>NC_139563.1:44931449-45263737 GCF_965112155.1 Podarcis liolepis | reverse complement strand
GTAAGAGTTTACATTTATTCATGCACACATGAAAGTGTGTTTTGTTTGAAACATTGCTAAAAAATATTGGTTTGGAGCCAAAGATCAAACTCCTCATTTCAATGGATCCTGACAAGAGCTATTCCCAAATAATAAGAAAGTATTTCTGACTCTACATACCACCAGGACTTTCAGAACTAAGTGATTCTGGTATGAAGACTCCAATCTATGGTTTTCTGAAATTTAACCAAAAAAATCCCAAT
Organism: Podarcis liolepis; assembly: GCF_965112155.1. Lineage (NCBI taxonomy): Eukaryota > Metazoa > Chordata > Lepidosauria > Squamata > Lacertidae > Podarcis > Podarcis liolepis. The sequence goes on along the minus strand of NC_139563.1, from coordinate 45,263,495 downwards.
TAACGAAACATACATAAACGTAAAGCACAATAGATGCAATTTATGTTAAGCACAATTATTATTATCATTATCATTATCATTATCATTCTATATTTTTATTGAAAATCAAAAGCAATGTGTATATAACTAAGTGCACAGAGAAAATATGTGGGATGTAATCCTTGTAGCAGTCAAATACAACATTCCTTGTTTCCCTAGAGTGGACACAAGATAGGGGGATGTTGATCCAGCCAGTTGAACTTCCTGTTACACCTGTCTGGAGCATCCTCCCCCTGCATGTGACCAGGTAGGTGAGCGTGACCCTGGCAGCCCTAACAAAAGGTCCAGTCAGGCAGCCAGCTCTCTCTTTTGGACTCTCTTGCCATCTTTCTCCTCTCGGAGCCACTTGCTTCTCTTGAACTGCACTGCTGGGATGAAGCCACACCTTTCTACTATATGTATCTATAACTACAAGCCAAAGCCTGCCTTCAGGGATCATACTGTGAACTGAATGTAAGTTTAGAAGGGAGAAGCCTTTGTCTTTATTCTTTTTAGCAGGGAACAAAAGGGGATTTACCAGGATCAGACAGATTAGATTGCTTAACTAAAGAGATTCAAACAAATCTGCAACTAGCTTCCTGTTGTGTAAAGGGGAATGAGTTCTACTATATGGCTAGCTAGCGTGAGTTAGGAAGGATAATATTTAATCAATATATCCTCTCCTACTACCCACTACATTCCCACATCCGGAACCCGTTTGTGATGTTGCCTCAGAACCCCAACCCACCTTTGCAGTTAAGGAGCTGTGGATCAGCAGATTTGTCAGTGGCTTGGACAGAATTGGTAAAAATCGAGCCTTCCCCGCAAAAGTCTTAAATTTAAAAAATCCCCCCTTGCTTGAGAAAGCAAAAAAAGCAGATTGCGCATCAGCAAATTCTGGAGATCAATGGCGGGGAAACTGGTGAGGGGACTGATCTCTCTTGGTAACTGCCAATTGTTAATGGGGCTTTGAGTCCTTGTTTTATTGTGCTGTTTCAATTATGGGTGCCTTGTATTTTAATGTTTTATTGTGTATTTTAATGTTTGTGTTACTGGTTGGAAAAAGCTGAGAAGCTGTTTATAGTAGATGAATTAATAAAAAATAATCATTCTCTTTATCCCCCGTTCAAATCCCTCTTTCTGGAAACATGCCTTGGTTCCATTAGGTACCAATCAGCATAGACCCATTCAGAGTCATGGATCACAGTTATTCGAGCTCATTCATTTCGATGGGTCTACTCTGATGTCCGATACAAGTCTGTGTCCCAAGTTTTACTTTCCTGGAAAGGAGAGGCAATTTGCACAAATTGCCTCTCTGATCCACACCTGTCTCTTCCTCACGCTGACACCTTCCCTCTTGTCAGCCTCCGATTGTAGCTTCCAAGTGTAGCAGATGCCACAAATTCTCTCCCCTCTTCTCAGTGCTGCTTACAGGGCTTCTCGCTTTTCCTCCGCAGTTCCCCAAAATGGATGGCGGCTCGGACAGCTCCCTGAGCGTAGACAATGAAGGTTATGAGAGTGACTCCTTGGGGGACTCTGGAAACCTCTTGGATGTGGTACGTAGCAGACAGAGTGGCCAAAGAGAGCCTTGCAGGGTCAGGCCAGGTTGCAGAGAATTCTGGGAAGTCTCTCCCCTCTTCCCAGTGCTGCTGACAGGTCTTCTTCCTCTGCCTACGAAGTTCCCCCGAAATGGATATCGGCGACTCTGAAGTTGTGTGCAGGAGGACCACAAATGGGAAGAAACCCCTTGCCCCCCAGAAAGACACTGGCTTGGACAGCCCGCTGAACTTAAGACCATGAAGTTTACTAGAGCAACATCTTGTGGGACTCAGGAGACCTCAAGGAGGTAAGTGGCAGACAGAAGAGAAGGGAAGCCCAGGTAGGGATGGCGAAGGACAGGTTTGCAGGATCAGGCCAGGTTGCAGAGGATTCTGGGAAGTCTCTCCCCTCTTCCCAGCACTGCTGACAGGTTGTCTCCCTCTTCGTCTGCGGTTCCCCAAAATGGATATTAGCGGAGTTCATTTCAGCATGTCTACTGGCTCAACACTTTTTGGGAGATTTTTTTTTTGCCTCGATTGACAGCGGTTTTTTATTTTTATTTTATTTTATTTTTTATCTCGACGTGGAGGCGCACTTTGGCTCTACAAAACATGTGCTCAAAAAACAAGAACGAGCAAACTTGTCTCCAGATCGTTTTTTTTTACTTTTGAACCTTTAAAGTTTCAAGACCAGGAGCCGCACACAGGCAAGACATGTCGCCAGGGTGACCTGCAGCTGGTAAGTGTTGCTGGCGGAGGGTTTTAACGCATCCCTTGCCTAGGGAAGCATGGTGACTGACAGGCACCTGTCCAGATAATCAGATGCCCAGGAAAAGAAAGCTAACCTCTCCGGTTTTGATTGGAAACAGTGTAAAGGCTGTTTTCCAATTGGAGTGCTCGCAGGCCAGTGTTTCCCAGTTGTCTGTGTTTATACAGTGGTACCTCAGGTTACATACGCTTCAGGTTACATACGCTTCAGGTTACAGACTCCGCTAACCCAGAAATAGTGCTTCAGGTTAAGAACTTTGCTTCAGGATGAGAACAGAAATTGTGCTCCAGCCGCGTGGCAGCAGCAGGAGACCCCATTAGCTAAAGTGGTGCTTCAGGTTAAGAACAGTTTCAGGTTAAGTACGGACCTCCGGAACGAATTACGTACTTAACCCAAGGTACCACTGTACTACATTTTCTTTAGATTTGCCTTGAGTCTTTAAACCTCTTTTGTTGACCACCAGCATTATGCTTTCCATTTTTAAGTTCGAAATAGATTACAGTGGAACCTCTGCTTAGCACCATAATCCATTCCAGCAACCCATCCTTTAAGAGAAACGGGTCGCTGGTAGAAGCGCCATTGTGTGCATGTGCAGACGATGCCAGCCACTTCTGCACATGTGCAAACAGCAGAAGCCGCTTCTGCGTGTGCACGAATTGCAGCAAACCCAGTATTTACTTCTGGGTTTTCCGTGGTTGCGACTTGGATCAGGCCCAAGCAGAGGCGGTCATAAGTAGAGGTTCTACTGTAGTTGCTTTGGAAGACGACAATCTGGCATCTGCACAACACGACCAATCCAACCAAGTTGATGTTGAAGAATCATTGCTTCGGCACTGGTGATCTTTGCTTCTTCCAGTACACTGACATTAGTTCGCCTGTCTTCCCGAGTGATACGTAACATTTTTCAGAGACACTGTTGATGGAATATTTCGAGGAGTTGGAGATAGCATTTATAACTGATCCATGTTTCACAAGAATACAGTAAGACTGGTAGTACAATAGCTTTGGAAACAAGCATGTTGGTTTCCCGGTCCTCAAACGCCCTTCAATCGGGAGAAAGCTGCACTCACAGAGCTCAGGCGATGCTGGATTGCTCCTGGCTATGGTCTAGCGATCAGATCTACCTCTGTTTTGCAGTCATGGAAACCCCTATTGTCAGATTGCAGCCCATGAGACTTGAACAAACAGCGTCTTCCTTGCACTTTTGCAGGCATTCAATCAGGGTGTTCTCCCGTGTTAAGCACAATTAAAACATTTTCTTCCTACAAATATAAAACAGCTGCCAGTTTGTCCTTATAAAATGTATTTTAGGAGAGGAGTGTATGGAGCCCTCAGATCACATAGCTCTGGCTTCATTCCACCCCAAAATGAGGGAAAAGGTCGAGTTTTTGTTTTCTATGTTCAGGCCACTAACCCCAACTGGAAAAAACCCTTCAGTCTCCACTAATTTATACACACACTTGTTTTAGGATGGTGGTGGGAATAAGTGCCATTGAACTAAACAGAGCCTACTTTTAAGTAGACAAATATGTGATTTCACTGTTAATTGTTTAAAATGTGGCCCACAAATTATTTAAGAATCTGTATTAGTTTTATGTTTCTAAAAGTGGGAGTGGGAGGGGAGGGGATTCTTGAGGGGTCAACATGACTGAACAAAAATGTTATCTATATCACACACCCATAGGCATCTTATCTGGCACAAACAAATTTCTCTAAATTGTTTCTAGCGCAACCTTTTTGCAATAAGCTTCCTTCACAGTGGTAGGTATTATAGCTCACATAATAAAGAGGTTCTTTCATAACAGCCAAATGATCACCTGATCATTGAATCGATAATATCTTAGAACATGATTCAACATAAGAGAATAAGAGAGAAATCTTACCCCATGAGGTTAAGAACTCTGCAGCGTATCTATAGATGCGGTTCAGAACTTCAATCACAACAGCATAAATTATGCTGGGCACATATAATATTAAGCTGCTTAATTCCGATTGATTCTCTTCATGATATAAATGCGCCTGGTATTCCAATTCAAAGTAAACCATCATGACATAAAGTGAGAAGTAGAGGCAAAGGCACACAAATGGTAAGGAGACCAAATAAATTCGTAACTGTCTTTTGAAGCTAGAGTATACCGGCTCCTCTCTCCCCGTCACGGGATTAATGCCTAAAACTCCATGAAACCCTGGCCTGGGTTCCTCAAACTGTCGCTTCATCACAAGTGTCCCCCACCTGTAGGCCATGAGAGCACAACACCGCTTCCAGAGTTCAAGGAGAATAGCAGACCAAACCAGGTTGAATCCTGCAAACAGCACATACTTGTCATAATCTTCCCAATCAAAGATATAGTAAGGAATCCCAATGATAGCCATTGGAACCAAAGCAAATGTGATGTACTCCAAAAAGGCAAAATAGAAAGCAATGGTTTCGCCAAAATAGCAGCGAATGTCATCTGTGGGAAAACAAAGAGAGTAAACGTAAGTATCATACACACAAAATTTGGCAGGCTTACATTAGCTGTTGGGCATTTTTAAAAATAAAAAGTGTTACAGTGGTACCTTGGTTGTCGAACTTAAGCCATTCCAGGAGTCCATTCGACTCCTGAAACCGTTCCAAAACCAAGGCGCGGCTTCCAATTGGCTGCAGGAGCTTCCTGCACTCAAGCGGTAGCTGTGGAAGCCACGTCAGACATTCAGCTTCCGAAAAACGTTTGCAAACCGGAACACTTACTTCCAGGTTTGCGGCATTCAGGAACCAATTTGTTCGGGAGCCAAGCCATTCAGGAACCAAGGTACCACTGTATTACATTCTGAAGCATCAAGTGCCTTATGTAGTGCATGGAGTACTTAATCATTTGTACCTCATTGTCCTCAAAAATAGAGCAATACCGGATTTTAAGCTGTTGCTTTGCAAGCACAGTGATGAGTGTAAATTAGGACCACTTTCCAAAATCATCTGGCTCACCACATGAATCAGGCTCTGCTAGGCAGTTTTCTCCAGGCCATTTCCAACTGCTGAAAGGATGTATTTCCACACCTGATCCATGTGGCAAGTAAATGCACATTTATCTAGTGTGCAACTGCTCCCAGGTGCAGACAATTTCAGGCAGTCTCCCATTGCTCAGTAATTTTAAAAAGCACACATAAATCACATGAACTACAATTCTAACTCCACTTTCCTAGGCATAAGCCCTGTTGAATTCAGTAAGATGTACTTTTGACTATACTTGGTTGGGATTCCATTGTTAGTCTGTCAATGTGAAATGACCATTTATATTAGCTCAAGCTCGGTAAGACAAACTAAATCCCATGACAGAGCAGAGCAATAACCATACAGATCGGAGGGAAATGGTTGGTGGTTTGTTTTTTGGTTTTTTACATGGGGATGGGTGCACTTTAAAGGTTGCAGTGGGGAGAAGGGAATTAGTTGTTTAGTTTCCTAATGGATGTTTTCCCGCGGTGAAAGGTGTGGGTTACGAAGTGCAATTATCAGCATTTTCTTTGCTAGAGTCATTTGATCATGTTGTTTCAGAGTGACAGTTTGACTAAAAGCAAGAGTAGGTGGATTGGGGTAACGCAGAGAGCAAAATCTATCATGAATAGCTGAAGTGAAGAGAGCAAGTTTGAAGTGACTTATTTAAAATACGGGTAAAATCTGAGGCAGCATCACTAGTTTGCTGTTTTAGATTCAGTGACACTAAATAGACAAGTTCCTGGTCCTTTTACCTCTTCCATGTGTATAAAGGTACTGAAATGTTTATGTTTATAAATTATGGTAGAATCAAATGCAGGAATATCAAAATTTGCAGCAGAACATGAGCTACCACCTTGAAAAACGCCTCCTTCAGGTGGCTGCATCACTCCTTTTCTGTGAGTTTTATTTAGTGTGTGTGATTGTCTACTCTTGAACTTCCAGTGGCATCAGAAGAACAATTTTCTGCCAATTAAATGTATAGCTTCTAAAGCAGTTGAACATGTTGGTCACTCCACAAAGGGCTTAAACCCAATGGTGCTAGCACATTTTTAATACTTGTAAGTTTGAAATGGGTCAAATGGGACTGCTAATTTAAAGCACTCCATTAGTATTAATGTCTCTAGTCTTAAGCATGTATCTTAGTGCTTTGTATATGAGCCTCTATTTTATTTTGACTTTTTCTTGTGAAATTTGCTCTTGCATAGAATAAGGATAGGCAAAGTATTAATGTCTGTTAGTTTGGGGAGAGTTGTTCCAGCTTTTAGAAGGTTAAGTGCTGAATGTACAGTGTAGTTTGTGACACTCCTTGTCAACCATAATAAGTTGAATTAGGCTGCACTTATTTTCCCACTTAACTGGGAGTAAACTCCATTGAACATGGAATAACTTACTTCCACGTAAACATGCATTAGATTGTATTGTGTGAGAGCTGGCTGTTGGGAAAATAATACCGAGCCATCCTTCAAAAATATGGCATATTAACTCATCACCTTACGTTTCCTTCTGTTGCCGTTTTGGCATGTATTTGCAGCTGAGAAATTCTCATGAAACAATGGTTTCCCCCCCGTCAGCTTAATGTAGAAGCAGTTCTGGCTTTTGCCAGTACCGTTGGATCATTCTAACTGTTGCCTGATTTTAAGCGCACCAGTTACTTGTGGAACAATGTAAAAGTCTGCACTACTGAGCTTTCTTTGCGCTCCAAGGGTAGCAACTTTAGGAAGTCCAGACACAAAAGCCTTTGGAACAGAGTAAGAATCCAGTACACTATGACAAAGCCCTGGTGTTTTAAACCATGGTTAAAAATAAACTCTGGCTTAATGTGAAACAAGCATTGTGCCGTTTCACTTGGTGAGCTCCTGCGGTGCTGCTGGGAGGCAAGTTTGTCATGATGTCTAAACCTGGGCTGGTGGTCTGTTTCTCTCTAAACAGAGGGAATTTTCCTCCAGGACAGATTGGCTAGTGTCCTTTGTTTTGCTTCCTGGTCCCCTTCAGCACGTGACCTAACTTACTTTTCTGTACCTTCGCAGACTATTTGTTGGTGAACTTTCTCAATCTGTTTGTTGCTTACACAGTTCTGGTATGCTGTGGTCTTGAATCTGTATCTCAGATTCAACAGGTTTTATAGTAATGAGTAATGAGACCCCAATAAAATCGCACAGTTCATACCAGAAGAAGGCAAGATTGTAAGGCTATCTTACCTAAAGGCTGGTAGCTAATTTTCAGTTTTTTGTACCAGGTATGTCCAAGTTTCTTTAGTTCTTCTGGGTCATGAAGTGGAAAAATCTGAAGCAGAATACCATTGGATATTAGCCTTCGCACTGAAAGAAAAAAAGAAATGAGGGACAGTGTCTTAATTCTGGAATGGTTTATGTAGCACAATAAATATGCTTCATCTGACTTATCTTATCCAGACCACACTAAATGATTCTCTGAATAACATTTTCAATCTATATTTTTTATTATAGTTTTTAGTCCTGGTATCGTATTCCCACACAGAGCCAGATGGGCAGGGTATAAATAAAATAACAACAAAACAACAACAATTACATAGATTATACAATACAGTGGTACCTTGGAAGTCGAACGGAATCCGTTCCGGAAGTCTGTTCAACTTCCAAAATGTTCGGAAACCAAGGCGTGGCTTCCCATTGGCTGCAGGATGCTCCTGCAGCCAATCAGAAGCCGCGGAAGCCACGTCGGACATTCGGGTTCCAAAGAAGGTTCGCAAACCAGAACACTCAGTTTCAGGTTTGCGGCATTCGGGAGTCAAACGTTCAACTTGCAAAGTGTTTGGAATCCAAGGTACGACTGTACAGAGGTTTTGGCAATTCTTATAAATATTTTTGCTCCAGAAAGCCTACGCAGGAATGCAATTTGATATTAAAAACACTTAAGTATAAGTGTTTTATAGTATTTTTTTCTGTTTTTATGTAACTTGTTTTTAATGTTTGATTTTATTGGTATTTTAAATGACTATTTTAGATTGTTTATTGCACATCGCTTAGAGGTCTTTTGCCCTAGTACTTGGTGTATACATTTTGCTAGACAAATAAAAATGTGGCATTCATTAATCATTTTTTGTTTAATAATTTAGGGAATTCATTTACCGCTTAATCATCAACATTTCTAAGCACGAACATATACACAAGAGTGTTGAATCAGACTTACTTTTTCCAAGACAGATCCATGAGCTCAGTTCTAAATTTCTGTCAAATCATGTTCACAGATCTAAGCTCTAGAAACATTACATAATGGAATTTGATCTGGATATAATGTTTCTGTTGTCTGCACTTTTGCAAGTGCCAAATATTATGATATAGGCTTTTTGCCTATACATATAGAGTGAGGGGAGCAAGCAGCACCTAAGTGCAGAATACATCAAACCTAAAACCTACCTGCTGCAGAAGGACCAATCAAAATATGTTAAGGAAGTTAAGTTGGTAGGCATGTCTAGACTTCTTTTAGGTTATTCCGTCAAGGAATAATAGGAATTAGTTATATAAAATTAATGTAAGCAGAACCTGTGGCAAACTGCACATGCCAACTTGCAATATCTAAGTTTTCTCCCAAAGCTAACAAAAATTATGGTTTCACATCCATTTTTCCCCAATATCAGAGCTTATGCAATTAACAACTTCAATGCAAAATTACTCACTAATTGACTTTCCCGGATAAAGCTTTGCCTGAGGATAACCCGGGATCATTTTTTCATCTTTGGCTCTCAGGTTTTCAAGTTCATGTTTGATGATGTACTGACACTCTGCCATTGTAAGGAAATCATGATTGTCCTCTAAATCAGAAAAGAGTTGATATGGCTGAACATGTGTTCTCTTATCTTGCAAAATTCCTAGAGGAAGCAATTATCTGGGAGGCACAGTATGTCACCAAAGCAAGAGGTCTCTTAAGGAAATAACTAACCAAGACATGAAAATGCAATCCTAGAAATGTCAAATTAGAAGAAAAGTTCATAGAGTTCAATGAAACTTACTCTCAAAGAAGTTTGTATTACAGTGTCAAACCTCCAGCCCCCTACAATGGATGGTGACTTGTTCAGATCCATTTATTAAAAAGCACTGGAATCCGCTTTTTTAAAAAGTTGCTCAAGAGTCAAATTTTAAAATTCAACAGGTTTTATAGTAATGACATGAAAATTAAGCTAACCAATTTCCACATAATGTAGAAAAGCTTATCACATTTCAAAACTCAGAAATTCATATATTTTCATGACTGAAAGGTGAAAGTTCAGTGTTCAGTTTAAATGGTTTTTATGCCTTAAAAAGCAAAAACATGCAATTATGTTGGAAACAATTCTAAAAACAGTTTGATTTACCTGCAAAATCTTTGAAGGTTTTTCTAGCGGTATATGTAAAGGCTCTCATTGTGTTATCGTTACATTCTTTCACCAACCCCACTGTTTCAGCTCCCAGAAGCAGCCTCAGGTGAGATGCTCCAACAAGATAAATATTCTGGTTCCCTTCTATTTTCTTCCCATCTGCCATCAAGGGTTTCACCAAAAGCTGGGCTCCTTCAAAATAAGGCAAGAAATTAAATGGAATGTAATTTTAATATAAGATATTTTAAATACCTAATGAATTGGACTCATGCAATGCTCAGACCGAGTTTAAGAGGAACAGCATCTAAAGGTTCCAGTTACAGATAGGTAGCCGTGTTGGTCTGCCATAGTCAAAATAAAAAAATTCCTTCCAGTAGCACCTTAAAGACCAACTAAGTTAGTTCTTGGTATGAGCTTATCTGAAGAAGTGTGCATGCACACGAAAGCTCATACCAAGAACTAACTTAGTTGGTCTTTAAGGTGCTACTGGAAGGAATTTTTTTTATTTAGCATCTAAAGGGCTATATAAAAATGATTCCTTATCTATAGAAAAAGTTTGGGTTATCAAGATAATAAAACAGAACATTCAGTAGTAAGGACATACTTAAATATCCAACCATCAAATCATTAAGATTTGAAAATACTTAAGTTTGGCTGGATTGTGGCCAGAGTTAGATAGATTTAAAAGGCAAGTGGAGCACAAGCCTCTGCTTGTGAGCAACAACTAAGGAACAAGTACACACCTTGCATATCAGAATCTCAATGCTGCTTATGGTTTGTGTGTGTTTTAAGAAAAGCCACTTAAGTGCAAAGAGGTGGAGGGAACATTCTTTCATATGTGGTGGACTTGTAAAAGGGTAAAAGAGTATTGGGAAATGATCCATAATGCAATCCCCTCCAGAACAGGTTGAACACCACTCAAGCAGCTGAATGAGTCATCCCTTAAAAATACCTCTATTTTTTCTAATCTAAGGGCAGCAACACAGAACAGCTAATCCATTTCTTGCTGTTCTGGATTTAGGTTCCATGTGATTAGGAAGTATGCTGGCAATATTATGAGTTACTAGGACTCCACTGAATTGTATTAATTGTTTTGCTGAAACAGTTGCTCTTGTTTGCTTTATTTATATGCTGTGTTTGGTACGATAGTTACAGCATTTGTTGTTGTTTTAATGCTTTTGTGAGTTGCTTTCAGCTCAACGTTTGTTGTTGGGAAAGCAAAATACAAATCTTAAATCAAATCAAAACCTCCAGGCTGTCACTATTTTTCAGGAGGAAGACCAGAATTTAAAGTGGATTTAAATCCACTGAAAAACAGCAGATGAATCCTCAATAAAGACTGCATACAATCTAACCCCTGCATAACTTTTGTACAAGCAAATCGTGATGAATTCTCAATAAATAGACCCTCTTGAGCTGCAGGGTTTATTGGCCCTCATCCAATATATTAGCACGGCCAAGCACTACTCTTGGGAGGAGACTCTTGAGAGTCCCATGGACTGCAAGAAGAACAAACCTATCCATTTTTAAGGAAATCAGCCCTGAGTGCTCACTGGAAGGACAGATCGTGAAGCTGAGGCTCCAATACTTTGGCCACCTCATGAGAAGAGAAGACTCCCTGGAAAAGACCCTGATGTTGGGAAAGATGGAGGGCACAAGGAGAAGGGGACGACAGAGGATGAGATGGTTAGACAGTGTCCTCGAAGCTACCAGCATGAGTCTGACCGAACTGCGGGAGGCAGTGGAAGACAGACGTGCCTGGCGTGCTCTAGTCCATGGGGTCATGAAGAGTTGGACACGACTAAACAACAACAACACCTCTCCTGGATTTGATAAAAAGGAGAGACAGAGCGGAGTGTCAACTGCAGATTGGCAACATCTTAGATGAAATATTTAGGTGTCCTTGCCCAGTGCTTTCATGTAGATGACAAATAGCACTGGCGAATAAAACCCTCAACAGCATCCAAATTGGCCATCCTAACGTACTTCCAAAATCCAACTCAGGCAGCCTATCCAGAAGGATGCTACAGTCAATGAGATAAAAAGCAGCTGAAGAGAATGAACAGTGTCTTTATTTTGGCAGTCTCAGTTGTAAAATCAAAAACCCACCTGAAATGGACCTAGGCAAACCATTTCATCTAAGAGCATCTGGAGTTGACTTAGCACATAAGACTTGTAGCTTTGTAAATGAATGCTTACATGAAAACAACCTTTAGAAACAGATGATTTCATGTAAATGTGGGTGGCAGCCTTGCTAATTAGGTTCGCACATATTAAAGGAGACTTAAAGAAAATGTTCACCACACAATTTCAGCGAAAAAGGAGAGTTTATTTGTCAATCAGTTGAATATGAAGTATCAAGATAATATTCAACCATGCAACTTTCATCTATATAAATAAAATCTCAGAATAAGATCCTTTTTTATTAAGAAATATTTAAATAAACTATATATAATACATTATCTATTTTTGCTCATTTAAAATGTATTTGTATAATTGTATTTTCATACTTTAAGAAACAGAGATTTCCGTAAAAGTAAAGAGTACCAACCTCCATTTTTCTTCTTTTCTATTATCTTTTGTGTCAGCCATTCTTTCGTTTCATCTTTGGTGTCTTTTGCAAGCTCAACCACCACAAGTGGTTTGAAATTTGCCTCAAATGTGTCATACGCTGACCAGCTTATCTTCATCTTTTGGATAACTGGCTTACCAAATGAAGGAAAAAAGAATAAAATAGTTGAGCGCTGCAGAAGAAATGAACACTCAAGAGTATACAATTTACTGTAAATCAACAACTGGGTAGAACTATCACCTACTTTTCTTTTGCTTCCCCCCTCCCCCCCCCCAGTTTTTTTGCTTTGGTAAAAGCAACATTTCACCTTCAGCCTTGAAGAAAGGATATTCCAGTATTTCTACATAGCTTGTTAGACTACAATTATAGACACGTGGTTGACAAAGTTCAGCTGTAAAGACTGTATTAGAAAAACCCAACTATATATAATTTTCTATCAAATATGGCAAGCCGTCTGATCAAATCAAATGAAAAGGTTGAATTGAAAAGTTACAGTTTAAGTTATTTAATAGTGCATTTTGCTCCCTAGATTTCATTTAGTGAAATTAAAAAGTATAGCTTCCTAAATGTACTATGAAATCTTAACTGTGTCTACTCTGAGGTAAGTCCCATTGAATTGTAGTTGTAGTCATGGAACACAAGCCCATATTAATGGCAAATTAATTTGTTTGTAAACCCCCCTATTTTCAATATGGGCTTATGCCCAGGGGTTGCAATCTAAAGCAGCATAGCAAAGGATTGCACTGCTACAAAGTTAACACATTTACCCAATTCCGAAAATAGATAGGAATATCCTTTGTACACTGCAAATCTTTAATTAGTTTCTCAATTCAAACTTTGGCCAAGATAACTGTGCTGCTGTTAGTACTTTACATCATCAGCATTAATGGCTAGGCCATAAGTGAATCTTTTGTTATCCTCTCTCCCTGTCTAAATCAAATTAATATACAGTGGTACCTCGGGTTAAGAACTTAATTCGTTCTGAAGGTCCGTTCTTAACCTGAAACTGATCTTAACCTGAAGCACCACTTTAGCTAATGGGGTCTCCTGCTGCTGCCACGCGGCCAGAGCACAATTTCTGGTCTCATCCTGAAGCAAAGTTCTTAACCCGAGGTACTATTTCTGGGTTAGCGGAGTCTGTAACCTGAAGTGTCTCTAACCTGAAGTGTCTATGACCTGAGGTACCACTGTACTATTAGGTAACATTTCGAAAGACTTTTTTTTCTTTTGCTTATATAGACATGCAATATATATTTATGGTAATAACATTATTTAAATTTGATTTTAAGAGCTTGTATTAGCAATACTATAACAATGGATGGAGACTCTCTAGCCAGCTTCCCTCAGGATATATTAATACTACTGTATGATCAGAAATCATATGATCGTAAAACTAGGGAACGCTTCTCAAATTATTTAGGAACAATCTGTTGATAATTCCAGTTACCAAATTAGGATACTGTGTGATTTATACTCATGTCAAACAAGACTGAGCCACTCCTTGATGCTTCAAATGACTTAGATTTGCAAATAATACAAGTCTAGTGTCTTGACAAGTTACCATTTTCCTCTTAAGTGAGCATTCATTTGCATGGGAAAGTTCAGATAAGCAACGAAGGAGGTGGTGTCACCACTTAAGTGCTCTGTTGACTGCATTTTAAATGTTTGGACACATTAGAGTCAAGTACACAGTTACAATTAGAGAACAAGGATTCCAGAAAGATTTAAGTTCTATCTATAATTTTTATATACAGAAACATTCAAAACCCAGCTGGAACAAGTGTTTTCTTGATGCAACGCATCACTAAGGGTTCAGAAAACACTGCTTTTATCATGATTTAAGGCTGTGCCAAGTTAAGAGAGACCGATTGTCATCTTCAAAGTAAGGCGGCTGATTTTGGGCGCCGTGAAAGGAAGCAGATTATTTAATGTACTATTATCCTTTAATCCTAGGAAGAATTTATTTGTTTTTTTCATAAAATTTATATACTGCTTGTTTGCAAAAAACAAACACAAAACAAAACCACCTCAAAGTGGTTTATAAAAAGATAAAACAAAATCAAGAAAAAATTACTATACTTTAAAACACACAAAAGTTAAAATACTAAAACAGATTAAAATTACCTCAACTTCCTAAGCATCTGGGTAGGCTTGTTGAAACAATAATGTTTTTAGTGGGCACCCCAAAAAAGTACAGTTAAGTGAGATTTTCTGCCTCAGGCATCAAAATACCTTGCAGGCCTTGAGTATTATGCGCCATAGGGGGAGCTAGGAAGCAGTCAGCTGCTCCAAATCAGGCAGAAAAATGTACTGAGCCACACCTTCCCCTTCCCCTTACATAGAAAAAAATCTCCCTATTTGAGTTGAGTTGCAGAAGCTGTTGCATGATCTTACTATCATATATGGATATATTGGTCCCTGAAATGGGAACCGATAATTAGCCAGTGTATACTTCCCAGTGTGTACACTGCCGGGGCAGAAAAATGCAAGTGTATACAGCTGTCAGACTCCACCAAGGAGGCACGGGCAAACTGACGGATGTACCTCTCAGATATACATGTGGTTGAAAGCAGTTTATCCAGGGCATTCATATGATGCATTTACAGTCATACCTCGGGATAAATACACTTCAGGTTGAGTGCTTTCAGGTTGTGCTCTGCGGCAACTCGGAAGTAACAGAGCGCGTTACTTCCGGGTTTTGCCGCTTGCGCATGCGCAGACGGTCAAAATGATGTCACGCGCATGCGCGGAAGTGGCAAAACGCAACACGCGCACACACAGACGAGCTGTTGCGTCTTACGTTCTTTTCGGGATGCGAACGAGACTCCGGAACAGATCCCATTCACATCTCGAGGTACCACTGTAGGTGTATACCTCAAGGTACCATTGAGACAAAAGGCGCTTCCAGATGTACTTATTCCAGATGTATGCTTAATGTAGAATCAGGATGCAATTATTATTTTGCAGCATCTACATAACATTAAAGGTAAAGGTAAAGGGATTCCTGACCATTAGGTCTAGTTGTGACCGACTCTGGGGTTGCGGCGCTCATCTCGCTTTATTGGCTGAGGGAGCTGGCGTACGGCTTCCAGGTCATGTGGCCAGCATGACTAAGCCGCTTCTGGCGAACCAGAGCAGCGTGTGGAAATGCCGTTTACCTTCCTGCCGGAGCGGTACCTATTTATCTATTTGCACTGGTGTGCTTTCGAACTGCTAGGTTGGCAGGAGCAGGCACCGAGCAACAGGAGCTCACCCTGTGGCGGGGATTCGAACCGCCGACCTTCTGATCAGCAAGTCCTAGGCTCTGTGGTTTAACCCACAGCACCACCCGCGTCCCTCCTACATAACATTACTGCCATCAAAATGCTAGTCTCCCCCCTGCCCCAAATCAATCGGGATCTACCCTTTCTGGAGGAAATCCAGTAAGCATTTTTTAAAAAAAGTTTTCATATGTGTGCGCCAATTATCCATTTGCATCATTTCAACAACTCATTTACAAGCCTTCATGACAATGGCCCCCCGCCACGGCCTTTTTAAGGCTATAAAATAATTTTTTGGCCAAAACTGTACAGATAATTCTATGGTGGCTCCAAAAGTCATGTTCTCCCTCCTCCTCCTCCTCCTCCTCCCACTGCAACTTTGCTTCACAATCAATTTGACGGGAAGTTTTCATAGTCCCAAAATCTTCCTCAGGATTTGGCTTCGCCATTTAAAAAAAATTGTGTGTGTGTGTGTGATTTTTCATTCTAAAAGTGGCAGTGTTGACATGCCAAGTCTCTCCCTCTGCAGTTAGTTGACTTCCCTCTCGAAATAAGCTGATTCATTTGACAGGACTGCCCTGAAATTCCCCCTCGCTCGGCTACAAAAACCATGGCTGGGTGGGTGAGAGAGCATCAAGTAAACAAATAAAAATACTTAACTAAAAGTAGGGCTTTTGACAAGGGTTTGTTTTTTTCCTGAGCGCTTCGGGGTGCCAGTTTACTTTCGATTAAAGAAAGCCCTGCCTGGAGCAGGATTTGGGGTGACGCCCCGAGAACCGGAACGTCGGGAAACGGGCGAACTTCTCAAGGCGCTAGTCCCTGTGGAGGAAGCGCCCGTTAGGGATTTAGCTGGGAAACGGGGGGAACTAAAGCACCTCAACCCAAGAGCAGCCGCTCTTTTCACGGGGTCGGAAAGGGAGTCGCTCAGGGGAGCCTCTCAGCCGCGGCTACCCGCCTTGCCATCCCCTCATGCAGCAGGCGAGAGGCGAGGCCGGGTGGAGCCAGATACGGGTGTGCGCTCGTGTAAACGGGGTGAAAAGGGTGGGGCGACGCCCCTCATCTTCCTGACACAAATTTTATTTAATTTTATTTTTTTCCCCTTAAATGTTTGTCCTAAGCGACCACATAACTCCCCGGCGGCGGGTTTCTCTCCCCGCCGCCGCCCTTTTAACGGCTTCGGGGTCGCAAGCCCCTCCTGCCTCTCCTCCCCCTCGCTCTGAGGGGAACTGAAAGAGAAAAGGGGCTCCCGGCCCCCCTCACACATTCACTCACCCGCGGCCTCTTCTCTCCGCGAAGGAGGAGACAGGCGGGGACAGCCGCCAACGGGAGGAGCCGATCGGGCCACGAGGACGGGGCGGCGTGTCACTGGGCCCGCCCCCAACTCCGGGTCTAGTTGCGAGAGCGCAGAATTCCCTCCGAAGGGGTTCTTCCGCCGTTGGTCCTTTCGGACTTTTTTCTTTCTTCTTTTTTATTATTTATTCGGTTTTCCAATTTACAGTTTTACAATCACATATACAACATAAAGAGAAGATTCCGTAGAATCTCCTGGACTTGCCTCCTCCACTTTGTGGGTCTTCTTATTAATCATTTCCTCCTGCATCTTTTATAATAATCCAAATCTTTTACATCTCCATTATGTCCAAAATTCGCCATTAAGCTACAAGTGCTATTCCAATCCGATGCTTTTCAATGTGTTTTATTTTGTTTTATGTACTGTGGCTTGCCATTGTTTTATTGGTTATAGTTTAGATATTATTTATTGTAACTGGTGAGTGGATTTCAGTTTAACCTTTGTATGCTGATATTATTTTATACTATATAATGATTGAATGTTACTTTTTTGATGTAGGTTGCCTATTTTAAAGTTATTTTTTATTATCACATTTTTTATTACATTAGATTGTGATAAGATGTACATTTTTTGTTTCTTCAGCTTGTAAACCTCTGAGTATTGTAAGATATAAATACAGTATACAAATTAAAAATGATGGTGATGATAACAATTTTAACTGTTTACAATGGTTTTTTAAAATAAATTGTAAAATTTCCCTATTCTTTATTTAAAATTTTCTGATTCTTTCGATTTCTGTTGTTTTTTCTTTCTTGTCTTCCTTGTGGGTTTTTGCAGGGAGTCTTGGATTTGGGGACTGGGAGCGAGGGGTGGGGATCAGGGATGAATAAAATATAGGGCGGCAGGCCCCACCCCACATAATTAATCACATGACACAAAACACACCTTTTTTTTGAATGCCCATCAACTTTTGGGGCAGGGGCTCAAATACTTTATTGGGGGGGAGAGCAAAGAGAACTCAGCCCCTAGGAGTTGACTCCTATGGTGGGGACACACCTTATTGTTGCAGAATTCAAAAGTCCTTTCTAAAAGTAGTATGGGAGGGAAAATATTTTCAGTGATCCCCAAGGCGGGCAGCACCTGGCACCCCTCTAGGTGGGGGTCTACCTGTGGGAGTGTTCATAGGTAGGGGCACTGCAGGTGTAAATGACTATAGGGCTTTGGGAAGCTGGTTATCGCTGGATCAAATCCCATCGCTTTGGTTGACTCAGCAGTCTTGAGTGGATTTTGAATAAATTTGCAAAGAATGGTCCCTATGTACTTTGAATTTTATGTGGGTTAAACCACAGAGCCTAGGACTTGCCGATCAGAAGGTCGGCGGTTCGAATCCCCGTGACGGGGTGAGCTCCCGTTGCTCGGTTCCTGCTCCTGCCAACCTAGCAGTTCGAAAGCACATCAAAGTGCTAGTAGATAAATAGGTACCGCTCTGGCAGGAAGGTAAACGGCATTTCCATGCGCTGATCTGGTCCGCCAGAAGCGGCTTAGTCATGCTGGCCACATGACCCAGAAGCTGTACGCCAGCTCCCTCGGCCAATAAAGCGAGATGAGCGCCGCAACCCCAGAGTCGGTCACGACTGGACCTAATGGTCAGGGGTCCCTTTACCTTTACCTTCCTCATTAAGTTGTGCAAGCTGCTGTGCTGAATAATGCTTTTGGGCCGGCCCACCCATGAGGCATGATGAGGTGACCGCTTCAGGCAGTTAAGATCCATAGCGCAACAGATCCAATTGCCTGCAGCAACAGTAGCAACAGATCTCAGTGGCTGCCATTTCCTTTTCTTCCCTTTTCTTTTTTGCAAAATTGTTAAGCTTATTTTGAAATTTTTACCTTTTTTAGGATCTTGGCCAGGAGTTGTATTTTCACTTCATATCCCAAATAAACAAAATCCTATCATTTATTACATAGTCCACCCAGGCCTTGGGAATGATATAATTAGGAATGATATTATTATTATTATTATTATTATTATTATTATTATTATTATTATTATTATTATTACATACATACATACATACATACATACTCTGCCCATCTGGCTGGGTTTCCCCAGCCACTCTGGGCGGCTCCCAACAGAATATTAATAATGATAATAATATTAATGATAAAGCGATAAAACATTAAAAACTTCCTTAAACATGAGCCCTTAGTCATAAGCCAAAAAGTTGTGTGGTCTTATCAACTAGCTATTGTCAATTAAATACAATAACAACACCATGATATTCTAAATAGAATAGGCTGTAGCCAATATTAATCCTAAGAATAGACTAATTGAAATCGATAGGCTCAGAACACACCCATTGAAATTGATGGACTTGCGTAATTAGGTACTTTAATTTCAGTGGATCTGCTCTGATAAGATACAGTGGGAAATAGGTGCCCATGGAAATCTCTGAGATGGACCTTCCTAGTTAATGTGTTGAGGGTGCCACATTATGAAACGTCTTTCTCTAATAAATGCAAAATGGCTGAGAGTTTCATTTATGCTTTTAAAAAAATGTAAACGAGATGAGACACTATTTGTTGTTGCCTCCTTAGAGGATGGTTGTGTTGCAATTCCCTGGATAGCGCTAGCTGCCTGTGGGGTAATAAAAAGAAGGACGAAGGCGTGTGCACAATTCAGGTCAATAAATATTGCCCACAAGAATATTTTTGCTGGGTTGGGTCTTTTTCACAATGGAGATCCTCAGAATTTAACATAGCTGAGTGTTGGCTAATGGGTTGTAAAGTACTCTCTCTGCCACCCTTGCAGATGATGTGGGGTGTTGCCCAACTGCATTTTGGATGGAAGGAACTAGGCAATAGTTCCGTATCACAATAACATGTTGCTAAAGACCAACATTTATACTCAACACTGACACAGGGAGAGGCAGACCTTGAGGTATTGCAATCCTGAGCAGTTAAGGCTTTATACAGGAGGTTTCCCTCTCTGTGTCAAATAACTGGGGTCAAATAAGTGTTGTTTACTTTCTATAATACATGGAAGACGTTCGGGACTTGGAGGTTTCTAAGAAGAGGTTGGATGACCATCTGTCATGAATGCTTTAGAGTTTCTTACATTGCAAGGGGTTTCACTAGAAAGATGACTCTTGGGCTGCCTTCCAGCTCCATTATTCTTTGTTTTTCTCCTTCTGTTCCTATCATTTTATGTAATTGTCTTTTGGATAAATTATAAAAATGCTAAGAAAACATGTTCTATTTGCAAACAAAACATTTAAATACCTGCCTATCTACCGGTAGGATGGGGGTGGAGGATGGACGTAGAACCTCAGATTTGTATTGATTTTTACTTATTTGGGGGACAGCTGCCCCCCCTGACCCCCTTGTCTACGCCCAAGGGGGGGGGGTCACAGGAAGGAAACGAGGTCGGAAGGAGGCTGTGGTCGGGAAAAGGTTGGGAAACCCTGGGTTAGAGCATTGTGCTGATAATGTCAAGGTTGCAGTCTTGATCCCTGTATAGGAGAATTGCATATTCCTGCACTGCAGGGAGTTGGACTAGAATGATTCCCAGGGTTCCTTCCAACTCTACAATTCTATGATTCTATATTCACGGTTGTTGCTGCCAGCAACATGAATGGTGGTTCATGGTGGGCAGAAGCTGTGGAAGCTGAGACTTGATGACCTGGTTCTGCACTAAGAGACAGCCAAGTGTCACGGTCCAGTTTGCGGGCGGTCAAAGTCCTGGCTGAGGACGTTGGGATCAGGGGCAAGATGGCAGGGTGGGAGCAGGAACGAGAGTCCAGAAGCCAGGGGTCCGAGGCTCAGGAAGCAGGGAGTCACGAAGTCAGGGATCCAAGGATCAGGAAGCAAGAAGCCAAACGCAGCAAGGCGAGAAATGAGTTGCTATGGCAAAGAGCCGAAGGGAAATGCTGACCTTATATCCCTTAACTTCTGACACCAGATACAGTGAGTTACCAAGCGGCCTCACCTGTGCCTCTCCAGAACAAATTTAGGAAGCCCCAGTCCTGCGAAGCCCTACTGGTCACAGGGCCTGGCTCCTGCACGCACTCCTGACACCAAGATGGTCTCTGGCCTCTTCAGCAGCCTCAGCTTTTGTAGCTGGAGTCAGCCAGGATCCCGCCCTCCCAGGCTAGGTAGAATAAGGCCTGCAGGCAGGTCTTCCAGGATCCAGTTTCCTGGATTATTTTTAGGAAGGCATATGCTTCAGATGTATGGTGTGTATGCAAAGACTTGAAAGCCCACATTTTATATGGAGAAAGATTTGAAGGAATGGAAACAATATCACGCATATGTTCAGGGTGAGAGTTCCAGACAGTAATAGAAAATTGTGGGCAAGAGACCTTTGGGTAGCTGAAAATGGTTTTGCTGGAGGAGTGAAGGTCATAGGCAGATTGATATACAGTATTAAGAAATCAAGGAAGACAGGCAAGGCTCTTGAGCACTTAAAGGCAATCACAATTAATTTGTGATGGGTGTGGAGAGCCAGTGTAGGATAAAGGTGCATTGCCTAAACTTCTTCCTTTATTATCTTTCTTTCTTTCTAACCTGTTATCTTGCCTCTGATTCACAGTCCCAATCTAATTTCTTTACCCCATAAAAAACAAAGGTAGTTCATAAGAAGGAAAAAACAACCCTCCAAAATGCAGTTGGGCAACCCCTTTATAGACCTTATGGCTGCAACATCAGCTTAACTTTTGTATCAGTATGCTGTTCCGAAAGTAATTACAAAGGTTATTCAGAACATAAGAATAGTACTCCGGATCAGACCAATGGCTTAGCAGCCTGTTTTCATTGCAGCCATCAACTAGATGCCTAGTTGGGAAACTAGCAAGCAGAACATGAGCACAAGAGCATCCTTCCCTCCTGTGGCTTCCAGAATCTGGTACTTGAAAGCATTGCTGTGGAGGTACAGCATAGGCATCATGGCTATTAGCAATCAATAGCCCTCTCTTCCATCCCTTTAAAGTCATCCAATGCAGAATTCAATATGCAAAACCTTTCTCAGCTAGAAGCAGCTTTGAGGAAACAGGCCTGCTGAAAAGACCGCCTGGTCCAGCATCTTGTTCTCACTGGCCAAACAGGTGCTTATGAGGAACCCCCCCAAGAAGGACATAAACACCATGCTTTATATAACCTGTTTACAGTACTGTATTTATTCCCCTGCCTTCCTCCATGTGCTGAGAAACAGGCATGCTTCCCTCCTTTAAAACAAGCTGGCAACCCCATCAAGCAGGAAAATAGTGCGGCCGGATTAAGATCACCAAATGAACTTTCTCAGTCAGTAGAGCAGGAGACTCTTAATTTCAAGGCAGAGCTTTCCAAGCTGTGTGTCGTGACACATCAGTGTCAGCTGCAGTGTGTACATATGTCACGCGATGTGCCCTCCCGGGCAGAACCGCTTAACCTCCGGTTTGCTAGTAAAACTGAATGACTGCGTTGCGAAATGATGCAGATCTAAAAAGTCTGTCACCAGCGTGAAAAAGTTTGGAAAGGTCTGCCTTAGGGGTCAAGGGTTGGAGCTAAATGTTGGGCAAAAAGGTTCGTGCATTGCAGGGGGTTGGACTAGATGGTAAAGGTAAAAAGATGACTCCACAATTCTATTTTTTTCTCCCCACAAAACAAAAACAAACAAAAACAGGGCATCTCAGCCTCTGCCCAGTTGTTTAGTAGCGCAGTGTCCACAAAGGAGACAGCGACCCCAGCGGTGAAAGCGCAATCCTGAGTAAGTTGCGTGGAAGTCAGTCCCACGGTCAGCTTCCACACTGGGAGCACAGAGAACAAATGCCTGAAGCAGAGCCGGATTAGGTTTGATGAGGCCCTAAGCTACTGAAGGTAATGGGGCCCTTTATATGTCCAGCTGTCCTTTGTCAACAACAAATTGTCACTGTTTTTTGTGTTGAATATACAGTCATACCTCGGGTTGAAGTTGCTTCAGGTTGAGCATTTTCGGGTTGCGCTCCATGGCGACCCAGAAGTAACGGAACGCGTTACTTCCGGGTTTTGCCGCTCACGCATGTGCAGATGGTCAAATCACGTCACACGCATGCGCAGAAGCGGTGAATCGTGACCCGCGCACACACAGACACGAATTGCATTTGCTTCAGGATGTGAACGGGGCTCCAGAACAGATCCCGTTCACATCCAGAGGTACCACTGTATGTTATGCGGTAATTTATGGACCTAATAGATATCTAAAGCCATTTGCACATAACAAAATATGTATTTTATCAAAGTAATTGTTGAACTGAAATACAATTAAGAAGTCTGTTAATAGTGAAATAATTAACTTAAAATGATTCTTTATTCATAACAATTATTTTGTTTGTTTTTTATCTAATATTTTGCAAATGTACATACAGATTTTTTCCCCTTGGGGGCCCCCAAGAGAGTGGGGCCCTAAGCTATAACTTGTTTAGCTTATACGTAAATCCTGACCCCCCGAAAAACAAATTCAGAGCAAACTCCAAACTTTACATAGCGGGGCAAAGGCAGCCCTCGGCTGCCGGAGCGACCGCGGACGGCAGCGCAACACCAGCTCCAGGACGGGTGGCGCTTGCCAAGGGCCGCCTTTCCACGCCCCCCACCCCCGCGGAGACCCCCACCAGGTTGCGTAACCGGGAGCAAGCGACCCCCTTCCGCAACCGGGAAAGGCAACAGCTGCGAGCTCCCCGCCCAGAGAGAGAGAGAGAGTGAGTGCGCAGGCGCGAAGAGAGCGTCCTCCCCACTCCACTCCACCCCGCTCCACCCGGCCGCTCCCGCCGCCGCGCTCTCTATGGCCGGGCGGAGCGGAGGGCGGGGCTGACGCGCTGACGCGACGACGGCCCGTCGGGCGGGTCCCGTGATGGCCGCCGCCGCCGCGGCCGTCGTTCTGTCAGTCGGCGCGCTCCCGGCTGCTGCTGCCCCAGGACCGGCTCCCGGACGCCACCTCCGCGCCGCTATGGCCGACGACGAGAGCCCGGAGTCGGCCGGCGAAGGGTGAGTGCGGGGAAGGGGCGGGGGGGGGGGAGGCCAGTTCGGCGAAACAGGCGGGCGGAGGATACACACGCAAACGCTCATACACACACACACGGCTACACGCATGTAGACGCGCCTCCGTTTTGTGCTGCGGGGGCACCTGCGTGAGGCAGGTGCAAGTGCAGAGGAGGACGCCTTACGTAACCGGCCCCCCCGCGATCTTGTTAGCCCATGTAAACACGAGGAAGTGTCCCCTCCATCGCATCCTTCAGGACCCAACTTGGGTAGCCCTATATTTCATTGCTGGGAATAATGGGCTGATTTAAAGGTCCTTTTTTAAAAAAAAGAAAAGGGGGGGAAAGGGTGTGTGTGTGAAGGTAGTGTTATTTTATTGCTGGGAATAATGGGCTGATTTAAAGGTGCCCCCCTCTTCTTTTATTAAAAAAGGGGTGTTGAAACCCAGCTGTCTTCCCCTGCGGTTCCCTCTCCAAAACATTTATTTGGGGATGGAGCCATGGGGAGAATTTTGATGCTGCCACATAGGCAGGCCAGCAAGATCTGTGCTGTCTCTCAAGCAGCTGGGCGGTTTTCCCATAAAGGCTTCTCTAGAAATGTGAGTTCCTTACATTGTAGGCATAACAAGTGTTTCTGGCGCCTTTGCGCTCCAATAATAATAATAATAATAATAAATTTATTATCAATAATAATAATAATAATAATAATAATTTTTATGCCCTGCCCATCTGACTGGGTTTCCCCAGCCACTCTGGGTGGCACCCAAAAGAATATGAAAAACAATAAAACTTCAAATATTAAAAACTCCCCTAAACAGGGCTGCCTTCAGACGTCTCCTAGTGAGGCCTTGGCGTTTGGGGGACCAGTTTGCTAAACCAAGGAATCTAAGCAAGAAGGAGTACCGTGTACTCAGATGTGTGTGTGTATTATTCTAACTGTATTGATACACAATGATAGATGCTGGCATATCCATATACTGTGCTGTCTCTAAAGCAGGTTTTTTGCTGTTTTCCCATATGGCTTCTCCAGAAATCATTCAAGTGCACTTGACAACCTAAAAAATGCCTCATTTTAGCACAGGCTTCCGTATGTACTCAAACCCCCACCTTCCGCTGACTTTATCTTTTGAACTTTGTCTGCACCCACTTTTTATAATTTTTGTATATGTATTATCCATTTTGTACTTCCTTGTACAGCACCTGGATCTTCAGCCTGTCTCCTCAAAAAACACCTTTGATAGACATACTGCTTCTGCCTTCTCAGTCACTGATGTATATTTAGTAGCATCTTACCTAGATATGTTGTTCTCTAGTTTCACATATTTCTCCATCTTCTACATCAATTGTGTCTATTAGCTCCCTCCTTGTCCTTCCACCGGCAGGTGAAGAAGACCTTATTTCAACAGGCTTTTGGGAACTTTTAATGAAAACACAGGCGCCATGCTGTTTTCATTGTAATTATCTATATGTTTTTATAGATATTTAATATTTATTCTAATTAATTGCCTTTTAGTTTTATGTTTTTAGCTTTTTATTTTATTTCCTGTCAGGGAAAAAGGCAGAGAATAATAATAATAATAATAATAATAATAATACTTAGACTGACTGGTAACAGCTCTCCTGCATCTCTTCAGGTCATCTTCTATCAGATACTTTTAATGTAGACATGGCAGGGGGTGTATTTAGAACTTTCTGTGTGAAAAGCATATGCTTTACCACTGAGCTATAATCCCCACTTTCTCATTCCTTCCATCTTTTCAAAATACAAACCCAACTCAATAAATACTCAGTATTATGCTTTCTCAAATTCTCCTTGCCCCTCTAAGCTTCCTGCTGTGTACCCTCAATTATTCTTATGTATATATTGCAAAATAGTTTATTCTTTACATTTACTTCCTCTGTTACTTACAGTAGCTTATCCCAAGTATAAATTACAATAGTTTATTTGTTCTCCTAGAACTTGTACTGTTGGCCTTTGTATAATTAGATCACAATGCACATTATGTGTTAAGTACCTTCTGTCCTGGTTATTTCAGGTCCTTGAGTTTGTCTGTTCTCCATGATGTATATGTTCTGTTCTGCCACAAAACAATTCCCACAAATCATGGTTGTCTCCCAAGTGCACACTTGACCTACGC
Source organism: Podarcis liolepis (assembly GCF_965112155.1). Lineage (NCBI taxonomy): Eukaryota > Metazoa > Chordata > Lepidosauria > Squamata > Lacertidae > Podarcis > Podarcis liolepis. The sequence continues at coordinate 45,237,616 of NC_139563.1, read as the reverse complement.
AAACCAAAAACAACAAATTAATGCTTAGTTTTGATATAGCATTTGAGGGGATTCAAGCTGTTTCGTGTGCATTGTTTCTGTAATTTGTACAATCCTCCTTCAAGGCAGGTAAGATTTATGTGCTTATTGGAAAAAGGGGCATGGACTTTCTTGCAAGTTCATAGCTGGTTTGAGATTTGAACTAGTGGATAGAAGTTTTTCTTCTTCTCATAGAACTGTAGAGCTGGAAGGGATCCTGACGGTCATTTAGTCCAATTCCCTGCAATACAGGAATCTCAACATATGGTTCCCCATCCAATTTGAAGCCATACCAGACCCTGCTTAGCTTTGCAAAAGTTCAGTAGTTTCTGTGAAGTGGTAGAGACCTGTTCAAGTCATAACAAGCTGAATCTGGGAAGACTTTGGATAGATATAAAGAAGCACTTCACACAGCTCGTATCTAAATTATGAAATTCATTACCAAAATATGTAGTAATGACTATCAATTAGGAAGCTTAAAAAGGGATCAGGTGAATTCATGGAGGATTAAGCTGCAAATGGCTATTAACCATTATATCTATATGATGCCAATATATATGTGATATGCCCCTGGATATCCGTTGCTGGAAAGCCCAAGTGGGGAGGACGCTGTTGTGCTCCTCTTATTATTTTTTTATATATATAGTCTCTTTGCTACAGTGCCACACCAGTTGAAAAAACTAGTTTGAACTACCTTGCCCTGTTGGACATGCCCAATAAGACAGTCACGTCTCTTGTTCTGGGAAATGAAATCAGTGAGATACCTGTGTGATATTTGATGTCATATGACTGATTTGCATGGTATTAATTTCTATTGCTGCACTTAGTCACATTCTACAGGACGAGCCAGTCATGTAACCTCTGCCCCCCATTATGTGTTTCTTCAGCAGTTTCGTTATGCCCAGCATTGTGGTAGATCAAGAATAATGCATGTCAAAATTGCATGTAGAATCACAGTGCTATGAGGATTTTAAACTGTACATGCTCCTCTCAATGGCTCTTTTGGGTAAGGGTCTAACAGAAATCTTTAATTTGGCTGCTTCTGCTTTGGAGAAAAAAGCGTTAATGGATGAATTGTTAATCATAGTCAGTTGCCTGTTTCCTGCTAAAGACCACTCCCTCCTGGCTGCTTTTTACCCCTAAAAGCAGGCATAGGCAAACTTGGCACTCCAGGTGTTTTGGGACTACAGTTCTCATCATCCCTGACCATTGGGAGTTGTAGTCCAAAAACATCTGGAGGGCTGAGTTTGCCTATGCCTGCCTAACAGTGATGCTTACTATAATCAACATCTCTGCAGGCAAAGAGCAGCCAGAATGGGAGGAGTGATTTTCAGCAGAAAGCAGGCATGGGCTCGCGATCCAAATTTGGAACAAGTTCCAGATTGGAGCCTTGCAGCTGCAATTTCACCATTAATGGCACAACACATGTGGCCTGACATTAGGGCTGGGCAATATATCATCCAAAACATGTTTCAAGTCCATATTGTAATATTGGTTTCACAATTTTAGATCTGGCATTATATCACTTATCTTAATTGTGCTGTGCAACAATCACAGTGTGGGGAAACCGTGAAGCCAACCAGTGCCTCTGCATAGCCCCACCCTTATTTCAGATATTGTGATATATCAGTATATTGAGATGTTGAAAACAAGGTATCCTCCAGCCCTGCCTGACATACACTTGACCTTTTTTTGGAGGGGCACAGAGCAAATCAGGGGCTCATTTGTGAGTTTGTTGTGATGAATAGATCATTCCCTGGTGGAGTTTAGGCTGGGTATTGCACCCTACTAGGATTCCATCTATATTGGAGCAGTCTGGGGTATTGTGGCCTGAGGATGGGGACAAGCTGCTTGAAGTGCTGCCAAGGACTGCTTATTGCTTCACTGGAGGAGGGAGAAGTTCCATCTGCCTTGAAGGAAGCAGTGGCGTACCCACTCCTCAAGAAGACCTCCCTGTGCCCCTTTGGGGCAAGGTGCTTGAGAGAGTGGCAGGCTCCAGCTTCCAGCATTCTTGGAAGAAATTGATTACTTGGTTAACCAAGTACTTGGTTTCATGTTGCTCTGGCTTCAGGCCTAGCCATAACACTGATAAAGCCTTCTTTGCCCTAGTTGACTCCATCAGCTGGGAGAGATACGGTGGTAGGTGTGACCCTGGTTGTTTTGCTTCAACTTTCAGCAGCTTTTTATACTGTTGACCACAGTATCCTTCTAGAGCATCTGGGGGGAGCGGGCACAGTACTTCAGCGATTCTGTTCCTATCTCCAGGACAACTTCCAGAAAGTGATTATGGAAGGCCACTGCTCCGCACCATGGAAACTGTGGTGTGTTGTTTGTCAGGGTGTTGTCATGTTCCCCATACTGGGCGCTGTCCTCAGTAGTTTCGGTGTGATCAATATGTAGATGACACCCAGGTCTGTTTCTCTGTTCCATCTGAATCAGGACATTTATTATACCCTTGACAATAGGAAGCAAATGTAGATCATGGACTAGTATGAGGATTTGAGATATGAGACTGAAAAGCTCATTAAAAGGAGGGCTGAAGATTCCACACAGTGCTATATAGCTTCAGTTGTAGCCTTCATCCCTCTGCAAGTAAAAATAATACCTTGGGGGTTTATTTTAATTTATTGTTTGCCACTCTAGCTGCTTGGGGATCCAACCCAGGTGGGTCTGTGGCAGTTCATGTAAGCAGCCTGAATGTACTAGTGCAGCTTGTTGGTCTCCTGTCGTGCTTTTCAGAAGGCAGGCAGCTAGCCATTGGTTTGAATACAACCAAGACCTGAGGCAATAAGGAACTTGCATAAAATTGATGTCACATGGAAGGACCTTAGCTCAGTGGTATAGCAATTGCTTCACATAGAGAAGGTTAGCCATTTTTGCTGCTGCATCACACTGTTGACTCATGTTAAGCTTGTGGTCTACTAAGACCCCTAGATCCTTTTCACATGTACTACTGGCAAGACAGGTGTGTCCCCCCCCCCCCATTGTATATTTGTGCAGTTGGTTCTTCCTGCCTAAGTGTAGACCCTGTTGAAATTCATTTTGTTAGTTTTGGTGCAGCTTTCAAATCCGTTAAGGTCATCCTGAATCCCAATTCTGTCTTCTGCGGCATTAGCTACCCCTCCCAGTTTGGGGTCCTATGCAAATTGGATGAGCATCCCCTCAGATCCTTCAGGCAGGTCATTTATAAAGACGTTGAACAGCAACAGACCCACCCAGAACAGAACTCAGCGGTACACCACTTGTCCTTTTTTCCAGGATGTTGAGGAACCATTTGAAAGCACTCTTTGAGTTCAGCCAGTCAACCAGCTACAAATCCACCTAACAGTTAACCTCATCCAGCCCATATTTTGCCAGCTTTTCTGCAAACAGATCACAGAGGACTTTTGTCAGAAGCCTTACTGAAATCAAGATACACTACATCCGCAGCAGATTATTAGAATTGGTCCTAATATCATGGAGGCTGAGGAAACAAGAGAAACCCTTAAATGGCCTATCTTATTTACAATCTCATGTTGGTGTTTGGCAAGTCAAGGGCCAATGTAATTCTCCAGTTGTGTGCTTAGAAAACTCCGGGTGGATGAATTCTCTTCTATAATAATTTTTCCCCCTTTGATTGCTTGAGTGCCATCTTTTCTCAATACAAAGTTCAAGAGGCAATAATTATACAAGGAAAGAGCTGTTTTTACCTCTGACCTAATGTAGCAACGTTCTGCAATTATCTGCCAAGGGCTCTTGGAACAGCTGGCGTACAGAACACTTCCTAGAAATATTGTGCAGTAGCTCCCTCCCCTCCCTTGGTATTCCTCTCCAGGGTAGGAACTATAACCCACTACTTTGTTTTAAAGATAAACTCGCAGAAGCGGATTAAATGTACCCACCGTGAGGAACGAAGCCCCATCTGAGATATCTTTGGAATGAGCTACCTGTCAGGAGCAGCTCGATAAACAATGGTTGCGGCGAACATGGTGTTTTTAATCTGCAGCAGTATATGTGACTCTGATAGTTTAACTGCTCATAGTGCAAGTGACTCAGATTATCCCGTGTCACTTCAAAGTAATCTTAATCCAGCACCAGGAGCTGTCTCCACCCTCTGTACCATGGTACCGTTTTCCTTTCTATGGACCTGTTGTTGCTGTTGGGTCTTGAGATCCATTTCCTCTTGCAAACTCCCCTGCTAGCATGCAATGAGGGATTTAATTGGATGCCCACTCTTTGGCTGTGTTCCCCAGCCAAAGGAAAATGATGTATACTTATTAATGTGAATAAACTCATTCCTCAGTAATATTTATTGCATGGATTAATTGTGTTCCACTGTGTTCCATTTGGATCTTCTGAGCAGTTACTCAGATCTGATATGAAATTGGAGCTTCAAAACCTGTCTTCGGTTTTTGGTAGCTTCCTAAATAATTTTAGCAACTTTGCCCTTTGCCTCAGCTCTACACACATACACACACTCACTCACTTTTAGTGTGCTCTACTGTTCTATTTATTTAGTTTTATTTTTAAATTGCATTTTTACACCTGACTCTACAATATGAGGGATGTGGTTTTGCGCTGACATTACTTGCAACGTGGCTCTTGAATTACTAGGTTATGCCTCAGGTTATTTTTTGCACAGTGTCATTGTGTGACGACGTAAGGGTGCTATGTGGTGGTTACTGGTTTTCCTGGAGTGTGCTCATATATACGATCACAGGATGTGGTAGTAGCATGATGCCAAATTTATTATCCTTCTGTGAAAAGCCTTATGGACTGGTTCATAACACTGAATGCCCAGGAGGCATTTGGCTATATCACTGTGCTTTTTTAATTATGAAACCTGACTTTCCATATATTATGTCCCTTACTCCTCTCATGTCTTCATGGGCAGGAGATGACTTCTGTTCTGCCCTTTCTCCTTTATATAAGCCAGAAAGCAAACTGAATGGAAATGCTCTTTAAAATAATGCTGTGCTGTATTCAAAAGGTTTCGTGTTTCTCCATGTCAGTCAGCTATAAAATTCTGTCATCGAAGTAGAATTTGAAATGTGCTGCCTCCACAGTGCCGCATTTTATACCAGTGCCAGTTTCAACTTCGTTCCTGTGCAAACACTAAAGACCACTGCGGCCAGATCTTCAATTCGCTGTCTCTCGAAGTCGCTATCTCCATTCACAGTAATGCTTAGCTAGCAAAGCATGCTGGATTCTGTCACTTCCTTTCTGCGACAAGACAATCATTGAGCCCTGTGTGGAAATCTGGGAATAGGAGCGGTGGTTGTTTAAGGTTGCAAAATGAAGTGTTGTGGTTTAAACTGGATTAAGTTTGTAGAAAATGTTTTCCTCATGCAAATAAACCAGGCTTGTATGAAGGTCAGGATACTGGCATGGTTTCAATAGTAGAACGTGCTGACATTCCTTAACTACTTTTATTTTGTATTTCATTTCTCACATATGTTTGTAGTGCGCCACCCAGCAACTAAATTATTGAAGTGAAACAGCATTCAAGACATGGGCCTACTTAGCTTCATGCAGAGGGCAGGATCTAGCCCAGCAAAATGTTTCCCTTGATTAACGGACCACTGTGCCATATTGGAAACTTCTATGAAGTGCCCTCATTTTAAAAGACAACTTACTATGCAGCACCAGATCTACAGGGGAAGAAGGAATCTGAAGGTCCCTTTGGCTCATGGAGCTAGTTTCACAGTTCTTTAGATCCTGTCTGTGATCTTCACCACTTTATCAATACATCTAATGTCCTTAAGCATCAAGTTGAAGAAGCCACAGTCAAGAAAGCTTGGGCTTGTATTTATTCAAAATAATATTTTTCTATCTGAATTTCCTCTTTCAGCCTATTGATTTGCTTCAGATTTGCGGACAGGTTTGTCCTTGGTCAGGGTATCTTGGCGAAGTGTCACGAGCTGCAGTGTCCCAGCTAATTTGCAAATTCAACCTCAGAAAAGCTCACACAAGAAACCGTTTTCCTCAAAGCAGTGGGCAAGCTGCTGTTTTGGAGGTGTAAATGCTGAGTTTGCCAGCTTTGAGAATAGATGTGACACAGCCCTTAGATTTTGCAGATGATCATTTGTTGTGGTCTACTTCTACACTTGGGACAGAATTGTCTGTTCCCACATGAACTTGCCTGTAAGTTAAGATCTTCTCCATGTGCCCCTACCTTCAGAGCTTAAGGGGGTGCTGCTGGAGCAGAGGGCCTTTCCTGTGGTGGTCTGAATTGTGGGACTTAACTCGCTAGACACGTTTGCCTGGTTTGCCTTCTTTTTTCCTTTTTCTGGTTGGAATAAATTTATTTCATCTGTCTGTAAATAAGGTGTCTAATAGTTATGGCATTTTTTGAAATGCATATTAAATCAGATGAGTTAGACTGTATCCCAGGCGTAACAAAGTGCAGGGAAATAAATGGACAAATCAGCAACAAGAATTTGTTTTAAGTCTGTGCATTATCCGCAAAGGCCCGAACAATAGATGCAAACACTAGTGTCCCTAAAGTAGTGCCATTCAGAAGAAATCTTTCTTGTCAGTTAAAATCCATCTCACAATAGCAACAGTTCGTTTTTTAAAAACATTAGTATGGCACAGAATACATTAAAAATTCATCACAAGACAGCCAACTCAGTTATTCCAACCAAGACCATCTTCCATTTTCTCTTTTGTATACAGAGTTCTGCAGTTCTCTTTTAAATGGACATACAAGTTAGTAATGTGCTCAAACTGACAATTTGGTTACACATGTTTCGGATGACTAGTGCACAAGGCAGTTCACAATTTCTGCAGCAAGGGCATAACAGGCCAAATGAAGATTAGATTTGAAATGGCATCCGTTTGGACCGTTTTATCTTACAACTACCAACCTTCAAAACATACACTGATATCAGAGCAGCAAATCTTATTTCTCAGTTGATCTGACAGACTGATCTCAGACTAGGCTATAGGTGTATAGCTGGAGGTGGTAGTTTGTTGACAATGACAATGCCGTTTCATATAAAAACCCAAGCTGCAAATCAAATTGATCCTATGAAAAAATGAAACTGAACACACTCCAGATGGTTACACTGGGATATCTAAAGTCCATGATGGCAGCCTTTTTACATTTCAACTACAGAACAGCCAAACTACAAGAAAGAAGATTCCACCTAAACATTAGGAAGAACTTCCTGACAGTAAGAGCTGTTCGACAGTGGAATTTGCTGCCAAGGAGTGTGGTGGAGTCTCCTACTTTGGAGGTCTTTAAGCAGAGGCTTGACAATCATATGTCAGGAGTGCTCTGATGGTGTTTCCTGCTTGGCAGGGGGTTGGACTCGATGGCCCTTGTGGTCTCTTCCAACTCTATGATTCTATGATTCTAACAGGAGCTGGCAAAAACAAAATTACGTGCCTGAGCTATTGCAGTGATGGAATGTCCCTGGGGATTCATTCAAGATGGGCATGATGGTGAAGGGGAGGGGAGAAGACCATCGGCACCTTTTCATAGTTTTGCAGTTACCCTTTTAAAAGCAGGGTGCGCTTCAGACACCATGAAGAGTTTTGCAAGTCTACACAGAAGAGCAGCAACAAAACTAAAGGAACACTTGTGACAGCTTTCAAGCAGCAAATTGATTAAATAAACCAGGCACTGTATTTAAAAATGTATATACAGTGGTACCTCGGGTTAAGTACTTAATTCATTCCGGAGGTCCGTACTTAACCTGAAACTGTTCTTAACCTGAAGCACCACTTTAGCTAATGGGGCCTTCTGCTGCTGCCAGAGCACAATTTCTGTTCTCATCCTGAAGCAAAGTTCTTAACCTGAAGCACTATTTCTGGGTTAGTGGAGTCTGTAACCTGAAGCGTATGTAACCCGAGGTACCACTGTATATAGATAGATAGAGATGGAAGCAAACAAACAAAAAAGAAGAGTGGATTAAAGGTAAGGACAAGGGGGAAGAAAGTAGAGATATGCGTGCACTTTTCCCCTCCCAACCATGCTCTACAAAAGGAATGATGAGCTGGGTAATTGCTCAAAGTGCTAAGGAGGCATTGATCAAGCTGGATTGCACAATCGGCACCTTATCTAGTTTAATTTAAATTGGTTTCATTCTCAATGTCACACCCATTGCTAAGACAAGGAACGCCTGGACTTGGCACGATTGCCTCCCAAGGCTTCAATTTTGTGTTGCAAAAGATGGTGCCAGATACAGAACATGGGGGGGGGGGGTGGAGAGAGAGAGAGAAGGCAGAGGGAGAGCAACGGACGAGACTCTCTGGTTTGCTGCCTTTATCACCTTTTAGGCAGCATCTGGGGGGATGCTGCAGGGTCTTCTCGCTATAGGAAAACAGGTTAGTTACGTGAAATTGCAGTGGGGGTTTACTATCCTCAAGAAGACAAAAAAGAAAGAATTCCTTAGTAAGTATTTGACACTTGGACTACTGCAATGCGCTCTACGTGGGGCTACCTTTGAAGGTGACCCGGAAACTGCAATTAATCCAGAATGTGGCAGCTAGACTGGTGACTGGGAGCGGCCGCCGGGACCACATAACACCCATCCTGAGAGATCTGCATTGGCTCCTAGTACGTTTCCGAGCACAATTCAAAGTGTTGGTGCTGACCTTTAAAGCCCTAAACGGCCTTGGTCCTGTATACCTGAAGGAGCGTCTCCACCCCCATCGTTCTGCCTGGACACTGAGGTCCAGCGCCGAGGGCCTTCTGGCGGTTTCCTCATTGCGAGAAGTGAGGTTACAGGGAACCAGACAGAGGGCCTTCTCGGTAGTGGCGCCTGCCCTGTGGAGCGCCCTCCCTTCAGATGTGAAGGAAATAAGTAGCTATCTTATCTTTAAAAAACATCTGAAGGCAGCCCTCTTTAGGAAGTTTTTAATGCTTGATGCTGTATTGTTTTTAACCCTTGATTGGAAGCCGCCCAGAGTGGCTGGGGAAACTCAGCCAGATGGGTGGGGTATAAATAATAAATTACTATTATTATTATTATTATTACTTCCTTCTCTGTAATAAAGAACATCTTTCTTAAAAATACGAGTGTACTTTCTCCAGATGGGTTGCATAAAACTCCATACTCTGCTCATTTTCAGGAGAGAATTGTTCTTATTAATGGGAGGAGTGACAAGTCTGCATCCGCTTGCTGAATCCCAGGCATACTGTTCTAATTGTAGTGCTGATGAATCTGTGGGGTAGTTTGTTGGAGGATCCTAATTTAGGGCGGGGAGGATTAAAAATGGATTAGTGAAATTTATGGAGGATGAAGCTGTCAGTGGCTACTGGTCATGATGGCAATATTTCTTCCATTGTTGGCAGCAGAGTGCTTCTGAATATCAGCTTCTGGGGATCTTGAGTGGGAGGACTACACCACAGTGTTTGAAAATAGCCAGGCGCATTAATAAATCAAATTAGACAGGCGCATGAACTATATCTAAAGTTCAAGTGCAGCTACCTCCAAGGTTTGTTCCTGTGCTTTCAAAAAACTGGATGCTTTTTAAAAACTATATTTTAGTTTACTTTTTAAAATCATACTCTATTTTAGATATGTAGCCCTACTTCAAAACAAAGTAGCTCAAGGCAAAACAATATTAATAAAGACTTGGGTTTAGAACGTCACGCATAGTTCTCTGTGCATGCACAGAGCAGTTTTCAGTTCTCTTCTCTGGAAACAGTCCCTGCATCCCCCAGAAGCCTCTCCTGAAGGTCGGGGAACTCTCCAGAGTCACAGCCCATGAAACATAAGGGGCTGCCTGCAGATCTGGAAAATTATCAAGTGTTTTGCCTGCACATCCAGATCTCCTGGTTTCCATCCGTCCTCTGTTATAGATACGCTACAATATGACATCATGAGTAGTCTGTGAAATAATTTGTAGCACTAAAATTTTGACCCCATTGGCATTTTGATGATGGTTGAAGGGCTAACTGATACTATGCACAGGAAAAGGGTGGTTTGTAACATCCAGGTACAAAAAAGAATTGAGTGACTTGCATGTACATTTTGAGGGCAGGAAGTACGCATTTATGACTGTGAGCAATGGACTTTGATTTCTCTGTTCCAGCACAGTTGATTCATTGTACCACCTCTACTCAGGCAATATCTGCAAAGTTTATGTGTCACTGGCCTATATTACAGACAATCTTAAGGGTATTAGTACACATGTTTACAAATGTGAGATGATAGGTTTGAGGGTTTGCTGTTGACATGTTTAATAAAACATGTGGTCACCCACTTAATTTATACACACACACACACACACACACACACACACACACACACACCCTGCTAGATCAGATCACCATCTAGGTTAGTATCGCCGTAGCTGTCAGCAACCAAGAGTTGCTGCGAAACCCCCAAGCCAGTGTATGAAGGCAGTGATCCTTATCCTTTGCCCTCAACAACCAGTATTCAGTGATGTGCTGGCTTTGAACCCAGACGTTGCATTGAGCGGCTATGACTAATAGTATACCCCCCTCCTCCATGAATTTGTCTTAATCCCCTTTAAACACCATCACCAGTAGCAGTCTGGTGACACCTTGCCCCACGACTTCTAATGACCATCCTCAATGGCTTCCTATAGATCAAGAGTTTCCCAAACTTGGGTCTCCAGTTCTTTTTGGACTACGATCCCCATTATCCCTGAACACTGGTCCTGGTAGCTAGGGGTGGTGGGAGTTGTAGTCCCAAAACAGCAGGAGTCCCAAGTTTGGGAAACCCTGATAGAGATATTGGTGGCAGGATAGTGCCCTACAGGACACCAAAAGTGCCCCCTTTTCCGGCCACTTCTGGTTCACTGCGGTGCACACATGTGCAGTCACGCATCAATCGGCTGCACGTCGATTGGGCTTTGCCTGTACTTTAAAATTGCAAACCACCTTGGGTACCTTGGCACAGAAAAGCAGTCAATTAATGCAGTACATTAATAACGCAGGTGTTTGCAATCTCTTTGTGGATTGCAGGCCTGGGGAAAAATTGTCTGATGCTTCCACGCATGCAAGATATTCTGAAACGTATGTTTGTACATCTTTAAAAAATCAGATCTTAAAATTTTAGAGACTTGGCTATTTTGCTTACGCGCATTTAACTTGTGTGCATTCTGTTTTACATGCTTGGCAAAAACAAACAAAAACCTTTTTAAGAGGGCAGGAGTCTGGGGAAAAAGAATTTGGCAGTCCTGCCCACCATTGAACCCAGTGTGTTTTTACTACATGTGGTTTTGGCTGTACGCACTTATCCCTGGAACGTAAACCCCGTGTAAGTTTAAAGGTAAAGGGACCCCTGACCATTAGGTCCAGTTGTGACCGACTCTGGGGTTGTGGCACTCATCTCACTTTTTGACCGAGGGAGCCGGCGTACAGCTTCAGGGTCATGTGGCCAGCATGACTAAGGCGCTTCTGGTGAACCAGAGCAGCTCACAGAAGCGCCGTTTACCTTCCCGCCGGAGCAGTACCTATTTATCTACTTGCACTTTGACGTGCTTTTGAACTGCTAGGTTGGCACGAGCAGGGACCGAGCAACGGGAGCTCACCCCATTGTGGGGATTCGAACTGCCGACCTTCTGATCAGCAAGTCCTAGGCTCTGTGGTTTAACCCACAGCGCCACCCACGTCCAACCATGTACCGTATTTTTCGCTCTATAAGACGCACCAGACCACAAGACGCACCTAGTTTTTGGAGGAGGAAAACAAGAGAAAATATATTCTGAATCTCAGAAGCCAGAACAGCAAGAGGGATCGCTGAGCAGTGAAAGCAGCAATCCCTCTTGCTGTTCTGGATTCTGGGATAGCTGCGCAGCCTGCATTCGCTCCATAAGATGCACACACATTTCCCCTTACCTTTTAGGAGGGAAAAAGTGAGTCTTATAGAGCAAAAAATACGGTAAGTTTAGAATTGCCTATACTCCGTTTCAGATACGCTTTAAAGAACAAACACGCACAAAAAATGGCCAGATTCCAGGTGGCTGTATGTGGTGCTCTTTGCACAAACTTGAGCTTTTCTGACCCCTTTCCTGCTGCAGCTTTCTGTGCACCCATGCCCCTGCAGAAAAACCCCCAAACAAACCCAGTCCCCTCCGGGCAAGGTGTGATGCAGCCAGTGGGCAAGGGGGATTGACGATGCACATTATTGGTGCATGTGGCTTTCCCTAGATACATTTTTCTTTTTAGAGCTCTAGCCTCCGTTACCTAGAATGAACCTTTGTCAAACTTATTTCCCTTTGCGTGCGCACGTTTAAATGAAGGCAGCGGGAGGAAGGATTGAGAAACAAGTTGTTTGTGTAAAAGTTGCATTAAGGTCAAGGCCTTTGGTGGCAGAAGGGGTTTTTGTTTTGTTTTTTCAAAGGTCCCAGAGCACGGTCTGAAGGTATGTGATAGATAACAGCAGGCTTGCTGCTGTTAAGTGGGTCTGATTTTGGCCAGTGCCTGTCTGGACATGAAACTGCCTGGCCAGTCTGCTTACCCTGCCTTGAGTCTTGTGACGAGAGGGAGGCTAGATATAAATGTAAAAATTATTGTCATCTATGTTACGCGTGGTGGTTTAAAAATAAAATAAAAAGCATATGTATGTATGCATATGTATGGAGACAATAGGTGCACTTAACAAGCATATTGTATAAAATTTGGTGTGTGTATAGGTATACACACACACACATAGCTGGTCAGTTGCATAACTAATGGCTATGGACTTTCCTCGGACGTGACCTGTTTTATATCCTGTGCCATAAAACTTTTGTGTAAGGTCATGATTCAAGCTAATAATGCACAGACACAAATAAATGAGATAAAGTGTTTCTTCCTACCCTGTGCTATAATTAACTACCAAGACGGCGGTTGTTTTCCTGCTTTGCTCCACTGACCTGACCACTCCTTTTCATGCCCTTACTCCTAACCACCATCCCACAGCAGACCTGTTTTACCCCAGATGTAGGCACCATGCAAGAGGTGCTTTTTGGATTCCCCTAATGAGGCTAAATTTAATTATCACTGATTTGTGAGGTACCAGATGTTACTAAATGTTATGATCTGCGGTACTTGCGATTTGTGCGAATAGAACTGGCTTTGACTGCCACCGGCTTTTGACGACAAGGTGTATAAGCAGTGTTTGAAATTAGCCAGGCGCATTTTGCGCCTGGCTGGTGGCTACTTGCGACCAAGTGAATATGCCTGGGCGCCAGGATAGCTCCTGACATCTCCACCATCTGGAGGTGCCTGCCTGGGACCTGGACTGCTTTCACACACTAATACCTCGTCCTGTAGAATTTGATCAGTTATATTTTATCTGCATAATCAGAATGAATTCAAGGAAGCAAAATGCTTCTTATGCGCAGCCTGAGCAGGAGCGGTGAATGTTATAGCTAATTGTTGTAGCTTTTTTTTACCTACCCCACCCCACTGCCCTGCTCACAGTTGTTCTTCTGTTTTGAATAGTAAGAATAGGCCAGTGTGTGTGTGTGTGTGTGTGTGTGTGTGTGTGTGTACACACATATGGGGGGGGGGGTTGTCCCTGGATCAAGTGACTTTTCTTCTTTAAGTTCTCGGAGTTCTTAACATAGCTGAATATTGCCAACTGAACTAGCCAGATGTTTAACTAAGCATCAATCACAGTCAGTCCATTATTTGAAAAATAAGACTTTAGGGCCGTCTTGCCCCAAAATGGCAACTAGCCATTTCTGTTTTGGTGACTGTAATGTTGGCTTAAGGAGCCATTTGTCACCTAGCTTATATATCTGAGTTTCTAACACTGTGTGTAAGATATTTTAGATATTGCTGAGTGTATTGGTGATGGCCGCCAAATGCAAGTCCAAATGAGTTTTCAATTCTCTCCTTCAGTGATTAGCCAAGAACTCTTAATCCCTTGCACACGGCCTACTTACAGTTAGCAGCATATGAGTGTTTAATGCAGTTGTTTCACTCTCATTACTCTAGGTCAGGATGGCTGTCCAGCTGGCTGCCTGCTTGGTGTCCTACATCACTGGTACATCTTAAGGATGCTGAAGAGAAAATATTGAAATGTAAGCACTTTGTGGTAAGAAACCTCAGGAATTACTACACGTGAGCACCGTGGAAAGAATGTGGGGTTTTCATCAGGCCTTGTTCAAAGCACAGTTGTCGATATCTTCTGCTAGGGATTGAGGGTTTTGTGAAATTTTCATTAGGCTGATTTTCTCCCCTCCCTGTAAAAGAAGAATGAGTAGGACCAAAGTTATGCTAGTTACACATCCAGACAGGCAGTTCTTGTGAGATCTGCTCCAGATAAATGCCATCAGTGAATAAATTTTTGAGGATGTAGGGCGGACTGCAATATGAGTTCTGCCTTTGAACTTTTCCCCCTTATTTTTCCTTTTGGTGTGATTGGTCCTGAGATACTGTTGCACTTTTTGACCATTGCCCTACCTTCTTTTTTCTTTACCTTTTCCTAAAATTAATTCATTTGTGCAATCTCTTATTTGAACACAAAAAAGGACTTACAAAAGATAAGTATAGTACTATACAAATCCAATATGATATTATTATTATTTGTTGAATTTATATACCGCCCTATACCTGGGGGTATATCAGGGCTGTTCACAGAATAAAAATATAAAACCACAAAATACATAATAAAAATAAAAACAGCAACCCAATAGCTCCCACCCCCAAAAAAACATGTTTTAAAAGGGTATAGGATATCAATCAGATCAGCCAAAGGCCTGGTTATAAAGGAACGTTTTTGCCTGGCGCCTAAAGGTGTATAATGAAGGAGCCAGGCGAACTTCCCTGGGGAGGGCATTCCACAGAAGGGGAGCCACTGCAGAGAAGGCCTGTTCTTGTGTTGCAACTAGACCTCTCAATGAGGCACACGAAGAAGGGCCTCAGAAGATGATCTCAGGGTTCAGGTACGTTCATATTGAAAGAGGAGGCTCTTGAGGTACCACACCTTTGTTTATCAGCTATTTAAAAAAATGACTCTGTAACCCTGATATCCTTCCAGATCTATCTGTGTTTAGTTCTTTAGCATTTGAGAATGTAGTGCATAAGGGATGGATGTTTGACTTAAACAGATTCTTGCCTTTATGAGGTCTTGTAAGTTGTGCAAAGGCTACACAGTCCTCAAAAGGAGGAGAAATGTGAGCCTCATAACGTAACTCTGCCACCTTTATGGCTGGCACTAATCCCTGCCATTCTGATTTTCTTATAAATGCTATGATGAAAGTGGGAGTATCTCCCTGTGGACATGCTGTAATAAACACCCTTATTTTTATAGGGCTGTTTAGATATCGTTGTTTAATAAGATTTGCACTTCTCTTTCTTCAGGTATCACAAGTACATACAGTAAACAGTATGTCTTCATATCCAATGGAAACAAAATATGGACGCTAACGTTCTCCCACAGCCTCTCTCAGAAAACTCCCCTTGTCCTCCTCCATGGGTTCGGAGGAGGTGTTGGACTTTGGGCACTGAACTTTGAAGACCTTTGTGAAAACAGGACTGTGTATGCATTTGATCTCTTGGGATTTGGACGCAGCAGTAGACCGCAGTTTGACACAGACGCAGAAGTAGCAGAAAACCAGTTTGTAGAATCTATTGAAGAATGGAGGCGGAAAATGGGATTGGACAGAATGATTTTACTGGGGCACAACCTAGGAGGATTCCTGGCAGCTGCTTACTCACTGAAGTACCCATCAAGGTATCTGAAAATAATAGATGAGCGGAAGTTCTTCCGGCATTTCATTTGAAATTCAGTTATAGGTTTGACAGCATAACATTGTCAAACCTGTATGAGGCAGTCTGGTTAGAAAACATTCTCTAATGAGGTTGAGATAGAGCATTGTTGAAAAACTAGTTTCATAACTTTAAACTTAAAATGCAAATTGTATTTAACTTGCATATGTTTTCCTCTGATTGCACTTGCATGCAATGTAGGGTGTTTTCTACTCCCAAATTTCTCAGTGTACCTTAGATTTTGTGTCCAGGGTGTAGCCGCAGAGTACTTGTAAGTTGTGGTGTAGCCAGACTACCCACTGTTTTTACACAACCACATGTCACGTTACCAGCATGCAATCACACTGGCCAGAATTTTTTTAAAAAATCCTTTTAGGTGAAAGCATGTTTTAGTTACATATCAGAATAACAAGTGCAGGACAATAGTAACTATAGCATACTCATTTCTGTGTTAGCTGCTTGGATTATGAGCTGGGCTTGAGCACAACTACAGAACAGAACCTAAAGGAGGGTTTTTGATTTGGTTTGGTTTGGTTTATTTTGTGTTTTTATGTTGCAAACCACCCTGTGATCGTCAGACGAAGGGTGGTATCCATATAATAATAATAATAATAATAATAATAATAATAATAATAATAACAATAACAATAATAGCAGGGCTGGCTAGCTGGTAGTCCTTCAGATGTTGTTGGACTTCAGCTCCCATCAGCCCCAGCCAGCATGACCAATGGTCAGGGGTGATGGGAATCAAGAGTCTCAACAGCCTCTGGATGGCCACAGATTAGCACTAAAGGAACTGGGGGTGGAGTGGGGAGATGGGTTGTGATGGCAAAGTCAAGAAGCTATGGGTTAACCTAAAGCTGCAGTGTCTGAACAGAACTGAAACCCTGTCCAAGGCTGCCAAGTACCTAGAACTGGTCACATGCGAGTTAGCAAAACAATTCCATCTTTCTTTGCAAATCCCTCTTCTTGAATGACTTTCATAGTATTGTTGCTTATTTATTTGCATGTGTTTCCTAGCAGGATGGTCTCAGTGATAGGAGCCAATTCCGAGGGGCTCAAGTCCCTTTAGTTCCCCCAAATAAAATATTTGAGGGGGCCAACCCCCCCCAAGTTGATGGGCATTGCCATTCAGATGGTGTGCATGTTCCGTGTTTTGTGGTCAGTTATGCAGGGCTTACCTGGGCTCACCTCCATTATTTTATTCAAGTTGACACCCCTGGGACTCTCAGTGGAATTTTTTGGGGTGCTGTAAAATCCACATAACATATCTGGTGGTAACATGAATGTCTGCTCATGCTTTTACGTAGGTCATATCTCGTTTTCCTTGGAGGAATCTGCTTTCATTTCTAGCCAGTGGCTGTGGCAAATGGTCAATTGGTTCTCGTCACAGGCCCATATAGTTCAGTATTGCCTGCACTGACTGGTAACAGTTTCTCCAGGGTTTCTAAATGGAGTCTTTCCCAAGCCGACCTGGAGATAATCAGCATTGAACTTGGGATTTTTGTTTGCAAAGCATGTGCTCTTTTACAGAGCTACAGAAGCAATTGCTGGATTAAGCCACTACATTATAATGTGTAACTTATTGGAGCTGAATAAGTAGGCAGTTTTTGGAAATTAAAATAGAACGTGATGATTTGCTTTGGTTATCTCTGGAATGCCATATATTCTAAGGAAATTGATGTGTTTAACTGGGCAGATACCACTATCTCTCAAGAACTAGAATGCTGACGAACCCAAAGGATTGGAGTATAAAGGACAAATATTTGCAAAATGAGTTGAGCTTTACATTTAAAGGAAGTAAATACCATTCCTTATGCTGCAGGACAAGTATGTTTAAGAGAAGTTTTCTATGTGAAGAAGGAAGGCTGACCTTTTCCTTAAATGCCACAGAATGCAAATCTTAAACAGGCAATTCCCAATGAAACTATCTGGAAACTAGTTGGGATATATTTCTGGCAGGCTTTTAAGAAATGAAATACAGATGCATGGAGTATGATTTGATAGTTGTGCATCCGTGATGAAAGTGTGATGTTCAAGCTTATCAGCTTTGAGTACCTTCCATACCAGGTGGCTGTAATAGTATTCAGGAAAAAGAGTTTCTTACCAGTAATGGTATAGTGGTGGAATCAAACATGCCAAGAATAGTTACAGGTGATCCACAATTTTTTTAAAAAAATTGCGTACTTCTATTTGCAAACCAATTTGCAGCCCAATCCTAGCCTTTTTTCTTGGATGTAAGCTCCACAAATTTAATGCAAAATTACTAAGCTGTCTAGATGATTGTTGTTGCTCATCTTTATATTTTTTTTAAAAGAAAAAGCTGGAAAGGCAGGCAAGCAAGAATGCTTTAGTGGAGGATCATGCAAATGCTTGTTGCTTTTCTAATTCTGTACAAGTCTGGCAGAGGAAGAGAACACTAATGGAACATAAAAGACTAACACATCACTATGAAGATGGTGACTTTCCTTGCACAAATATCAGTTTTGTATCATGTGATAAAAACAGCTAGTTGGTGATGCACCCCTTTTCACTGTGAAGAAAAATTGAGCCTTGCTTGTCCCTTAGTGAATACATATCTTAGTTCTTCATGCAGTTTATCACCTTTAGCCAATTCCAGATCATATATGGCTGGACAGTTACAAATGTTATTCTAGAGTATGCAGGTGGTAAGAGAGTGCTTATATGGAGATCTGTTTAGTCCTTAGCTGTATTGAGATCTTCTAATGACATATACCTAGCGATTGGCTAGTGTATCTCAAGAATATTCTGATGTGACATTTTAGTAGTCCAGCAAGGCTGCCATCTTACACACATTTACTTCCAGGAAAATCCCTTGCACGTATATGGTTATGTGTCATATAGAATCATAGCTAGCTATCTCTAGCCACAAGTTAAAGCACAGATTTGCACAGACTGTAGGAAATACTCTGGGTTGCATAATACTACCAGCGGCTGCGCAGTAAATGTCCTTTAAATTTTGACCGCCCATAATCTCTTGTTTCTTGAAATTGGAGCATTTATTCTATAGGGAGAGCAATGCTTAAAAGGAGTTGAGGCAGTAGCAGGTGGCAGAGCTTTGTTCTGTGTTAAGAGCAGGAGGAACCTAAAATTATTTCATCTGAAAGCTAAGGTGGGGTAGAAATACACTTGGTGATGCTGGCTCTAAAATACCACGTGCACTATAATATGTGTGTTCCTCTTGACAAAACGTCCTAACTTTTATACCTGCAGAGCAAAACATCTCATATTAGTGGAGCCGTGGGGTTTCCCAGAGAGGCCTTGCAGTGCCGAACACGAGAGGCCCATTCCAATCTGGATCAAAGCACTTGGAGCAGTTTTAACCCCTTTTAATCCACTGGCTGGTCTCAGAATAGCAGGACCCTTTGGTGAGTGCTTGCTAGCGGTTTGTGCTGGTGCCATTGGGTTACCATCTGCCATCAGTTCTGAAAATGTAATAGCTTGGACTTTAGGGCGGCTTTCAGTCCCCATCTGCCACACACCAGCAGTCTAGTGTGGTAGGCAGTGCAGTGTTTTTAGGACACATGATCCCAATGGGCTCCCCCACTCACCATCCAAGCAGTCACATTCTGCACTAGCTGCAGTTTTTGGGCAGTCTCCAAGGGCAGCCCCACATTAACAGTGCATTGCAGCAGTCCAGATGGCAGGTCAGAGAATGGACAGCCAAAGCCTGGTTGTCCCACTCCCAAGAACAGCCGTAGCTGGTGCATCGGCCTAAGCTGAGCATAAGCACTCCTTCCCTAATCGCTTCTGCTTTGCAGCTTCCTCACATGCTGTAACGATGTATTTGTTCTATTATATGAGGAGGAGACTGCCATCTGCAGTCATGCTCAGTGTGCGCAGATACTACCATTCTGCCTAATTGCTCTGGCCTGTGCTCCTCTCATCAGAGTAAAGCGGAGGTGGGGATCAGAATCAGCCATGTTTAATTCTCCTTGAGATGACAAAACTGTTGCGAGCTGCATTCTCGTTGCTGTTGAAGGCTGCGGGTAATCGGGGACGGGGGCACATACTGGAGGCCGGCAGCCCACCATTTGTCTTCTAGCTGCTGGGGTGGGGGGCAGGGACAGATCACTCCGGATAGAGAGAGAGATGGAGATCTTCATTCTTGACGATCCACAGCTGCGAAGCACCATTGCTGATCATTTTTAAAGCACCACCCTGCATCCACCTGCCAGGTTCTAATTCTTTTTCACCTTGATTCATGACAGGATTGAGCCTTGTACAGCGCATTAGGCCCGACTTCAAGAGAAAGTACTCGTCCATGTTTGATGACGACACGGTCACTGAATATATCTACCACTGCAATGTGCAGTCACCAAGGTAAGCATATGTTAGCAAGTCCTAGATGCTCACAGCAGTAGCAGCACATGGGGCGGCGCAAGTGACGTAGCGTAGGTTGCCAGCTAGAATAACCTTGACCGCGATATCCTTGCCCAGCCAGGATGCATAAGAGGCATTCTTACGGGCTTCCCTACACATGCAAAACTCTCTTGCCCTAGCAGGCAGGCAAAGTCTACTTCCTGGAAAGGTTAGAATTTCCTGTTTAAAGATGGCAGGGAATGTTAAGTGGGACTGAAGTACAACTTTTTCTTCTACATTGCTTAATATAATAAATGGGGTATTTTGTTTTGATTTTTAGTAAACTGAAATAAATTGCCTATTCGCCATTAATTAATCCAGCTGATGGGTTACAAAATCCACTTTAATCATCTGGGGGCTGCTCAGCTCAGCAAACTTTTGGGATGAGAGGTCTTGAGGTTGCTTTGCCAGCCCTCTGGCACCATTTTGATTGAACATTTGCCATACTCTTTCCATGGTTTTACGATTTTAGCACTCCATTCCAAGGAAGCTGCTTCTTATCCATGGAAATAAAAAAATTCCTTCCAGTAGCACCTTAGAGACCAACTAAATTTGTTATTGGTATGAGCTTTCATGTGCATGCACACTTCTTCAGATACACATGTTTCGACCATGGCAGACCAACACGGCTACCTACCTGTAACTTATCCATGGAGAGAGAGTTGGTGGTACTACCACCTAAGCATCAATATGTCTTTCTTTTTGCTGTCCTATACTTGCAAGGCTCCTGCATTATTGCCGTGCTTATTTAAAGCATTAAAGAGCGGTAGTCTCGTAATCTGGTGAACCGGGTTCGCTTCCCCGCTCCTCCACATGCAGCTGCTGGGTGACCTTGGGCCAGTCACACTTCTTTGAAGTCCCTCAGCCCCACTCACCTAACAGAGTGTTTATTGTGGGGGAGGAAGGGAAAGGAGAATGTTAGCCGCTTTGAGACTCCTTCGGGTAGTGATAAAGCGGGATATCAAATCCAAACTCTTCTTCTTCTAACTTCCGGAAATGTGTTTTTGTATGGATGTTTGTGCTAATGGGAAGCTTCAAACCTTGATGTGTTTTCTCCCTTTAAATATACTTCACGTAGGACAAAACTCAGAGAAGGCTTTTTTTAAAAAAACCCAAGAACTGCGGTGTTAGGGAGTAGCAGATTGATATAGGCCAGGTACTCTGTGCCAGAAAATTCAGCTTCGTTTTTCATTGATATCTTTTAAGTGGTGAAACGGCTTTCAAAAACATGACGGTTCCCTATGGATGGGCGAAAAGACCGATGCTGCAGCGGATTGCCCACATGCACCAAGACATTCCTATCACTGTGATTTATGGAGCACGATCGTGCATAGATGGCAATTCGGGGACAACCATCCAGTCTCTGCGACCAAATTCATATGTGAAAACAATAGTAAGTGGGACATTCTAGACGCCGTGTTTGCTGTTAAGAATTCGCCTGCTCCTCTTGTCTTTCAGTGACAGCTTTAGGATTGTAAGATCGCAGCGTAAAATTAAAACCCAAAATGAAAAGTGAAATTTCCCTTTACAACGCTTTGCGAGCACTACTGTAAGACTTCCCTACCTTTCATGCATAAATGCAAAATGTAATATGTGTCCATGTAGATTGATTCAGAACTTTGTTTTCCCTGCTGCAGAGAATCTGTGGTTACAGTAATGCTGGCTAAATTCCCCTTGCTGAACAGATAAGGGTAAAGAGGATTTCTGCCCTTGACCTGTTCCCTTTAACACTTGCAAATTTTTCAGGTTTGGGAAGAGCCACTTCTGCAAGTTAGGCTACTACACTTAGATAGATGCACCTTGCAACAGCCAGTGGCAAAAATCAAAAATGTGAATTTCAGCAAAATGCTGAAAAATCTTGAATAATATTCAAGAATATTATTCTATCCAGCTTCAGCATGATTGCCATAGGAAAAAATCCAATAAATCTAAAACTAATTTCTCCTCTTCCCCCTCCCAATCTATTTTTTGCATAGTACGTGTAAGAAACACCCCTGAAGAGTAACACAACTTTTGCATTTCCTTTTTAAAAGTGATTTTTGCCTTCGTCAAATTACTCTTACAGCTTCAGTTGCTGTTTGGGGCAAACTAGTTTAAGGACTTGTGATTGTGGGGGATGGAGGCGGGGAGATCATAAACAAGAATACCATCATCTTGTTTCTAAAATTTATTTCAATGAAGTTTATTTAAAAGTATCTCCTATGTACTGTGTTTTGCACATAAATAGAGAGAACAGAGCCTTTGCCTGCAGCACCACAATCTAAAGACAAAGGCGAGTCAGAGAGAAAAGAGGAAATTGGGGTGGAAGGAAGCAATTAAGCATTTTGCGTTTTAGTATTCCTGTCACAAATTCCTCCTACATCCTGTTTGGTTTTGTCAACTTTATCAGCTAGAGACAGAACTCAAGTTGAAATTAAAATTATGTGTGCGCGCAGTGACTTGGTTCTTGATCATTACGCTGGTGCAAATTTTCAGCAGTGTGCTGGTATCCCAGACTGGAAAAGGGGCATGATAGTGGCTTGCTTACCTTGGAACCTTAAAAAGTTATGGCTCTACAGAGCCACCTGTGTCAAAGCGAGCGTGAACTGGATAATAGTTGGATGTTTTACAGTGGGGCTGCAAGTAAAGGCAGAAACCCTTGACCTGAGTTTCTGCTCATGCTGTTGCAAAAGTGTGGATTTGGGGAGAGGATATATTTTCGTAGGCGATAGCCAACGAAGCCGTTCTAAGAGTAAAGTCACTGATAGACGTAAGTAGCTTAAATCAGTTTACTTCAGTGGTCTGTTCTGAGTACAGTCGTACCTTAGAAGTCGAACGGAATCCGTTCCGGAAGGCCGTTCGACTTCCAAAACGTTTAGAAACCAAAGTGCAGCTTCTTATTGGCTGCAGGAAGTTCCTGCAGCCAATCGGAAGCTGCAGAAGCCGCATTGGATGTTTGGGTTCCAAAGAACATTCACATACCGGAACACTCGCTTTTGGGTTTGTGGCTTTTGGGAGCCGAAATGTCTTGAGCTCCGGGGTGTTCGGGATCCAAGGTACGACTGTATGACTTAGTTGACATGACCTAAAATTTAACCACTTCATTGGCTATGAAAAGCTCTTTTTCTTGCAAGGACCTTAAACTGATTCCCCTTCCCCTTCTCCTCTTCCATAGGCTATCCTTGGAGCTGGTCATTATGTGTATGCTGATCAACCTGAAGACTTCAACCAGAAAATAAAAGAGATCTGCAATTCTGTGGACTGACGGCATTCTCTTCTTTGCAAAAGCCAGACACAATTGCAATTAAAAGCAATACTTTGCAGCATATTATAAAAGATAAGGAATACAGAGGTTTAGCAAGCAAACACAGATTTTACTTGCACCACACCTTTCAAAACATTTGCACAATTTAAACCATGCAGTGCCTTTTGCTGGGATGGGGAGAGAAAACTTTGTATATTTTAGTTGGATGCTGTTCTTTATATATTTAGATAAGGTGTTTGTCTCTCTATATACATATGTTAAACACATTTTAAAACTGGATTTTAAATTTTTTTTTTTTTGAAGAATGTAGAGCTTTTAAAATGGTGTTCTATACATACAGCAAGCGTTTCAACATTCTTAATAATAATATACGTAGCAAAATTGCAGTTTGGCTACTTCAGCATTCAGAACCCATACGTTGTAGCTTCTCAGTTTTTCATTGTGATAGGAAGGGTTTGCGTAGGATATCTTCACATTTTATTGTACCTTATGAAGTGGACTTTGCCAAATAATTAACAACGATGAACACCCAGGAAAAGAACAAATGTAGGAAAAGTTAGGGAAAGAGTCAAGTAGTTATATTGGAACCTTTGTTCGCTGCAGTAACTGTTGTTCTTGGGTCTTTGGTTTCCTAGGGGAGCGGCATTTTGTGGGATGCTAATATTGCTAATGCTTATGCTTTTAAAGAGACAATGTAGAATCCAGTGGATCTGAAGACTAATTGCCTTCACACAACCTGTTCATTTGGTGATAAGATTATTGCAAGATCTACTTCGGAACTGATTCTCATGTTTGTACAAGTTGGGATGGAATTCCATGTTTAATTAGTCCTTGGATAAAGTGGTCTCAAAGTGTGAATATGCTTTTTCTTATAAACTATTGGAATTTTGAGCCAGTCTGACTGGAAAATGCCTAACAGTCAAAACCCAGGTATCCTGTGAGAAGAAGGCGTTTTAGATTAAATAAGACAGATGAATCAAGAAACCTAATCTTACCTCAAAATGTTTTTATTAAAATACTTGATTTTATGCAGTGTTTTTAATAAGAGCTTATTTAGGCTCTGGTTCTTTACAGAACTGTATGTTTTTAGGTACTTGGTTAATAATAAGATAAGCTGGGGGTTTTTGGTCAACTTTACAGCAATGGAATGCTTGTAAACCAAACTGTCTGCACAATAACTTATTGGTTAGCTTTTGAATAACTACTGAATCTTCAATCTTTCTTACATAAAGTTTTTGAACCAGTGTGAAATGATGCTTGAAAATCGGTTATTTTGCTATCCCTTAAAGATATAATCTTGGGTTGTATTAGAGTAATGGACCGTGTTCCCTGGCCAAGAGATAACATACCGTATTTTTCGGTCTATAAGATGCACTTTTTCCCTCCTAAAAAGTAAGGGGAAATGTGTGTGCATCTTATGGAGCGAATGCAGGCTGTACAGCTATCCCAGAAGCCAGAACAGCAAGAGTGATCACTGCTTTCACTGCACAGCGATGCCTCTTGCTGTTCTGGCTTCTGGAATTCAGAATAATTTTTTTCTTGTTTTCCTCCTTCAAAAATTAGGTGTGTCTTATGGTCTGATAATACGGGACTTCCCTGTAAACGCAGTCACCACAACTCCTTGATCGCAGTGTGAAATTGATGCTGAGTATTGTCACCATTGAACAGTCCACTTTACTTAAATCAGTAATGCAGAACCTTGCTTTTATTTTAAGTGCATTTCTCAAGTTAAGGAGTTGCGTAGTTAACGGAGAACTCTGATGACTCTGTGGCGATCAGCAGTTGTACATTTACAGCTGCTTCCCTAAATGCTGGTTAACCCAAAAATAGGCAGCGTGTTTTTGAACAAATATCATTTATTATGTTACACAGGCACAATGTTTGACACTCCACATGATGGGTTATACAGTGGTACCTCAGGTTAAGAACTTAATTCGTTCTGGAGGTCCGTTCTTACCCTGAAACTGTTCTTAACCTGAGGTACCACTTTAGTTAATGGGGCCTTCTGCTGCTGCTGCACCGCCGGAGCATGATTTCTATTCTCATCCTGAAGCAAAGTTCTTAACCTGAAGCACTATTTTTGGGTTAGCGGAATCTGTAACCTGAAGTGTCTGTAACCTGAAGCATCTGTAACCTGAGGTACCACTATATCTAGTTGTGTTTCTCCACTGATGGAAGGCTCTTTGATTCAGCAAAGGCTTCCTTGTTTGGATAGGAGGAAGATGTTTGTTGGGTCCCGTCCCCCCAAATTACCCTTCTCTTGCAAAAAAAACCCAACAACATGCACTATGGACACCTCTGTCCCCTTTAGCAATAGCTAAACAGCAGGTACAATATCCTAGCGCTGTAGTAGAAGCCATTGTGTCCATGGGAATTACTGTTTTAAACAAGGCAGACTGTCTGTCCTCTATGGGACTGGGATCTAGGGAACCAGGGTTCAAATTATTTTTTTGCATACCACCCTCCATCCGTAGAGCTCAGGGCAGTTCACAACATAAAATGGCAATATAAAACCCACAGTATAAATAATAAAATCAAGAACAGCAACAAACTGTTGCCCCCCAGCAACACATTTAAAAGGTCATCCGATGTCAAATCAGCTCAAGGCCTGATTGAAGAGGAACATTTTTGCCTGGTGCCTAAAAATGTATAATGGAGGCACCAGCCGAACCTCCCCGGGGAGAGCATTCCACCGATGGAAAGCCGCTACAGACAATCCCAGCACTTGGCTGTTAGGTGAGACTGACTGGCCCATGTCACAATGAGGTTGTGAGGATAACAGTGAAGAAGAGGAGGAGAGCCAGTGCTATTTTTTTTTCTAGAAGAAGAGGTGCCAGAACTCACCATGTTCTCTTATAACAGCAATGGTGCCCACCTGAGAAGTGCTGGAACTGAATTCCAGCGAGATCTGGCTGAAAGGAACCCCTGAGGAAAAGCCATGTACGTCACCTTGAGTTCTGTGGAGGAAAGGTGGGATAGAAATGCTGTAAGCAAACAAAATTAGGATTGCTATCTGCTTATGGGCTGTATTTTATAGTCGTCATGACAATCGGCAGTGAATTCCACACCCACCGTCCGTAGTAGCCTCTTTCAGGGATGGTAGCAAGGGTGTAGCAGGGTAGCTGGAGCCATTCTTAGCCCTTCCCTTGGAAACTGATTGTCAGGTGCTGGTGTGGTTGATCGAGAGCAAACCGGCAAGACTCCGACCTGTCTTTTCCAGGCTTTATTATTAGTGCAAACTATTTACAGGGATGCGGGTGGCGCTGTGGTCTAAACCACTGAGCCTAGGGCTTGCTGATCAGAAGGTCAGCGGTTCGAATCCCCGTGATGGGGTGAGCTCCCGTTGCTCGGTCCCTGCTCCTGCCAACCTAGCAGTTCAAAAGCATGAAGTGCAAGTAGATAAATAAGTACCACTCCGGCAGGAAGGTAAATGGCATTTCCGTGCGCTGCTCTGGTTCGCCAGAAGCGGCTTAGTCATGCTGGCCACATGACCCGGAAGCTGTACGCCCAGTAAAGCGAGATGAGCGCCGCAACCCCAGAGTCGGCCACGACTGGACCTAATAGTCAAGGGTCCCTTTACCTTTATTTACAGTGAAGAGCGTCGCAAGTTCATGTCTGGCTCACTCGCTAGTAGAATCTGGGAGTGTGCGGTCCTTATACCTCCCCCAGCATAACAGTCGTGTGACCCCCAACCTTCTCCCTTCCCTGCGGCATAACCTACTGCGCAGAATGGCCGCTGGCAAAGGGGTACTTCCCTCCCCTCTGGTTTGCTCAGGCTCGGTGTTGAGGCTCTCCCTAGCATCCCCTGCTTCCACCACTTCCTCTCCACTGGAGGTGGGGCTTCCCTTCTCGCCAGAGGAGGAACTGCTTCGCAAGATTTTCAGAGGTTCCCTATAACATAACTGCCCTTCCACCTCTCGCCTCTGAGCTGATGGCAGTTCCCTGACACTGATCCTCCACTTCTGTTCCTCTTCCAAGGCCATTTTGACCTAGCCAAACTTATTTTTTGTATCTGGAGAAAATGAGTGGAAAGGAAGAATTGTTTATAGGCTATTTTAGCGTTATGAGGCAAGCAAAGCTTTGCAGTCCCATGTTGGCCTCCTTACGGGTCACTGTGCCAAAACAGGCCCTTTTCACAATAGTTGCTATGTTACAGCAATGGGTCCCAAATGTTAACATATCTGCACTTCCCAGAAGCAATTGGAGATAATGACTGTTCCGCCAGGCATTCCCAACTGGATGAATGCATCTTTGCCACGAGAATGTTCTGTCTTAAATGTAACTGCTGGGTTTTTGTATGTGTTAACTCTTTATTATAGGAGGAGATTAAATAAATATATGAACAACAACAAAATAAATAGGAATCCCCCCCATGAGCAACAGAAGGAGTGAATTGATGAGAATATATATATATTGTTGTTGTTTAGTAGTGTCCGACTCTTCATGACCCCATGGACCAGAGCACGCCAGGTACTCCTGTCTTTCACTGCCTCCCGCAGTTTGGTCAGACTCATGTTAGTAGCTTTGAGAACACTATCCAACCTTCTCGTCCTCTGTCGTCCCCTTCTCCTTGTGCCCACTATCTTTCCCAACATCATGGTCTTTTCCAGGGAGTCTTCTCTTCTCATGAGGTGGCCAAAGTATTGGACCCTCAGCTTCACGATCTGTCCTTCCAGTGAGCACTCAGGGGTGATTTCCTTAAGAATGGATACGTTTGATCTTCTTGCAGTTCATGGGACTCTCAAGAGTCTCCTCCAGCACCATAATTCAAAAGCATCAATTCTTTGGCGAACAGCCTTCTTTATGGTCCAGCTCTCACTTCTCACTTCCATACGTCACTAATATCTATCTATCTATCTATCTATCTATCTATCTATCTATCTATCTATCTATCTGAATGAGAGAGGTTTTATTTCCACAGATTTATAGGTTTAGCTGGACGTTGCAAGCCAGCTGTGGCATGCTGTGTGTGCATCAGATTAAAAGCTATGGCCTGACACAGGAAAGACTCCCCCTGCTGCTGCCACCAGCAACATTCAGTGTAAACCAGCTTCCTTCCTCTAAAGTCACAGGAGACTCACCATGTTTCAAAGAGATGTGTGAACACTAATCTCCTCTTTCCCCTCCTCAGAGCATCTCTCCTCTCCACTTTTTCCGGCTGAAGCTGTGAACAAGAAATGACAGGGAAAGTTAATGTTTTTTTCTGCCACTTGTGGGTGAATCTGAGAAACCTACATGTCTATTGCCAGAGTAGTTACAGCTGAAGAAAAAAGGAAGGCATGGAGATCATCACTTCAGAGACACAGGGATGGCTTGGGGTTTTGTTCTTAAGAGGCAAAACACACAAAAATGTTTTGCATTCTGGAGTTCTGCTGGCAGATTCCGCTGCATTTCGAATACTTTTCAAAACAAAATGCCATAGGCATAGGTTTGGCACTAATAAATGGAACTGAATGTATTGTTGATGTTGATTTATTAATCTCCTTCAAAATGTATTAGCTGTCCTCTGATGAGCGTTTCACTGCTAATTCTGTGTGCTGCAGAGTACAGTATGCGCACTGAGTGAACAACTTGGCTCTCCCCACTCCAAAAATAAATAATTTTTTACTTTTTCTAACTTTATGGATTATTTGCCAAACAGTATTGGGTAGGGTTTCAATGATCTTGATGAGGGGGCAGGGGGCTGTCAGTTCCAAAACCGGAGATACTTCCTCTCCCCTATTTTGCATGAATTGGCAATAATAATAATAATAATAATAATAATAATATCCTTATGACCTCACCAGCATTCTAGTGTGCATTTCTAATCTACATTGGTGTGTGCAGCTTTGCCTGATCTTTTGCAAGCACTTTTTTCCGAATGTAAGGTATTTCAATGTTATTTTCTGTAATATAGGCAGTTATGCAGGTTTCCCGTTATATGTTTTGTGCACCTTGTTTTTGTTGGAGAACTGCATCGCAACATTTGGAGAAGAGCAGTTTTCAAAATGTAGCTGTGATTTTGGGTTTGCATATTGTTTTGGGAACTGCAGATTAGGAAGACTCAAACTGAACTGATACTTGAGTTCCAAAATAAAGGGGTGTGTGTGGTTTGAATCTCTCTTGTAAGACTCAGTTTCCTACTACTCAATTAAATAAGTAAATTGGTTGCTACTTGTCCATTTTCCATATGAATATTAGGAGATATTATTATTATTTATTAAATTTGTATACCACCCCTCATCTTTGGATCTCAGGGTGCTTCACAACATAAAATTACACACACACACACACAAATGACACACACACAAACACTGTGTGTGTGTGTAATTTTATATGTTTATGTGTAAATGTGTGTCTAATTATATATACAGTGGTATCTCGGGTTACATACGCTTCAGGTTGCATATGCTTCAGGTTACAGACTCCGCTAACCCAGAAATAGTACCTCGGGTTAAGAACTTTGCTTCAGCATGAGAACAGAAATCGTGCAGCGGCAGCGCAGCGGCAGCAGGAGGCCCCATTAGCTAAAGTGGTGCTTCAGGTTAGGAACAGTTTCAGGTTAAGAACAGACCTCCAGAACGAATTAAGTTCTTAACCCGAGGTAACACTGTACACACACAAAATAAGAATAAAAATAAACCAATATAGTCAAGCATTCGCGCTGTGGGTTAAGCCACAGAGCCTAGGGCTTGCCGATCAGAAGGTCGGCGGTTCAAATCCCTGCGACGGGGTGAGCTCCTGTTGCTCAGTCCCTGCTCCTGCCAACCTAGCAGTTCGAAAGCACGTCAAAGTGCAAGTAGATAAATAGGTACCGCTCCGGCGGAAAGGTAAAGGGCGTTTCCATGCGCTGCTCTGGTTCGCCATAAGTGGCTTAGTCATGCTGGCCACATGACCTGGAAGCTGTGCGCCGGCTCCCTCGGCCAATAAAGTGAGATGAGTGCCGCAACCCCAACTGGACCTAATGGTCAGGGGTCCCTTTACATTTAATGGGGGACCATCTCTGGCCAAATTCATCTCAAAAGTGATTCAAAGGGAATGCGCATTTATTTCATTCTTTTACACTTAACCATTGAGCTCGGAATGGATTCATAAGTCACATTCTCGTGCTAATTTGTCAGCCACATCAGTTGTGTCAAGCCCAGCACAGAGTAGAGATTCTGAAGCACTTTGCAAATCCAAAGTATCAAGCAGTTCTGCTTATAAGCTTATAAATGATTAGCGTATAGGAAGCTGGCTCAGTCAGTACAGCGTGCAACTCTTAGTCTCAGGGGTTGTGGGTTCTAGCCCCATGTTGGGCAAAAAGATTCCTGCGTTGCAGGGGGGGGGGGCTTCCAGTTCTATGAATCTATTATAATACTAGATATTAATAATATTGTTTTCAGTGAAACTGTCATATCCCTGTTTGGTTTGAGGAAGATTCCACTGTGCATGTCAAGTCCAAGAGTTTTGTTCTGCAGCCGCTGCTTCCTGTGTTCTAAATGCAAATCTCAGAGGTGAGATAAGTATCCCTGCTATGAGCCAAACTTTATCTCAGTATTGAGATTATATATATATATTTTCTCTGCTTTTTAAATATCCTGCTGAGACTAGCCATGGTTGCATCTGTGCTGAGGATGCAGCTGCCAATCAACACAGTCCCCACCCCATTTTTTTTGCAAATAAAGCGACAAGGAGTACTATTCTTAGATGCCAAGCACTCTCTGCAACAGAACTGGTGCCAAGGAAAGAAGGCACTGCTGCACAGAAACATGCGTTTATAGATCATGCGTTGCCACCAGAGACTTTCCGTGCCTCTGACACATAGCTGTGAGCCAAGAAACCCCTTTCAGTCCTGACCTCAGCCGTAACTCGCTGATGAGTGATATAAATAATAAATAATAATAATAATAATAATAATAATAATAATAATAATAATAATAATAATAATATTTTATTTATCCCCCACTCATCTGGCTGGGTTTCCCCAGCCACTCTGGGCAGCTTCCAACAGAACCCTAAAATACAATAACCTATTAAACATTAAAAGCTTCCCTAAACAGGGCTGCCTTCAGATGTCTTCTAAAAGTTTGGTAGTTATTTTTCTCTTTGACATCTGGTGGGAAGGTGTTCCACAGGGCGGGTGCCACTACCGAGAAGGCCCTCTGCCTGGTTCCCTGTAACTTGGCTTCTCTAATAGGGTCTATTTCACAGACTTGTTACAAGGATTGCTGAGTTCGCCTGCACGAAGTGCTTAGAGCACTTATGGATGGTGTTGTGCAAAACTCCTAAGATGGGATGTGGCCACATGGATGCTGTTGGACTCCAGTTCCCATCATCCCTGTTCACTGGCTAAGCTGGAGCTGATAGGACTTGGAGTCCACCAGTGTCTGGAAAGGCGCACGTTCTCCAACCCCATCAAGCTTCTGCAACTTCTTTCCTTCTTCCAAAAGGCACGCAGGACCCCCAGTGCTATTGGCTCCTGGCGAGATCTATAGACGAATTGAACCATGGTGGGGACATTAAAGACCACCAACCCTTTTATCACTGCAGGAAGTGCACTTAAAAGTGGTCCTTGCACCTCTGTTTTAAAAACCTCTATGCTAACCGAGTATCCCATGCAGCTGGGGAGGGTTATAGCCAGGAGAAAAGGCAACATTTTAGTTTCCACCCAACACAAGTGCACTTATTCAGCCAGCTTCTATTCACGTTCCAAAATCTGTCCCGCTGTGTAGCACCCTGCTTGTGGTTAACGCTTATCTGGAGTGAAATATTCAACGCAGCAATAGAGAAATTAAAATAATAATTTATTTGTCAGACAAATAAATGAGAGGCACAGTGGTATATGGTTACCAAGCTCTGGCCTGGTCTCCTGCCATTATGGCCAGCACTTATATTCCCTCAGCCCAGCCCCCTTGCTCCTCCTTTGGCTGCCTCTGTCCAATCAGCCTGGTTGAATTTCCTATTGGCTGATTGCTATAACCAATCCTAAAAGATACACCCATTTCCTATTGCCTTTTATGGGATACAAAAAGCTATATATTCTTCTATCTATAAATGACAAATAAGTAGTCATATATCTTACATTTGTCTCAACAAGGAACCTTAATTACCAGCTCACCTCTTGCCCTCCTTGCCCTATTGCCCTCCAAAACAGATGGTTAATAGTTTTAAATTTTTATCTTAAACAGATGTCAGAGATCTTGGGTTCACATTCTCATGCATCATCATGAAAGATCTCCTTTTTGGAGGTCTTTAAACAAAGGCCTGACAACCATATGTCAGGAGTGCTCGATGGCGTCTCCTGTCTGGCAGGGGGCTGGGCTCGTTTGCCCCTCTGGTCTCCTACAGCAATATGACTATGAAATAAGAATTTAACATTTCTTTCTTTCTAGATCCTTTGCATAATTACATTTAAGCCAGTATATTTCATACATTATCATAGATAGCTTTTTAGAAGAATAAACCTTCTCAAAGTAAAAGGAAGGAATAGTTTACAGCCTCAAACTAAAATAGGAAAAAAGCCTCTTCTTCTGTTTACACTCCCCTTCTCCAGCCTGTTGCTTTCTTTTCCATTTGCTCTTGGCCTTTAACCTTAGGAAGATATGGCTCAAGTTTTAATGGGAGGCACATGGTTTTATTTTACTATTTACCAACTCTTAATTATGTAGGGTCAGTGTAACCTTGCTCTCAGCGAATTGTTTTCTGCTATAAATCAGGGGGCCCCCTTGTCCAGGAGGATAAACATCTTGCCAAAGTACTTAGGCAGCTGGTCTTCTGCCTGGCATAAAACATTTGAAAATCTTTAAGCTCATTTTAAAATACAGACCCTAATCAAACTATAAGCCTTGATAAAAATGCAGGCTATGATTAGATGCCTCAGCTGCACCTCTTGTACAGCTGGAGAACCACCATCCGACCACCCTTAGTATAGCATCTTTTCATAGAATCATAGAACTGTAGAGTTGGAAGGGACCCCAAGCGTCATCTAGCCTCCTACGACGCAGGAATCTTTTGCCCAACGTGGGACTTGAACCCACAACCTAGGAGACCATAGTGCTCATAGACACAGAACCAGTGGAGGGGACGCCCCTCTCTTACAAGACTGCTTTTTGTCACTTTCTGTAGAGCTCTTCAGGTTTATGAATGACCTAGAATTCGTTACTCATTAGCTTTTTCACTTGTATAATCTGGGAGCTTAGAACCATAATTGTGGAGGGAGGGGTATAATAATAACTATTATCAGTGCTTTTTCTGGGGGGGATGCAGAGGTGCACATACCCCAAAACATTTTGTGAATCTTTGTACTTTTGCCTATTTACCGTATTTATTTCCCCCAATTTGAACTATAAAATGGTAATTTTCTTGAGTCAAAATGAGAGTACCCCTAAACTTTTTTTTAGAAAAAACCACTATTGTTGTTGTTGTTGTTGTTGTTATTGACATCCCTATTTTCATCAGAGAAATGTTGAAGGGTATGCATCCCTGCTATTTTGCTCAGACATTTGCCTTCCTCTACTACCTCCACCCATGCCCCAAATCCTCATTGTCCTCTTCTCAAGCCCCTCATTCATAGCCTCAGACAACATTCCTGGACTGGAGCTAGGAAACCAGTTTATGGTAACCTGGAAAAGAAGGTGACTGTCTGGCTGGAACCCTGAACAGGAGCACTCCTGTGACAGATGAGCAACCATTTTGTTGCAGGCCTCGCTCCAGTGTTGATAAAGGACAGCTTCTTCCATACTAATGATTACTTATAGATTGTTGAATATCAGTATGCTACGTACATGGAGGTACTTAGATTTTCATTTGGATAGATCTGAAACTGTGCACACGCCACACACTTAAAGCAGCTTGCTTCCTTCAAATTTTCCCGGGAACTGTAGTTCATTATGGGTGCTGGGAACTGCAGCCCTGTGAAGGGGTAAACTACAGTTCCCAGGATTCTTGAGGGGGGTGCACTTTAAATGTATGGTCTTTATGTAGCCTGATTCTCATTCACCTTGTACATGCAAAAGACCTGTGATGTAGAAGCATTCTAGCAAAATCACTTACAGTTATTGCAGTATTAATATTATTTCTCTAATGAACACATGGAAAGATCTGTGAAAGGAACCTATAGATGAAATTACAGGCGATTTTGTTTCTTCTAATATCCTTTTTTTTTTAAGGGGAAAAAACCCTTTCTTTTAACATTCTAATTGTGTGCCATGGATTGAGTCAAGAGAATATACAGAAGCTATTTTAAATCAGGAACGTTTCATTTCCTGCTCACTTCCAGCCCGTCTTAACAAAGATTTCAAATGCACTTGTGGAGTAGATGGGAATGTTAAGAGACACTTGGAGGCTGACAGGAATATATATGAGGCAAACAGCGGAATTTAAGACAAGTTAGTGCAAATAGGTGGCAAACAGATGCAGTGCTTCAGAATCGGTGCTCATTTTCCAGACAGGATACTGGAATAATTTATTGCCTACATGCAGTAATCCAGATTTCCACCTTCATTTATATCGCTTTTTAGCAACTGCCAAAAAAACCACAGCGTCAGGCAAGATCAGTTCAAGGCTGCCATCATGATGTTATCCTCCAAACTTTGCCACTTTCAAGGAGCATGAGTCAGACCAGACGCCATCCGTAAAAAAAGCAGAATATTACCTATGAACTCTAGGTGGCTTTTGGCTTGTTTTCAGCAGCTATCTATTGTCTGAACATCAAAAAGAAAATGCAAGAATTAATCTCCGCTATCATAACCCACAAAAACAGGCATTATTATAGCAGCTCAAAGCCACATTCCGGCCATTCAGGGAGAGTGTGGAGCAAAGACCAGTCGGGAACTTGCTCCCCTCCAAGATGTTGTTGAAGTCCTTCTCCCATCATCTCAGAGCAACAACATCTGAAGGGCCATATCTCTGCTCTAAAGATGTGCTGGGACAAGGGTGTAGCTGGTTTTTAATCTAGACCTGTGTCACAGGGTCCATAGTTTTCACCATGGGCTGATCTGGATTTTATAACAGATGGGCCTTCATGGAAAGAGCTGTGGTTCTTCTAAAAGGCTATTTATTTATGTATGCCACTACTGCAGCCCGTGTTTTGTTAGCCTGAAAATGGGAAACGAGCGAGGTCCCAACCAGGGCTGCATTAAGCATATGTGGCGCCGGGTTGCAAAGATCCGCCTGGCTCCCCCCCCCAGGTTGCCCAGTCCCAGGCACGCAGGAGTGCAGAGCTGGCCGGCCGCCTCAGCGTCTCGCTGGCTCGGTCGCCCTGGAACTCGCAGCACAGAGCCACCCGCAGAAGAGCCCGCCACAGCACTCCAACCGACAGGTGGGCTCTTCCCCGGACTCAACTCTCGGGCCCTGGACTCTTGGCCTGGCGCCCCTGAGAGCCTGGCGTCCGGGTGCCCCGCATCCCTAGCGCCTATGGGTAAGACGGCCCTGGTCCCAACCAAAGAAGAGTGGCAACTTAAGTTGACAGAATATGCACAACTTGCAGACAACATATAGATTAAGAGAACAAGAAGAACATACATTTAAAGAAGATTGGAAAAGGTTTATTGAATATATGGGAAATAATTGCATACAGCTGAAAACGCATCATTAAGCTAAATTCAACAGTGTAAACAAGTTTTGATGGATGCAATAATGGAATTCTGAATGGTATGGTTTTTTGTAAAATATGCAGGGATATGTAAAATGAACCATGGAAAGAAGAAGCCACTGCCACACACACCCAGTGGTGGCTGAGCACCAACAGGGCATCGCCTCGCAGGATTCTGCCACCCGAGGCAGCTTCTCCAGCCCTCCTCATGGGTGGGCCGGCCCTGCCTAGCAGGCTTTGGAGAGCCTTCGAGCAAGACACCTTTTGAGGACTCTCTCTCCCTGAGCAAGTCTGCCCCCTTGCGGCCTTTAGCATCTCCTCCTCACCGCCAACACTGACTAGGCCTATGCCAGGCCTCAACAAGCAAGCAGGTTGCCATGGTGAAGAAGAGGAGATGGTCCAAATGGCTATTGTGAGGGCGTCAATCTGCTGGCTTGCGGATCCTTGGCAGATGTCCAGCCATGCTGACCCCTGGTGCCAGCCCTGCCCTATAGTAGCATTAAAAACAAAAAACCTTTGACAGGCAGCATACAAAGCCAATTGGTTTTTTGTTTGTTCCTCAGCCCAGGGCTTAAAGCATACTCTGCACTCCACAATAACTCTGAAGCCCAAGCGTAAACAGGAGGCTTAGCCATGTTGGCACCTGCAACATTGCGGCCTTTCAGTTCTGAATCTGTCCCACGACTTTTAAAAACGCACACTTTCTCTGCACAAACAAAAGGCTAGGCAAGGCAACTCAGTAGGTCCCTTTATAGCCCCTGCTACTTCAGCTTGTTAGACTTTTATTTCCCTCACCCCCATAAATATTTATATTGCCGTTGGGGTTGGGTGAATAAAAATGTTGACTCACAGAGGTGGCTGCATATCCCATATATATATAGAGAGAGAGAGTTTTTCCAGTAATTTATTGTCTTTTAAATATGAAAGTTATTTTTAAAGACCTTTTAGAATCTAATAAGTGCTGCTTATTGATCTGGAGCCACAACACGCATGCACGCCGGCCATACCCATTTCAGGATCACATTACTGCAATTTCGCCTAGTGCTCGATTCATTCTAAAACAATGCATTATGTGGCTTTGTTCGGTCAAAGCTGCCATTCCCAGGCAAGGCCAGCAGGTGGGGGGACCATCTCTCACTAAGCCTCCCCAGCCTGTCATAATTCTACTTGCTTGCTTTCTCTTTTCTACCAGAGCCAAGGAGGAGGAAGTGATCCCTTTGTTTGCAGACAGTCTTATTGAGAAGCAACAACAACAACAAAAACCACTACCCATATTTGCTATTATCGCAAATAATCACCATCCGATGACTCCATGAGAAGGACACTTTATAAAAACGCTGCCATTATTGCTGTCGAGTTTGCCTTGGGCTTTTGTGAAAAGATCGAGCCACGTCAGCAGTCTTTGCTTAGCGCAAGATGCCATTTATTTATTCTTGCTGGCATCGCTCGGTAGTCTCGGCCCCCACTGCTTGCCGACTCCTTGAATTCAATCTGGGTTCCTACCATTTATTTATTTCTGCTTTTGCACTGAAATCGAAATCTTAAATATGTAGGCAGGCAGATGATGATAATCTCCAGGAGAAAGAGGCTATTTCAGCCATGTTCCCAGTAACTGCAAAGCAGATGTAGCTTGAGACCCTCCAGGTGTCCCTATTTTCCAGGGACAGTCCCAGATTTACAGGTGTCATCCCAGTTTCCGATTTGATGCTTAAAGGTAAAGGTAGAAGGACCCCTGACCATTAGGTCCAGTCGTGGCCGACTCTGGGGTTGCGGCGCTCATCTCACTTTATTGGCCGAGGGAGCTGGCGTACAGCTTCCAGGGCATGTGGCCAGGATGACTAAGTCGCTTCTGGTGAACCAGAGCAGCGCACGGAAACGCTGTTTCCCATCCCGCCGGAGTGGTACCTATTTATCTACTTGCACTTTGACGTGCTTTCGAACTGCTGGGTTGGCAGGAGCTGGGACTGAGCAACAGGAGCTCACCCTGTCGCGGGGATTCGAACCGCCAACCTTCTGATCGGCAAGTCCTGTGGTTTAACTCACAGCGCCACCCGCATCCCTATTTGATGCTTAGGATGTCCCTATTTTCATCAGAGCAATCTTGGAGGGTATGGAGTTATGTGACCCTTGAGCCAAGGAGATAAGTAACTATACAACCTTTAGAAGACATCTGAAGGAAAGCTTTTAATGTTTAATGTTTCGTTATATTTTTATATATGTTGGAAGCCACCTAGAGTGGGTGGGGCAACCCAGTCAGATCGCAGGGTATAAATAAGAACATTACTATTATTATGGAATGGGACGTCCTTATTGTCATCGGAGAAAGGTTGGAGGGTATGCAGATGAACCAAAGGATCTGGGGGCAGAGCCATGAATGGAGGAGGTCTTGTATTGCAGATTTAGTAGCCGCCACAGTTTGGAGACAGTATGCTTCTGAAAACCAGCTGCTGGAAACTGCAGGAAGGGCATCCTGCTTGGTGACTGTGAGGCCGGTAATCTGGGCTACATAGGCCACTGGCCTCATCCAGCAGGCTGTTTAAATCAGATAAGGCAGAGACAACGATGCACCTCAGACCCAGGGCCAAATGTGGCCATCCAAGCCTTTCTGTGTGGCCCTCAAGACTCTCCCAAGCCACATTCCATCTCCCCAGATCATCATGCACCTCATGGGATCTGCAACTAAATAAGTCCAGTGGGCGTGAATAGTCTCTGCAGAATGAGGACCGGAGTTGTAAGTCTTGGTAGGATCAAGGGGAGGCGTGACATCAGGGCTATCAAAAAGGCAAGTTAGATCAGGTCTAAGGCAGCAACGAAATGAGATCAGGAAAGACGAGGAATGAATTCGGGGCAGGCCTCAAGCCCGGAAGGAAGCCCTGAAGCATGCTAGGAGCACAGAATAGACTGCAAAACCTCCAACATTCCTCAAATGGAAATAGGGACATTTCTCACTCGCCCGCCTCCCAACTGACCCTCCTCAACCCCCCCCCATTTTTTGTCCCCCAGCCGCCCCACAACACAATACCACTATGCCAGGGGTCAGCAAACTTTTTCAGCAGGGGGCTAGTCCACTGTCTGTCAGACCTTGTGGGGAGCCGGACTATATTTTGGAGAAAAAAATGAACGAATTCCTATGCCCCACAAATAACCCAGAGATGCATTTTAAATGAAAGGACACATTCTACTCATGTAAAAACACACCATCTGTGGGCCGGATTTAGAAGGCAATTGGGCTGGATCCGGCCCCTGGGCCTTAGTTTGCCTACCCATGCACTATTGAGCCAGTGTGGTGTAGTGGTTAAAGGCAGTAGACTCGTAATCTGGTGAACCAGGTTCGCATCTCCGCTCCTCCACATGCAGCTGCTGGGTGACCTTGGGCTAGACACACTTCTTTGAAGTCTCTCAACCTCACCTCACAGAGTGTTTGTTGTGGGGGAGGAAGGGAAAGGAGAATGTCAGCCGCTTTGAGACTCCTTTGAGTAGTGATAAAGCGGGATATCAAATCCAAACTCTTCTTCTTCTTCTATACCAACAGGACAGTGCACCAATACTCCACTATCCTGAGACAACCCCTCAATCTTGATTTAATTCTATTTACTGGTAAATATCCGATAAATAAATTTTAGAAAGGGGGGAAAATTAGTTGCGGATGCACAAAGCATTAAAATAAAAAATGAAAACCAAGACTCATTGCACTCTGCTCTGCTCCTCCTTTCTTCCCGCCCAGGGCGGCCCTGTCCTCTGCCTGTACCTCAGAGCTGCACCTCACATGTTCTCCAGTTGCCACTACAAGCTACCCAGGGGAGGATGCCGGCGGCAGGAGCCACCGGGAGGCCACAGAGAGGCAATAGGATGCCCCCTCACAGCTGCCACTGCCGCCATGTCCCCCCCAAGCTCAGTGGTGAGGGAACTAGGGACATTCCTGGATCAAATCAGAAGCTGTGGTGGCTTTCGTAATTCTGGGACTGTCTCTGGAAAAAGGAGTGAACCTTGAAGGGTACGGACTAGAGTGTGGTTTCATCGTAAGAATGGTTCGTAGAAGAAGAAGAAGAATTTGGATTTGATATCCCGCTTTATCACTACCCGAAGGAGTCTCAAAGCGGCTAACATTCTCCTTTCCCTTCCTCCCCTACAACAAACACTCTGTGAGGTGAGTGAGGCCGAGAGACTTCAGAGAAGTGTGACTAGCCCAAGGTCACCCAGCAGCTGCATGCGGAAGAGCGGGGAAGCGAACCCGGTTCACCAGATTACGAGACTACCGCTCTTAACCACTACACCACACTGGCTCTCAGTGTGAGCTTGTAAGCCGCGTCGAGAGCTTCTTGGCTCTTTAGAACGGGGAGAAGTATTAGAAACGCATGAAAACAGATGGGTTTTCGCAGCCATGGAGGGAGGCTCAGCTAAAGAAGATCCAAAATGGCGGGTGGGCGCCACACCCTTGGATAGGGGCTGCCGCATGCCATCCTCTGAAGCTCCCTACCCAGCCTTGTTTGCAAAGCTTTTTAAAATCGATCTCACCGAAAGAACGAGAGAGTAGAGGAGCGTAATGATTTATTAATAACAAACGATCAACTGCAGAATTTCTTTTTTGTCTTTCTCATTTAGGCAATTTGTTCCAATCCTTAATGGCCCGTGTTCCTTATTAGGCACGTTGCAGGGAGAACGGCTGCGAATCTCTAGAGCCATAATTTCCACAATGACCTATATAACTAGGGCTTTTGAGAATATACGCTGTGGTTTTGTTTCCTCATATATAAGCAGAAAAGATCTGTTCTAATGTTATATTTGTATTTGTTGGCTGGAGTACTGTTTAGGGGCTTTTGTCGGGGAGCGTACTGTTTATTAGTGTGTATACATTAGTATTATTCATTGTTTTGATTATTATTATTATTATGCTTTTTATTAACTTTTCATTACAGCACGCACACACACGACACTTAAGAAACAAACTAAAAAACACACACAAAACAAATGACAAACATACAGCCATAAATCTGAAAGTTCTTACATACAGACTTATGTTACTCTATTTTCTCTTTCCGATTCTTATTCTATTCTAATAGACTTCCTTCCTCCTCAAAGCGGCTCTGGTTTCGTGTCTGATAAACTGTTGCTTTTTCATTTCATCAGTTCTACCCTTCTCCATATACTATGCTTGTAGGCCATGATTTGTTTTGCAAAAATTACTCAAAGCAAGTCCAGGTTTTGATTTGGGGACACTGTTGTTTTTTTTAAAGTAATCTCTGTACATTCCCCACCCTTTTTGAAATTTTTGGTTAGACTGCCTAACCAATTGTTTTGATTGTTTTTATTATGTTTTGATTATTTTTATGATGTACAGTGGTACCTCGGGTTAAGTACTTAATTCGTTCCGGAGGTCCGTTCTTAACCTGAAACTATGTTCTTAACCTGAAGCACCACTTTAGCTAATGGGGCCTCCCGCTGCCACCGCACGATTTCTGTTCTCATCCTGAAGCAAAGTTCTTAACCCGAGGTACTATTTCTGGGTTAGCGGAGTCTGTAACCTGAAGCATATGTAACCCGAAGTGTATGATGTAACCCGAGGTACCACTGTATTTTGTGCTTCGTATATTGTAACTTTGTGTTGTGAACTGTTCTGAGACCTACTGGTATAGGGTCATAAAATAAATAAATAATAAATAAATAGTTTTCCACCTGCTTTCTCCTCTGGCTCCAAGGGAATGCAGCCCTTTCTCTGGGAGAGGTTCCCCACCGCCGAGCTAAAAGAAGAACGCGGCCCCTTGCACACGAAGAGATGATGCGAGCGAGCGAGGACGGCAGAGATGGAAAATGGCAGCATGCCCTCACGATTAACTTCCTGCGCAAATGTCTAATAAGAGAACGATTTGACTTTCAATAATAGATGAATGAACAAAGGATCAGAAGATGGTGATCTAAGTGGCCCGGGATGTCTAATGCGAAGTCTTCGTGATGAAGAGGCGCCCCCCCCCCCACTTTGCATCCTTGCCCTCTGTTTCAAAAGGCCCGGCAAAGTGGGGTGCGTCTTGCGCGTGGCTGCAAAGGGTAAAGCATGACTTTGCAGCGCTCCCCCTTCGGAGTCACCCATTGGCACAGATACCATCATCAATTCCGCATCTTCCTGAAAATGTACTTTTAAGCACCTTAATTGCATTTCAGAGATAACCCTACAGGCAAAGTGACAGGA
This sequence comes from Podarcis liolepis, assembly GCF_965112155.1. NCBI lineage: Eukaryota > Metazoa > Chordata > Lepidosauria > Squamata > Lacertidae > Podarcis > Podarcis liolepis. Next base: position 45,195,570 of record NC_139563.1, on the reverse strand, counting down.
AGAGAAGCCATAGAGAGCGGCTCAGCGGTCAGGCTCTTTGTTTTAAATCAATCAAACATCTGCGGCTAATGCAGCTTTGGGCTGCTCCTCAGGAAGCATTAGGCCTATTAGTCTGGGACTGGCAGGAACACAGAATAAATATATTTATGGACAGCGTACGTGGGCATTAGTGCCAGAGAGCAAATGCAGCAGCAGGAGGAGGAGGAGGAGGCAGGGGAATGTGGTCAGCACTTCTGCTCAGGAGAGGATGCTGCAAGGCCCAGCTTCCTTATGCCACCCTCACAGAGCTTGTTTTTCAGCTTATTTAGGGATCCATTGCATTTATATACCCCGTGGTACCCATCTCCCCCTTTCACCCTCACAATGACCCTGTGAGGTAGGCCAGGGTGAGAGTGCATGTCTGTCAGGCCCAAGGTCATCCCTTGAGTTTTCTGACTGAGTGGAGATCCGTATCCCGGTCTCCCAGGCCCTGGGTCCAATCCTGGTTTTCCCACTTTTTTCCTCTGGGCCACACTTTCAGATTACAGTGGTACCTCGGGTTACAGATGCTTTGGGTTACAAACTCTTCAGGTAACAGACCTAGAAATAGTACCTCGGGTTAAGAACTTTACCTCAGGATGAGAACAGAAATCGTGTGGCAGCAGCGGCTAAAGTGGTACCTCAGGTTAAGAACGGTTTCAGGTTAAGAATGGACCTCCGGAACGAATTAAGTTCCTAACCTGTAACAATTTGTTCGTGCTATACCTAATTTTTAAAATGGATTTAAGTACCTTGGAAAACAAAAAGAAACAACTTCTAGCAGTGCTTGATTGGCAATGTAGAACACAACTATTTTATACCATGATGCCTGGAGTAGCTCAGTAAGTAGAGCATGTGACTTTCAATCTCAGGGTTGTGGGTTCGAGCCCCAACATGGGGCAAAAGATTCCTCCATTGCAGGGGGTTGGACTAGATGACCCCCAGTGTCCCTTCCAACTCTACAGTTCTGTGATTCTGTGCTCATGGGACATCCAGAAATTATAAAACAGTGCAGGTACATAAGAACACGAATCATTCTCAAAATACAGTTATAAATGAGCCTCTTGCATATGTACCTTAAGTGTGCATACAAAGTCAGTATGAGGTGTAAGCTTGCTTTTGCTGGGGAATCTCGTTTATTTTAGGCCTAATTTGAGACAAACAAACTCTCATCTGCTCACCAACACAAAGAAGCCTTTCTCTTTTCTGATCTTTCATATTTGTCAGAGTTGAAAATCTCTGTTCACAACAATATGCTGTGGAAAATTGCAGAATAATAGCTGATGCTCTTGAAGAGAGGTACGGATATGGTTTCTGGTTGTATATCCCTCCCCCAAAAAATATTACTATACTATACTGAAATATTACTATACTATACTGAAGTATTTCTTTGATTGTTCTTGAATATTCCCGCCAAACTTGCTATCCTCTCCTATTACACCTTATTTCCAACCCACCTCCCCGAAGTATGGAGAAAGTGTTAAAAAAACACACATTATAATGAAGACTTAAAGTAATGCCTTGAAACGAGACTAGATCAACCAAAAGTGTTGTTCCACAGGTCTTGTTTGTTTGTTTGCAATATGAGCTTTGCGGATCTCATTGCTGAGCAGCACAAAGGATGACCCCCCCTCCTCTCCCAGCATACTCTCATTTCAGTCCAGATATTAAATCAGGTTTCGCATGGGATTTACACATGGGAATTGCCTTTCAGAATCTTTGCATCAATTATTAACTGGGCAGGATAGGACTGAGGTCTATTACCAAGGTTAAGTGTCCCAACGTTGATGCACTTAAACATTCCTTGGGTGCGTAGCAGAATTCCTCAGGAAGACACTAAACCGGTTGGAGCCAATGACTTCCTTCCCTTCCCCATCCTGAGCGATTCCTTTTCTGGCTATTAATTTGATTTATTGCACTCTCCTTGCTCGACAGTTGCAAAGAATGAGTGATTCCATCTTCGCATAACAGCTGGGGTGGGTCCCCGTGTGAAAATGGGCGTGTGTTTGTTTGATGGAGGGCACATGAGAGGAACCCGACCAGAAGAACGAACAGGTTAGGATGCTTCCTTGGCAGTTTGGTTTCAGCCAGGAACAGGGAACACGTGACCCACCCAGATGCCATTGGATTTTATAGCCCCCTTTATCCCAGCCAGCATTGGCCAATGTTGGGAATAATGAGATTTGCAGTCCAAGAGTTTCTGGAGGACCGTTGTTTCCCCATCCCTGGTTTAAATTCTCAAGGCAGCCGAAAGCACTACAAGCAACCCTGCCATCGGATTCCTGTGGTCTAATATGTATAAGTAAAGGTAAAGGGACCCCTGACCATTAGGTCCAGTCGTGACTGACTCTGGGGTTGCAGCACTCATCTCGCTTTATTGGCCGAGGGAGCCGGCGTACAGCTTCCGGGTCATGTGGCCAGCATGACTAAGCCGCTTCTGGCGAACCAGAGCAGTGCACGGAAACACCGTTTACCTTCCCGCCGGAGTGGTACCTATTTATCTACTTGCACTTTGATGTGCTTTCAAACTGCTAGGTTGGCAGGAGCAGGGAATGAGCAACGGGAGCTTACTCCGTTGCGGGGATTTGAACTGCGACCTTCTGATCAGCAAGTCCTAGGCTCTGTGGTTTAACCCACAGCGCCACCCGCATCCCTTCTAATATGTATACTATGTGGTTAAACTTACTTATGTGCTTGCTTGCAAAAAATTCTGTACATTAAGACAAAATATCATGGCAGTGGACAGCATAAAATCAGCAACAGAATTGCATCCATAAAACAAAGACAAAATGCACCACGTTACACATCATGCTATACATTGGGTTGGACTAGATTACTTTTGGGGTCCCTTCCAACTCTGTAATTTAATGATTCTATGTGGATACCATAGCAAGAGAATCAACAGTTGGAGGGAGCAATGCCTCTGAATACCAGCTGCCGGAAATGGCAGAAGAAGGGAGAGCTCTTGTGCTTGAATCCTGCTAGTGGGTTTCCCACAGACATCTGGTTGGTCACTGTGAGAACAGATGCTGGACTAAATGGGACATTGCATTGAATTGACCCAGCAGACAATTCTTATATTCTTATGGAACTAATCATGACTTAAATAAGGAAGCCAGACTATCCTCCACCAGGGCCAGGGCTTTTTCAGTGATGGCTCCGGCCTGGTGGAATGCTCTGTCCCACGAGACTAGGGCCCTGCAGGACTTGATCTCCTTCCGCAGGGCCTGTAAGACAGAGCTATTCCGCCTGGCCTTCAATTTGAATTAGCCTGATCCTCTATTCCCTTTTCCCTTTTCCCCTTTCCTCTTCTATGAAGAAACCCTTTCTGGGACCCCACATTTAAATTCTTCTCTGGTCTCCTTGCTGGCCCTAGTAGGACCAACTTGGCCAGTTAGCCCTGGTGATCATTTGATGTCTACTGACTGGGTTCCTCTCCCCTCCCCCAAACCCCCCCCCTGAATTTTTGAATTTTATTGATATTGATGTTGCATTTTATGCTGTTTTTAAGTTGCATTTTAATTAATGTTTTATATTTGCTGTCAGCTGCCCTGAGCCCAGTTTTTAAACCAGGAAGGGTGAGGTATTATTATTATTATTATTATTATTATTATTATTATTATTATTATTTATAGCTCAAACAGCAGAGTTAAATATCACAGAGACAACAGAGACTATGCTATACGGTCATTGGATAATATGGAGTTCCATTCATTTCGGTGTTGGAGATGGTAATGTAAGTGTATCTCTCTGGATATGGAGGGATCCCATTGCGCTGGGTGGAGAGCTCTTTCTGGTGGAACGTCTGTGTGTGCAAACTGGTGCTCCCATGACTGCAACAAACCTGGTAGTGATTAACTGGCTAAGGTACCATATGCATTAACAGTGATCTCGATTTACTGAGGGCTGCTCCTTATTTAGTACAGAAGATCAAGAACAAGATGGCACCATCCACGGACATGAGAGAGGTATCAATGGGCTCAGGGGAATCCCAAGGTTTGCAGAAATTCAAGCAATATTTGGGGGAGGGATTCCTTGGGGCGGAGCAAAGCTGCAAAATGGTCTGGCCAGGGCTGAGCATGGAATGACAGCTGACACTTGGGTGAGTTATAGTACACTGGGAAGAGGGTGGGGTTTGGTTGGCTGCAACACTGAGAAGCAGGAGCAATTGACACTACAAGATTTTATTTCAGGTTCCACCAGTAATGTACCCATTTGCGGGGTGTGGGGGGACTGCATCACATGCCACAAAGGATGGGGGTACATGCTAAATATTATGGATGCACCTGCTTCTACCATGTCAGGTACGCGGTTTGACATGTGGTTAGGTTAGGCTGGCCTCAACCAGAGCCAGGGCTTTTTCGGCTGTGGCTCCGATCTGGTGGAACACTTTGTCACAAGAGACAGAGCCCTGCGGGACTTGACATCTTTCCGCAGGGTCTGCAAGACAGAGCTGTTCCACCAGGCCTTTGGCCAGGGCACAGTCTGACCCCCTCCTTTGGCAGTCCTCACAGAGCTCTAGCCCAATGGTTGCCATTAATCTGATTTGAATTGATTTTATAATGAAATGATTTTAGAATGTTGTATTTATTTTACTGTTGTTAGCCGCTCTGGCTGGGCGGGATAGAAATAAAATATTATTATTATTATTATTATTATTATTATTATTATTATTATTGTGTGTGTGTGTTGAAGAAGCAGCACACACCAGCTCTTTTACTCATCAAAGAACGGGATAAAGTGTGGCAACTCATAAAAGTAGAGCAAAGCTCAGCATCTTGAAGATTCCCATAATGATGTGATTCTTTTCCTCAATGACAGCCAAACTCAAGGTTGTGGAGGAAGAAAAGGTGGAATGAGGGGGTAGGAATGCCATGCTCATCACATTTCTGTGTCCACGATTTTTGCTTCTTAACAAAGAGAAGTATTTTAAAAGGATGGCATTCTGTGGGAGCCGACGGTTGACATATTTGACATAATGACAGTGTTGACGGAGACTTCCTTGAAAAAGCCAAGGATCTGATGGCAAAACGATAGGCTTTCCATGTGAAACGCATAAGGCAGGAAATGACTTTGAAAGACACATCCAGGCATGGCTCAGGAGACTTTCCTTTTCGCAAATGGCAATTCTACGGATCCCCTTTGTTCCCTAACGTGATGAGCTCTTAAGGACCAGATCTCTCTTTGGCCCCCTCCGTGACATCGGTCTCGTTTTTGCAATGATTAACGCATTTCATGAAATGGTCTCTGCGGGTATTTGCTCTGACAGTGGTGGGAGCCCATTTGCCAAAGATGGAAGTGCTTCGTTGATTAAGCGCGTCAGTGGGGAAGACCAGGTTTGAAGAGCTCTGCCGCTGTCATCCTTGCTGATGCAATCAAGGATAATTTATTTCTGAGAGGGTTTTTGAGAAAAGAAGAATTCAAGAGATCTGGAACGGCTGTGAACCAATGGGAGAGGGAGAGATTGCGTAATGGTCGCTGGTCGAAACAAGAAAAGGGTGCATTGCAAACAGAGCAAAACAAAAATATTTGATGGCTTTCGGGGAGGGGGGAGGGGAGACTGAGAAGGACAATCCAAGCAGACAGTGTTGTGATGTTCTCTCATTTACTACATGATCCTGATTTAGGATTGTCACCCAAATGACAGTTAGAAATAAGAAGGGGAAAGGAACCCAGGGGCAGGGGCGAAAGTAATGGTTTTGAATGGGGGGGGGGAATGAACACTTGTAAAATCTAAAGCCAAAATTCAATATACAGGCATGTGTAAGCTAATTGATCCCAGTGGATTTAAGAATTCCTAAATCCCTGCTCAAGTTTAGCTGAAGTCTTTTTTTTTAAGTCTACTTATTGGAAAATACTAGTTTTCACCCCAAAATTTAAACTGGTGATTATTAATCGTAGCCGTATCTCAGTTTGGTTAAACTGTTGACAACAATGAAACAATGGATGTAAACCCTGTCAGTATTTGCTTGATCTGGGCAAAGTGAAACGGATCAGCTTCTCCCACATGATGAATATGATAACGTATGCTGAATTGTCACAGCTAAACGGCAGTCACAGCAATCAGCAGAGAGGCAGAATGCCACCTGGCTTAAAAAAAATTCAAAAAAATAAAATCCTCTCAACCCTGGCATTTCTACATTGCTTCTCTAGAAGTAAAATAGCATGAACTTCATTCTAGATCAGTTATTCATGATTTGGGGTATTCATTAAACTGATGCGTTTACATTCCGCCTTTTCTCCAAGTTGCTCAAAGTGGGGTACACCATTCTCCCTCCTCATTTAAACCCCACAAGAATCCTGGGAGGTCGGTCAGTCTGAGAGGCAGTGACTAGGCCAAAGTCACCCAGTGAGCTTTGTGACTGAGTGGGGATGTGAACTCTGGTCTTCGGGGCCTATACAGTGGTGCCCCGCAAGACGAATGCCTCGCAAGACGGAAAACCCGCTAGACGAAAGGGTTTTCCGTTTTTGAGCTGCTGCGCAAGGCGATTTTCCCTATGGGCTTGCTTTGCAAGACGAAAACGTCTTGCAAGTGTTCCGATTTTTTTCCACTCCCCCCCCTTTTTCTAAGCCGCTAAGCCGCTAATAGCCTTTTAGCCGCTAATCCGCTAAGCCTTTAATAGCCACTAATAGCCTTTTAGCCGCTAATCTGCTAAGCCTTTAATAGCCGCTAAGCCTTTAATAGCCGCTAATATGCTAATAGCGCTAAGCCGCTAAGCCGCTAATAGGGTTGCTTCGCAAGACGAAAAAACCGCTAGACGAAGAGGCTCGCGGAACAGATTAATTTCGTCTTGCGAGGCACCACTGTACAGGCACTCTGCCCACTATGACAAACCGCAGTGGTTACACTGTAAATATAAGTATTTTGCTTGCATCGGTTTTACTGCTGCCATTGCTGTGAACCAATGCATGATAATAAGTAAATTCTGTTTTAAATTATACTTTACAAGTTGTTGCTTGTTTATTTGTTAAATGGGTAAGGGGGGGGCAACCTACTCCACAGCGAGACTTGCTCAAAACAAGGTTTTGCAGCCTAATTCCTATACAGTGGTACCTCGGGTTAAGTACTTGATTTGTTCCGGAGGTCTGTTCTTAACCTGAAGCACCACTTTAGCTAATGGGGCCTCCTGCTGCTGCCGCCGCACCGCCGGAGCCCGATTTCTGTTCTTATCCTGAAGCAAAGTTCTTAACCTGAAGCACTATTTCTGGGTTAGCGGAGTCTGTAACCTGAAGTGTATGTTACCTGAAGCGAATGTAACCCGAGGTACCACTGTACTTTTAATTTTGCTGCCAAGAATGGGATTTCGAAACTCTGTTTAACCCACACGCATGGGAGCCTGGAGGAATAAATTGCAATTAATATATCCTCCCCTACCTATTAAAACCCATCCCACAACTTCAGCTTTTTTGTCTACCCTCCTAAAGCCATCGTAGTTTTGCCCAGTATAAGCTGGGCTGAGCTTTGCAAGGAAGAGCAGGTAGTCAGAGGAATATAAACATGGTGATAGCAAATGCAGTGAACACGATTTGAGAAGAAACTTTTCCCGTTCCCCGCATCAATATTTCTCAAGATCAGGATTAAGACCCAAGGAAATATCCTGGAGGAGAGAGGCGGCATGAGTGATCCTGACATCCTTGACAAGCGATTCCCTGCACTGATTTTAATGCAGAGTAATGTACATGTGTAGAATAGCTTTTCAAGGTTCATAGGTACACTTGAGAGGTTCTGTTTGTTTACTGCAGAGTCAGCGAGGAAGAGAAAAAGAGATCCAAAGGGGAGCGCTGCAGATTGTTAAGCAAAGGTTAGGCAAAAGCACATGGAACCGATAAAGCAGAAAGCTGTATTGTTCACTCCGAGGGCTTCATTTAGTTCCTCTTGCCTGGTAGTTTCAGAAAAGTGAAACTGTTTCTAGAATCAATACTTCTATCATTTCACAAAATTATGGTGGTTCGACCAGAAAGCAAGCCATAAATCAGCATCATGGCCAGACAGCCAGAGGAAACATTTCTGCTTTGCGGATTTCAGTGGTTCAGGACCCGTTAAAGAAGACCCAAGATTCATTCTTCAGTTTTGCACATGAACGCATATAAAGCTGCCTTTAAAAATGCAGAAAGCTACATTCCAGGTGGGCGTGGTGGGAGTTTAGCATTTAATAAAATAAATAAATAGGGGGATTAAGATGAGTAAGATAGTGGAACGGCAAGATGTGAATCCTCTAATTGTAATCGAAGTTATAATTTCACCTAGTGCCCTGCCCTCTTTCGGAATCAAGTACTTCCCTCATAAAAAATGATTGCTATATGCTGCTTTTTGATATGGTGCTTCTGAGTGCTTGCACATTCCAAGCACTTCACATAAATTATCACAGCAGCAGCCCATTAAAAAGCCCTGCAAAGATGGGTCATTCATATTGGGTTAGATCCAGTGATGGTCTTCCACAAATGAAAGGGCTTTTCACAGCACAAGACATTTTGCATGAAAAAAGTGAGCTGAAATCCAGCTGTGTGCTCCTGTGACAATTCCCTGCACATTATGTCAAGATGGGTGCTTGAGCCAAGCACTGAATCGTGTGTGGCTTTCTGCAAGCTCCTTTGCAATGGTTTGAAGAACAGCAACCAACCCAGGAGGGACATGGGTGGCGCTGTGGACTTGCCAATCAGAAGGTTGGCGGTTCGAATCCCCGCAACGGGGTGAGCTCCCGTTGCTCGGTCCCTGCTCTTGCCAACCTAGCAGTTTGAAAGCACGTCAAAGTGCAAGTAGATAAGTAGGTACCGCTCCAGCGCGAAGGTAAACGGTGTTTCCGTGCGCTGTTCTGGTTCGCCAGAAGCAGTTTAGTCATGCTGGCCACATGACTTGGAAGCTGTACGCTGGCTCCCTTGGCCAATAAAGCGAGATGAGTGCCACAACCCCAGAGTCAGCCATGACTGGACCTAATGGTCAGGGGTCTCTTTACCTTTAACCAACCCAGGATTTCTTCTGCTGGCATATCCTTGTGTCATCCCTGATCACTGGCTATGTTGGCTGGGACAGATGGGAGTCCAAGAATATCTACAAGGCTTCAGGTTTCGATCCCTGTGATGTACACGTACCTGGGACTCGTCCCGTTGAATTTCTGAGTAGACATGCCTAGGATTGCACCATAGGAGCCAACTCCTAGGGGGTGAGGGGCTTCCTAAATAAAATATTTGAGTGCCCCCCCAGTTGATAGGCATTGGCATTCAAATGGTTTCCATGCACCACATCATGTGATTGATTATGTGGGGTAGGACTTATTGGGGCCCCCTCCAATATTTTATTCAAGTTGGCACCCCTGGATCGCAGTATGAATACATTAAAAACTAACCAGAACGCGTCATGTCAAATATGTCAGAGCAAAATAGGTCAATAATCCATGCAAGTCAGTCCACAGTAAAGTGTAAAATTAGACTTTTACAGGGTTTGTTTTTTGATAGCATCGTTCACATTATATGATCCTGGTCATAGAAAAGGCACTGAAACCTTCGTCAGATTTCTCCTAAGTTATTTGAACTTGCGCAAGCCAAACAATTGGGTCAGGGTGCCCCTGAACATTAATGGCAGTAACTAACCCCACCAATTCCCTGGTGTCAAATAAATCAAGCTGTGCTGAGCAAGAACTGTGTCAAAGAGACAGGCAGTGCTGTGTTAGGCTAGTCTGACTGTCAGCAATTGTGCAACGGACTGTTCTTCGTTTTATTTTCCCCAGTGCAGTGATGGTATCTATCTTAAAGCTTGGAAACAGGGCGTTTATAAGCAATCTTTTGCACAATATTCATATGGGGAAAGAAGGGAAGGTTTGTTGGCGATGGATTGCTTTTAAGCATATGTAGCAAATATGTCAGACTTTGCATTGCATAAGACAACAGCTTTTGCCAAATCATTTTAGTAGCTACTAGTGGCCAGTCAAGGCCAAGCAGGAGCCAGAGGTGGCCATCACTTACCGGTAATCGAAACTGAGTGAAATTTCTCCAGGTTATCTGATCACAGAACCATAGAATTGTAGAACTGGAAGAGGTCCCAAGGATCACTTAGTCCAACCCCCAGCAATGTCAGGTGTTGGAGCTGGGGGTAGGCTGAAGATACAGTGGTGCGTTTAGAGCAGGACTCTGGGCCAGATGTCAAGGGTCCTCCTTAGCAGAATGAGCTGGAAGCCCCCCATCCCCAATGCAGCAAGGTTGGCTTATCACATTTTGAAATACATGGATTAATACATATCCCCATCTACTTCTATTATTGTTTGTGATCATTAATAATTTGTGAATTGCCCCCCACATACAATCATGGGAAAAAGAAAGGACACCTTCTTTGAATTCTGTGGTTTTACATATCGGGACATAACAACAATCATCTATTCCTTAGCAGGTCTTAAATTTAAGTAAGTGCAACCTCAGATGAACAACAACACATTGGCAACTGTCATGAATGTTTTCCACTTTTGAACAATCTTTATCCCTGTAGAATGATGGACTTAAAATTGGCTGGAGATGTCCTTATAACCCTTCCCAGTTTGATGGGCAGCAACAATTGCTTCTCTAAGAGCATTGCTGATGTCTTTCTTCCTTGGCATTGTGTTAAAACACACCTGAATGCTCCAGACCAGCAAACTGCTAAACTTCAGCTTTAAGAGAGGTGGGCAGAAGTATTGTTGATGATCAATTAAGCAAAGGCATTTGATTAGCAGCCCTTATCTGCCACTTTGCCTCTTAATTCCCATGGAAGCAGTTCCTATGGAAGCACATGGTTTCTCCATTTTGGCTTTATTTCTGCTAAATAAATCATGCAATATGTCATGTGTTGTTGTTTATCTGAGGTTGTGTTTACGTAATTTTAAGACCTGCTAATGAACAGATGTTTGTTATTATGTCCTGATGTGTAAAACAACCGAATTCAAAGATGGTGTACAGTCATATCTCATGTTACGTCTGCTTATTGTTACGTTCTTTCAGGTTACATCCCGCGGTGACCCAGAAGTATCGGAAAGGGTTACTTCCAGGTTTTGCCACTCGCACATGCGCAGACGCACAAAATGACGTCACACACATGCACAGAAGCGGCGAATCGCAACCCGCGCGTGCGCAGACGCACTGCTGTGGGTTGCGTTCCTTTTATGTTGTGAACGGGCCTCTGGAACGGATCCCGTTTGCAACCAAAGGTACCACTGTACTTTTTCCACATGACTGTATATGTCCCAAGACAATTTACAGACATATAGGTTAAAAAAAAAAGGTAAAGGACCCATGGATGGTTAAGTCCAGTCAAAGGCAACTATGGGATGAGGCACTCATCTCGCTTTCAGGCCGAGGGAACCAACATTTGTCCACAGACAGCTTTCTGGGTCATGTGGCCAGCATGACTAAACCACTTCTGGCACAACAGGACACTGTGACAGAAACCAGAGTGCACAGAAACGCCATTTACTTACTTACTTAAATAATAATAATAATAATAATAATAATAATAATAATAATAATAATAATAATTATTATTATTATTATTATTATTATTATTATTATTATTTATTATTGTTATTATTATTATTATTATTATTATTATTATTATTATTATTATTTACTATTTATACCCCGCCCATCTGGCTGGGTTTCCCCAGCCACTCTAGGCAGCTTCCAACAAAATATTAAAATACAATAGTATTTACCTTTTTACTGCAGCAGTACCTATTTATCTACTTGCACTGGTGTGCTTTCTAACTGCTAGGTTGGCAGGAGCTGGGAAAGAGCAACAGGAGCTCACCCTGTCGTGTGGATTCGAACCACTGACCTTCCAATCAGCAAGCCCAAGAGGCTTAGTGGTTTAGACCACAGTGCCACCCGCTCCCTGTTATTTACAAACATATATTTACTATTAACAGCAATAATTTTAAGAACAGTACAACAGCAGCTGAATATGCACTTAAAAGCAAACACCAGATGAGCCCTGGACCAAAGCACAGGTACAGATTGATGCTGGGGTACATTAAACTTACAGAGACTGTGCAAAGCAGCTGCAGCAGGCCAGTGGATAGGAAACATTGCCAGGTTCATGCAAGACTTTGGGGTCAAAGAAGAGGACAGAAGTTTAGTCATGAACGGCCAACTTCTTACTGTGGTTTCGCCAGCTTGTCCTTTTCCGTTTTGTGGCACTTCATAACAGTCTTGCGTTCGAATCTCTTGAGGGCAGCCATGGCTCCACATGCTTGTTTCACACTTGACACACTGATACACAACAGCTGATGTATCTGTTTGAAGTGAAATTTCAATTTGAGAGGGAGGCTGCCTGGAGGGAAGCCATTTTGCTCTCGTTCTGAAACGCCACTTCAAGGTACAAGACGGCCGCTGCTGAGCATGAGGACCTTTGATTCTGCCAAGCAACCGATACTTCCTTTAAGGTGCTGAACGAGAGCACTCTGCACACTTCAGGAGACATTATGCACCATAGAATAACCCCTCCCCCCCGAACTCCTTATCTGGAGAAATTAAAAGAAAAATTAAAACCTTCAACCACAAGAGGGAGCTTTAAACAAATAGAGAGAAAATCAAATTGATGCCAGCTGCAATTCTTCCTTCATTTGCCAACTGTTAACACTTTTCCCCCCTACACTGAGAAAATTTCCACAGAGGAATGCTGATGTACACTGTAAATAGGCAAACGATGTTTCACTCACCGTGAATACAGAAATAAAGAACCTGCATCCTGGGGAAGCTAATGTGCACAATGGCTAAAATGGCTTTCCTAGTACAGTGGTACCTCGGGTTAAGAACTTAATTCGTTCCGGAGGTCCGTTCCTAACCTGAAACTGTTCTTAACCTGAGGTACCACTTTAGCTAATGGGGCCTCCTGCTGCCGCGGCACCGCAGGAGCACGATTTCTGTTCTTATCCTGAGGTAAAGTTCTTAACCCGAGGTACTATTTCTGAGTTAGTGGAGTCTAACCTGAAGCGTCTGTAACCCAAGGTTCCACTGTATGTAATATTTTTTCCAGATAGGAGTGAGGAGAATCACAGAATCATAGAACTGTAGAGTTGACAGGGACCCCCAGGGGTCATCTAGTCCAACCCCCTGCAGTGCAGGAATCTAAATCTAAATATTAGATTTCTATGGGATCATTGATCTTTAGCTGTTTTGGGTGGCGGGGAACCCAAGCCAAGTCCACCTGAAGGTTTGCTTGGTTATTCAGTACATGTGTTAATTGCCAATCAACAACTTCCTCTGGATGGGCCACACAGGGTTCAGACAATATATACAATTAGTATGTTAACCAAGGCATTAAAAAAAAAGATCAGTTGATTCAATTCCCTGCCCAAAACCAACACAAGATTGGTTGGGGCTGAGAGAGACAAAATTTACAGGAAGATTCAAAGGCTTGCTAAAAGATTAACAGAGCGATCCTACAGGGAAGTGTGTGTGTGTGTGAGAGAGAGAGAGAGAGAGAGAGAGAGAGAGAATATCTGTGGCAGAACACTTAAAGGTGAATTTACCTAATCTGAAACAAAATGAGAACTGACACATAGCCATTCTTAAAAACCTGCAATTTTCACAAATCTTGCAGTGTAGTTCTCTAGCCAATGGGTGTGAATAAAAATGCATGTACGGGAGTAATGTGTGCATAAAAATGCATATATTTGTGAAAATAACATACAAAGTGCATTATATTTAGTGGGGTGGGAGAGCTGAAAATAATGCCAATATATTTCACATCTGGCAAACAATATGCCCCTTGGGTTTCAGATAGTATATAGGTAGATGAGTCTACAAAGCCCGGGACACAAATTTTTATGGCCTTCTAGTGGCTATGGTGGCTCATTTACTAGACGTAATGTATGTAGCATTAATTCTGGAAGTGTATACTCAATTCTGACCAAACTAAGCCTCCTGATGTTGCTACTGAGCACAGCAGCTCATTCCTGGTAGGTGAATCAGTTGCTGAAAACTCCTCACAGCTGTCTCAGTCCCCTTTTCTCCAGGGCTTTTTCCAGGGGACTGTGCCTGCATGTCTGTCTTTGCTCTGCTCATTTCAGCCCTCTTCTGGTTCTGGGAGACCAAGGGGAGGGGCAACAAGAGAAGACACGTGACTCTTCACCAGCCTGATTCCTCTCTGCCTCTTGGCCGCTCCTTCTTCAGCTTCTGACTCTGATTCTGGATTGCTCTCTGCCACGGACTCTCCCTGCTCACTAAGCCCTGTTACCTCTTCAGCTTCCGACACCTCCTCCTCCCAGTCTTCTGCCTCTTCTCCCTCTGACCACTCATTATCATCCCATCACCAGTTCCCAGGCTCTGAGCCTTCTTCCCTTAGTGGTTCCCCAGCTGGTTCCTCCCACCATTCCTCTGCTTCCAGTCAGTCCATGATTTGGCCCCTGACACTTAAGTGAACAGGGCTGCTCTTACTGGCAGAGAATCTTGAACTTGCAAACTGGCTGCCAATCAATGCATGTCCCTTGCAACTCCATTTTAATAATAATAATAATAATAATAATAATAATAATAATAATAATAATAATATTTATACCCCACCCATCTGGCTGGGTTTCCCCAGCCACTCTGGGTGGCTCCCAACAGAATATTAAAAACATGATAAAACATCAAACATTAAAAACTTCCCTATGCAGGGCTGCCTTCAGATGTCTTCTAAAAGTCAGATAGTTGTTTATTTCCTTGACATCTGAGGGCATTCCACAGGGTGGGTGCCACTACCAAGAAGGCCCTCTGCCTGGTTCCCTGTAACCTCACTTCTTGCAGTGAGGGAAGTGCCAGAAGGCCCTCGGCACTGGACCTCAGTGTCTGGGCAGAACGATGCGGGTGGAGATGCTCCTTCAGGTATACTTTAAACTATAACCTTGAAATTATAAGGGAGCAGCTTTGCAGGGCTGATGTGAAGCCCGAGCAGACCATTGCTGCAGAAATCAAAATCCTACACCAAACATGTTATGCCGACGAGCGGCAGACACCAAAGAAGTGGCCAGCCAGGGGTGACCATCTATTGACCCAGGGGCTCTTGCACTGCTTGTTTGGCCACAAGCCAGGATAGCTCCAAAACCACAGCCTCTTTGTGTAACCTTGTCTGCAAAGGGCACCTCAGTCATCAGCAAGGCAATCGGAGCCACGAGGCAGAAACTGTCACAGGCAAAGAGCAAGGGGATTTGCCGCAGAAAAGACCATATGGTGCAGTTTGGCGCCCTGCTAGAGTGTTGCTTCAAAAGCCATTTTTCTTGCAAAAACTAGGACGCTTTCACTCCTCACATTGTAAGTAACCCATTTCCAATTATAGCTGAGAGTCGCGTGCGAGATCTGCAACGGCAGCAGCAGAGGTTTGGGGCTTGTTCAGAACTCTGTGGATCCTTCAGGTATGCAAACTAAGCCAACCCCATTTCCTTATTTCCCAGCCCCCTCCATCATATTCCTTTCTTCCTTTGGTCTGTTAAGCAAAGACGCGACTCTCCTTCTCCAGATGTAAATGCGTCATTCAGCTGTTCCCGGCATGAGATGCATATTTATTGCCTCCAAGCTAACAATGAGTGTGATACGGAAGAAATGAGCAAGAGTCTTTGGATGACGACAGGTCTCGGACTTATGCTCTCTCTTACCCCTACATAAGACAGGAAGCTCACCCACACTGATGGGTATCCGGAGCCCAGCGTGGGAAGGGGAGGTCTCTGCAGTCAGGGATGATCATATACAAAGCCTTCATGAATCCTTATTCCTTACAACTTATGCTTCTTGCAGACAATCAGATCCTCAGCAAAGAGATGTCAAGCCCGTTCACCTGTTAATGCTTTGTGACCAATGGAATTTTGCAAATGTAAAAAAAAAAAGGGATGCAGGTGGCGCTGTGGGTTAAACCACACAGCCTAGGACTTGCCAATCAGTAGGTCGGTGGTTCAAATCCCCGCGACGGGGTGAGCTCCCGTTGCTCGGTCCCTGCTCTTGCCAACCTAGCAGTTCGAAAGCACGTCAAAGTGCAAGTAGATAAATAGGTACCGCTCTGGTGGGAAGGTAAACGGCGTTTCCGTGCGCTGCTCTGGCTCGCCAGAAGAGGCTTAGTCATGCTGGCCACATGACCCGGAAGCTGCATGCCGGCTCCCTCAGCCAATAAAGCGAGATGAGCGCCGCAACCCCAGAGTCGGCCACGACTGGACCTAATGGTCAGGGGTCCCTTTACCTTTACCTTTTAATAATAAAAAAATTGACACATTGCCCTAATGCAGCCACCTTTTCGGAAAGAGTCGGTTTGCTTTTCCTTTCTAGATGTAACTTTGGAATTGCAGATGAACAAGGAAGATCGGGGGGGGGTAGCTAAAAACACACACAAATGATGTACAGAACCATCTGGAAAGTACTGGTAGTTGGCAGGTCTCTTTGCATCGGGGTTGTTCCACTCTTGCGGTTCATCTTTCCATAGAAGCTTTTACTTCGCCGAGCATTATTATTGCCATGGATGCCTCTCTTTTCTTTCCCAGACAAAGATCTGACTCAGAGATAGTGTGGGAGGCTGCAGCCACAATATTAATCAGAGCGCACACGGCCTGGAATTTATCCCAAGGTTTTAGTATGTCTGTTCTCTCTGGTGCTAGCAGGCTGGTCTCAAAGGGATGTAAATGGGGTGAGGGGAGATGGGGTGAGGCAAATACAGTGGTACCTTGGGTTATAGATGCTTCAGGTTACAGACTCCACAAACCCAGAAATAGTACCTCGGGTGAAGAACTCTGCTTCAGGATGAGAACAGAAATCATGCTCCAGTGGTGCAGTGACAGCAGGAGGCCCCATTAGCTAAAGTGGTACCTCAGGTTAAGAACAGTTTCAGGTTAAGAATGGACCTCCAGAACGAATTAAGTTCTTAATCCGAGGTACCACTGTATCTCACTTCCTTCCAGAGCACTGCAAAGGTCTGACTGACCCCAGAACTGAGGCCTGAGCTACAACACTGGCTTGACAACAAGTTGAAAAGAAGAAAGATTAGTCAGAACACCAGGGAAGCCTGTCAGAGTGGGCTTGACCCAGGTAAGTAGGATATTTATTTAGAGTACAGTATATAGGTAAGCTCTATAACAAAATGTTGCCATATGTGTTATGGGGTTCCAGCCAGCCATTCTAGGTTACACACACACACATGTTTTGGCTACATGAGCATCCATGCTTAGACAACTGAGATCTCTTTACACTGGAGCTATTTTAAAGTCTTAAAATGATTTAGTACTTATTCTCCTTGCCGCCCCCCCCAGGGATCTCTGTTACCTATGCTATAGTTTTGCAGGCAGGTGGGGTGGGGGGCTATAAGAATATTTATCAGCAGTTTTCCAGCACCAAACAACAATTCTCAGGAATCCTTGGGGAGATTGTCATTGATTGAAGGCTCCCTCTTCCCTCTCACAGCCGAATGCCGGTTTCTGAATCCTTTTCAAAGGTAGCCCCTGTAGAGCATCTTAGAACAATCAACTCCCGATGCAACTAAAGCAAACTACATCTACCTTTTCCAGAAGCAGGCGGAGCTACTTGATTTTTTTTTTTTTAATGATTTTATATATACAATTGTTTCTAAGTGTTTTCATATATGCAACTGTTAGATCAGTGTGTTTTTATTCTACTGCAAATCGCTTAGGGATGCCTCAAGGGAAGTGAGTCATAAATGAAACGAAATGATCACCTAGGAAGTCCAAGAGCAAGGCTAGGTCCAGGATTTACCCAGCCGGCACACCTGCTCTTTCATGGGAAGTGCAACCTCATCCAGAACAAACTGGATCCCTGTGTCACTGGATCCGGAGTACTACCAGCCAGGAGCACATTATCTTGTCCGCATCAGGCTTCAGTTACTTCATCCACACCCAATCCATTACTGATTCCAGATTCCAAATCAAGTCTTCCATGGTTCCCCTTTCTATCTATAGCTGTCTATCTATATTGGGGGGGGGGACACCAAAATTATTCTGGTATGTTAATTACCTTCTATTCTGCTGCTCCATATCCTTTTATTGTCATTTAAATTGGATCCCCACCCCCTCCTTAAAATGATGCAATGCTTTAGGCATTTAGGCTGCGTACGCACTGTGCCTTTAAAGCACAATCAGAGCACATACTTCACTTCAAAGCATTCTGGGAGCTGTAGTTTGGGCATTGCTACTCAGGGAGGGGTAAACTGCAGTGCCCAGAAGTCTTGCTGATTTATTTATTTTTTTAAAAAGGAGCTTTGGTTCCTTAACAGAAGGAGTGGGAAAGGGGAAACATGTTCAAGGGAGTGCTTGGCAGGAGCTCCTTTCAGCATTTGGTCAGTTCCTTTCTCTGTACTTCACCATGGGAACAGGAGATTAGCACCATAAAGCCCAACAGCAAGTCTAAAGCAGAGATAATGAGGCACCTCCTTTGGATTTAAGAAGGAAAAAAAACTGAACCTTAGCTTTACCACCAGCTTACAAGTGGGGAGGCATGCAAGAGGTTTGGGATCATTAGAATCTCACCTAAGTGGGTGGAAACATCATATTCTCCAGCCAGAGCCACAATCGCCAGAATTCCCTGGGAAGATGGAAGGACCCCTCTGAGACCTGTAGCTTTTTGAGGTGGATGCAGGCCTTTTAACAACTCCCAGCACCCTCCTCAATCTACAGTTCCCAGAATTCTTTTGACTGTTTAAAGCAGTATCATAGTGTTTCAAATGCACGGTGTGAACATGGCCTCAGTGTGCATGCTCAGTCGCCTCACATGGGCCTTTGAGAGACATGTACATATGCCTTAAGCATGAGATGGGTCTTGCCACTTGGTTTGGCGTGAGTCTTAACTGTGTTTCTGGCACACCTGCTTGAAAACGCTGTAGCCGTGAGAGTCACATTTCCCTCTCGGTTTTCTTTACCATGAGAAATGTCTTCCTCTCCACCACTTCACTTCCTCTTCCTTGCTAGAAGGCACCAAAACATCAGATGGATGGTTGCTAACAGCAACTGTGATGTACAAACCGGCATGCCTTCCAGGCCAAAATTTATGTCCCTTTTTGCTGCAGGGCTATTTCCGTGGGTGCTTTTCCCATTCAGAAAGCAGCCAACGGTGTGGTTCAAGAGATTTTCCCTAACCCCCCCCCCAGCTGTTTTGCTAGTGTGGTGTGGTCTGCCTGAACCACACAGGAAGTAGCTTCCACAAAAATGGCTTCTTGATACACAGAAGGATGGCTACATTGCTTGCAGCCCTGGCTGCAATTGTTCCAATAGGTGAATATGCAAAATAAGTAATCGGTAGGTATTATATCTATCCATGACGAGTTCTAATTAAAGAACCTTTTAATGAGGGTGTAAGAGAAGAGCGCAAAATATGGTCTGAAGCTCAACATCAAAAAAACGAAGATCATGGCCACTAGGCCCATCACCTCCTGGCAAATAGAAGGGAAAGAAATGGAGGCATTTCTTGGGCTCCATGATCACTGCAGATGGTGACAGCAGTCACGAAATTAAAAGACGCCTGCTTCTTGGGAGGAAAGCAATGACAAACCTAGACAGCATCTTAAAAAGCAGAGACATCACCTTGCCAACAAAGGTCCGTATAGTTAAAGCTATGGTTTTCCCAGTAGTGATGTATGGAAGTGAGAGCTGGACCATAAAGCTGATCGCCGAAGAATTGATGCTTTTGAATTATGGTGTTGGAGGAGACTCTTGAGAGTCCCATGGACTGCAAGAAGATCAAACCTCTCCATTCTGAAGAAAATCAGCCCTGAGTGCTCACTGGAAGGACAGATCGTGAAGCTGAGGCTCCAATACTTTGGCCACATCATGAGAAGGAAAGACTCCCTGGAAAAGACCCTGATGTTGGGAAAGATGGAGGGCACAAGGAGAAGGGGACGACAGAGGACAAGATGGTTGGACAGTGTTCTCGAAGCTACCAGCATGAGTTTGACCAAACTGCGGGAGGCAGTGGAAGACAGGAGGGCATGGCGTGCTCTGGTCCATGGGGTCATGAAGAGTCGGACACAACTAAACGACTAAACAACAACAAATGACGAGTTCTAAGGAGTGATTTTGTAGCTGCCCTTTACAGATTAAGCCATGGAGCATGTAGGAGTTATAGCTGAATGTGATGCCACCCATTGTATAGATAATGTGTCTTGGGACAAAGTTTTCAAGGTGCTTCCACACTGAGAATTTACCATGGAATTGCCATTCTCTGTTTACTGAGCTTTTACAGAACATCCACATGATGTCAGGAGCAAAAGAGTCATTTCCCTATGCTTTCTTTTGCCTTTCAGATGGCCAACTACAATGGTCATCTCTGACCATTGCCTATTTTGGCTGAAGATGATAGAGTTCAGCAAGATCTGGAAAGCCACAGTATCCCCATCCCTCCTGTATCAGGTGGCTTCAGAGCATGCCCTGAGAACTGTGGAAATGGCTGCATTGGACTTAAATTGGGCTATATGTAGTCTTTCAGAGGACAACCCAGCCCAATGCAGACTTTTCATAGCATGTAAACTTCCTAATGGAAAACATCAGAAGCGACATATAGCCTTATCTTTCTGTGACTGACTGCCTTTAAGAGTCCATTAATATCAGGACTGTCAACCAAGTGAAGTTTTATTAGGCTATTAATTGTCTTGCTTTAAGCAGATTAATCAATTAATGAACTAATTAAATTAGATATAACAATCTTTTTTCCAAAGGTGACACTGCTGGGATATTTAATAAGGGTATCAGCTTCCACTGGCTAAGATCAAATCTGTACATGTTATTTATTGAGTTATCACTCTTTGCTTATGGCAACTATGAGGGACATTTCTTGCTTGCCCTGAAAGGGGCTTTCTGATCAGCATTTATATGCCCAGGGACCTAGAATCAAAACTGATTTCTGTTCAAATGCATGGTTTCTTGAAAATATATAAATATTCTGAAAATTCAGGCAGACTTTCAAAAGTCCGTAATTGCATTGGTCTTAGCTACCACATTCAGGAAGTGTCCTTTCTATTGTTTCCACTAATACCATGGCAACATGCAGCCTGCATGCTTGCAAGATCTTTATTCCCATGACATTCTAACACTTTCACACACCTTCTGTTATCTCAACAGTTCCCACAATAACCTCCCTGCCAACGCTAAGATTCACTTACAATTATGTTGTGATATATCCACAAGTGAAGCACATGTCTTCGGCAAGGGTGGGAACTTGAATAAAATATTGGGGGGCCCAGGTAAGCCCCACCCTGCATAATCAATCATGTGATACGGCACCCACCCACCGATTGAATGGTGATGCAGATCAATTTTGGGAGGCCTGGCTCCCTCAAATATTTTATTGGGAGGGTCGAAGGGACCTCGACCCCTAAGAGTTGACTCCTATGGACTGCAGACTTAATATGACAGAACACTGTCATGTGATGTGGTTGTAAATCAGGGGTGAAGGGTTGGTGTTAGTGTTGTTTTGGCTCTACAGGCCAAATCCTGATCATGATCAGCCTCGCGGACCAAAGCTGACAATTTAAATGAAGCATTCGTGGGCAAACCAACTAACCACTTCCGAGGCTTTTTATTACAGTAATGGGACTGCAAACAAAACAAACAAAAATTCAGTCCTGGAAGAATAATTTCCCCGAAAACTCCCTGCTCGAGATCAGAAAACAGAAGTGAAAAATGAATATTTTCCAGACATTTCCTGCAAGGGTAGTGTATATTAAGAGTATACCTAAGGGGGTCACTGCTTCACTAGCATTTGAATATCGTTGTGTACCAATCTGTAAGTATTTGGTTATAGAATGTTTTTTTTGGGGAAATATTTGTATGTATAAATATTATTATGGGGAAAGAGTTTAAAAATTTCAGAAGATAACATTATCTTAAATTCTGCACCTAATATATGGGGCTTGACAATTGGTCTACGACATAAATGGATTCTCCGTGCCCTTGCATCTGCAAAAAGATTGATATTGATACATTGGAAGGACAAAAATATGGCCTATTTCGATCAGTGGACAGATGACATGACAACCCTTGCAATTCTTCACTTTCAAACGAAGATTATGTATGGACAAATTTAATGATATTTGGAACGTATTGACTGAAACCACAGTGACCTATGAATCAATGTATATTTGAGGGAAACAATAAGTTCATCCATTTACATATATGTTACATAGTTCTGTAATCTTAATTATATTTTACTGCCATATGGTTATTGTTATTTCCTTTTCCTTTTAAAATATTTTATGTATTCTATTTCTTTCTTTCTTTCTATTTAACTCATTGTAATATTCTTAATAAATTTAAAATTATATTATATATATATATATATATATATATATATATATATATATATATATATATGAGTTTCAATAGTTCTATAACTCTCTCTCTCTCTATATATATATATATGAGAGGTTCAATAGTTCTATAACTATATATATATATATATAGTTATAGAACTATAGAAACTCAGAAAGAAGGGCTCATAAATCACACTGTTCTGGTCCATCTTTGGGTGCCTCAAGACATCCTTTTTACTGCGTATTGATGATGAGTTGTGCTCCTGGTGGTATTGTGGTGGCTATACATGGCTTTGTTTTCGACAGTGTTTGCACCTGCAAAAGTTTCAGGGGATCATACTGATTGTATCATAAATGTTCCAGGGATTTACAGTGGTACCTCGGGTTAAGTACTTAATTCGTTCCGGAGGTCCATTCTTAACCTGCAACTGTTCTTAACCTGAAGCACCACTTTAGCTAATGGGGCCGCCTGCTGCTGCTGCGCTGCCAGAGCACGATTTCTGTTCTCATCCTGAAGCAAAGTTCTTAACCCGAGGTACTATTTCTGAGTTAGCGGAGTCTGTAACCTGAAGCGTATGTAACCTGAAGCGTATGTGACCCGAGGTACCACTGTATTTATTTTTGCCCCACTTCTGTTATGGCTTGACAACCATATGTCAGGAATGCTCTGATGGTGTTTCCTGCTTGGCAGGGGGTTGGACTCGATGGCCCTTGTGGTCTCTTCCAACTCTATGATTCTGTGATTCTATGCTATAGTGCCAGAGTGTCCCTCCAGATGGCATTCATGCCATAACATGGCAGAAGCATAATAATAATAATAATAATAATAATAATAATAATAATAATTTATTTATACCCCGCCCATCTGGCTGGGCTTCCCCAGCCACTCTGGGCGGCTTCCAAAAGAATATTAAAATACTATAATACATCAAACATTAAAAGCTTCCCGAAACAGGGCTGCCTTCAGATGTCTTCTAAAAGCCTGGTAGTTGTTGTTCTCAGAACCACCAATAAAACAGACTGATGTGGGGCTGGTCCAGGATAAGTGCATCACTAAAGCAGTATTGTTGTGTCAATAATGACATGTTGCAGAAGACACCTCCAGTCTGAAGGGGCCCTTAGAAATGGAATAATAATAATAATAATAATAATAATAATAATAATAATAATTCATTATTTATACCCCGCGTCCATCTGGCTGGGTTTCCCCAGCCACTCTGGGCGGCTCCCAACAGAATATTAAAAACATGCTAAAACATCAAGCATTGAAAACCTCCCTAAACAGGGCTGCCTTCAGATGTCTTCTAAAAGTCAGATAGATGTTTATTTCCTTGACATCTGATGGGAGGGCGTTCCACAGGGCGGGCGCCACCACCAAGAAGACCCTCTGCTTGGTTCCCTGTGCCCGGCACAATCCCCTGATTGATACAGTAAGTCCTCGATACCGGCTGGCTGGTCAGCCTCTGCTTGAAGATCTTGCTGCTTTTATTTACTGTTGAAAATGGTTGTACAGGCAAGAACGCTGGGTCAAAAAGGCCACATTCCACAGGGGCAAATGCAATGTCCTGCATTTAGGTGCGAAAAGTCATAGTCCCAAGAACAGTATGTGAGAGGCCTTGCTTGGCAGCAGTCCACGTTAAAAGGATCTCGGAGTCCTAGTTAATTGCAAGCTGAACATGAGCCAGCCATGTAATGCGGTTGCTAAAAAGCTAATGCTATTTTAGACCACATTAACAGAAGGATCGTGCCCAGATCACGGGAAGTAACAGTTCTGCTCTGTTCCGCTGGCCAGCCCAAGTTCTGGAGTTCTGGAGGCCACCTTCTAAGAAGGAAATTGACAAACTGGAGACCACTCAGAGGAGTCTTTAAATGCACCCTGTTTGTTCCTTGGCAAGCGGGGGCTTGTACTCAGAGATTTTAAATGTGTTCCAAATGCAAGTCTCACTGGAGTTGGTTCCACTCCGGAGTTTCCAGTCGGAGCTCCCAAATGGAGCCCATCTGTGCCAAAAACAAGGTTTGAAGCCAGTGCTGATTAGCTGATCGGCGCTGACTTCAAGCATCACTGGGGATTGGCTACTCTACGGAGTTTCTGGTTGCCAAGTCCAAAGTGAGGCTGGTCCCTGCCCAAAGCAGGGCTTGAAGGCAGCAGTATTTATTGCATAGAATTTATGTGCGGCTTGATTGTAAACAAAGGTGTTTTACCTTTGAAGCCTCAAACCGGTTTAGAAAAGATTTAGGGAGGGAATTGGGTGCAAGATGACCACCAAACAAAGTAGCTGGGATGCCTGAGAAATTGTTATGAGGCTCAAGAAATGCCATAGCCCTGTCCAAGTCCCGTTGCCAAGCAAGCAGGGGCTAGGAGTCTCCAAGAAACTCTTGCCTGAGAGTAGACTCTACATATGAAGTCAGATAGTTCAGAGGTCAGGGAATCCAGATGGTCATAGAGCCAAGGGTCCAGATCAGACTTCCTCAACCTTGGCCCTCCAGATGTTTTTGGTCTACAACTCCCATGATCCCTAGCTAGCAGGACCAGTGGACAGGGAAGATGGGAACTGTAGTCTCAAAAACATCTGGAGGGCCGAGGTGGAGGAAGCCTGATCCAGATGGACAACAGGAGGCAGCAAGGTAAGGCCAGAAACCACAGGTGTTTCCAGCTTCAGACTGCTGCTGAGAACTCTGTTTAAGAAGGCCAGAAGTGCATTCTTTGGGTGTGGGGGGTTTTGTGTGTGTTCTTTTTTTCTTTTTTAATGTGTGGTAATGTCTCTGGGTGCAATCTACTGTATTGCCACATCCCCAACTTCTACTTTGTTTCTAGCAGCCCAGAGGAAAGGATACAACTTGCCTCTTTCCCCCGGTTGTTACTGAAGGCACTTATTTTATTTTATTTTGAAAGCTGTTTTGTGAAAACTTGCTCTTGCACAAAACAGCTGTGTTAAAAATCAAAATAAAAGTTGCGCCTTCTGGGTACAGGAGGCGGGAAAGGAAAAGGGAAGGTATAAAATAGCAAGCACTCATGAGTGGATGAAGAAGGCCCTCAAACACACACACAGTGACCCACAAAAACGCTCTACTGAACACAGGTCTAGTATTCTACTTGATCTGAAATGGGGCAGGTCACTGCACCAATCCGTCCCATTGTATGATGGATGTGTTTGTTTGCTTGCTTAAATTAGCATTTCCTTCTGTAGTGAGAACCCCATGATTTCTCTGCATAGAAAAAAAACTTTTATATGTACAGTGGTACCTCTGGTTAAGAACTTAAGTCGTTCCAGAGGTCCGTTCTTAACCTGAAACTGTTCTTAACCTGAGGTACCACTTTAGCTAATGGGGCCTCCCGCTGCCACTGCGCCGCCACCACGCAATTTCTGTTCTCATCCTGAAGCAAAGTTCTTAACCCGAGGTATTATTTCTGGGTTAGCGGAGTCTGTAACCTGAAGCGTCTGTAGCCTGAAGCGTCTGTAACCCAAGGAACCACTGTATTAGCTGGCCCAGAAGGATTCAGCATACCCTCTCTCCACAAGCCACAACAATCTATAGCTGAGTGTTGTGTACAAACACTGAGTTTTGAAAAGCATTTGGTTCAACCAGCTGTACTCCCCCCCCCAAAAAAAAACCCCAGCACAATGCCATTTGCATTCTGAAAGGAGAACCCTGAGAACAGAAGGTTCTGCTTCCTTTTCACTCCTCGTTGGTGGAGAGAAAACATTCGTTTGCCATTCCTGCCCCTTGAATTATTCATGGAAACCAGCGTGGCTGGTTTTCCTCTCATCTGCCAGGAAGCTGACATTTCCTTTTGGTCTGGAGTTGTAATCAGAGTAATCAGCAGTCCATTAAAGATCTCAACACGTCACTCACAGACTGTGTTGGGTAGCACTTGGAACAGAGCAGTCTGTGTGTTCGGGGGTGGAAGAGCACAAACTCCTATTTCTGGAGATGGTCTCCCCATTGTGGGCTTCACCGTCATGTTGGCACACAACATTTGTTGGAATAAGTAGGGATAGTACTGTGTTTTGAGCTTGCTGGTTGCCTGCTTGTCAGGGAAACAACCTTTCATTCACGCAATTGCTCATAGGGCCAGTATAGGTGCAGTGGAAGGAATCACAGCTCATAGGCAGGGCCCATGATTTGCATGCGGATTGGGTAGTTGATGGTGTGAAAGGTCTCTGGTGGAGACTGTGGAGAGGCACTGCCAAACAGAGTAGACAGTACTGGACAGAATGAACAAATAGAATCCAGCTGAGGAAGAGGGACTATGAAAAATAGGTGCCATCAAGATTTGGGCCTCCACTAGTACACCAGGAAGAAAAAACAGTGTGGCCATATTGGTCCAAAACTAAGTGGCTCCCAAATGTAGGCCACACCCCTAAAATGAGATCTCTTTGATAGGGAATGAATATGTATTTGACAAATCTTCAGCACCATCCAGTGTTTTTTTACAATCTAAAAAACACATGCAGCCTCTCACAGTGGGCAACGCACCAGACAGCTGATACCACCTGTTGAGAAGAGCAGGTGGATAGCTCAGTCAGTAGAGCATGAGACTGTTAATCTCAGAGTCATGGGTTTGAGCCCCATGTTGGGCAAAACATGCAGCGCATGGGGTTGGACTAGATGACCCTTGGGGTCCCTTCCAACTTTACGATTCTATGATTTACCAAAAAAACCTCCTGAAGTTCTGTGCAGTTCCCAGGGTCTCAAATCATGGCTTATCTACCTACAGGCTGCCCTGTGATTTTATGAAAGCCTGGTTGGGGTGGGATTGCCGCCTCTCATCTATGCAGACCAATACGGTAAATCCTCAGTTTCTGCTTTGGCAGCCACTGATGTTCATAGATAGGTCTGCTCCTAGTCTAACTACCTTCTGGACAGCTCCTCTCCTACCAGATACCAACCTTTCTGGTTGCTGACAGTGTTGGACAGCTCCCCTGCCTTGCTTAGAAGACCCAAGCGGAGCACAATGTGAGAACCTTTCTGGTCAAAGGAAAAATGGAATCCTACATAGCCCAAATCATAGCACTGATATAGCTCCAGAATCTGGCATGTTCACTCAGTCTGGGCAAGCTGTTGGTAAGGGAATGTGAATAGGAAACCACTACAAAAGGCGATACAGTATTGTGTTCATTCAGAGAAGAACAAGACTTAATGTGAGCCAGAGTTCACAAGGACATGGTCCCAGAACATGTTTTAAGTGCCAGAATTTAACCTGTGGGGCATGTGATGGATAATAAAGAAAACAAGTTTGACCTGCAGTGTGGAATGTTCAGTGTCCATCTCCCCATGCCTGGTTTTTGTGTGCCCACCTCAAATATGTTGCCATTCATTGCTCATTGAGAAAATCCCTTATTTTTGCCTAAAGACTTTTTGTGCAATAGTTGAGGTTTCCCCAAACCTTGCTGACAACTCCGTTTTGGCTGCATCAGCTCACAGCCTGAGCATCGGAAATAGAGGGAATAATAGCGTCTTCTTCTAAACACAATTGTGTTTCCTTCATTTCAGCAACCTGATTTAGGTGGGGAAAGACTATAGCAATTGTCAATCTAGATATGTGTTAGCGGATCCTGATCTACCTTCTTCCTATCGCTGGTGTGTAGAGTAGCCACAGGTGTGGACAGTAAAAGCCGAGAAACTCAGAGAGATGCCATGCACATACAGAGTTGACTTATATCACTCTCACACAATTACTCTGCGGTGTAGAAAGGGCTGAGATAAACCTAAAATTCATGCATTTGAATTCGGATTATTTTAAAGGAAAAAAATACATAGGGCAGTTTTCCTGAGCAGATTCTTAATTAATCCAAGGAAACAAACCTGTTAATCTTTCTTGTTTTTATGTAATTCCTGCTCTGCTTTTCTACAATACAATGCCAAAAGCAGCTTGCTAAATAACAATAACACGATAAACCATCAAACATTAAAAACTTCCCTAAACAGGGCTGCCTTCAGATGTCTTCTAAAAGTCAGATAGTTGTTTATTTCCTTGACATCTGATGGGAGGGAGTTCCACAGGGCAGGTGCCACTACCGAGAAGGCCCTCTGTCTGGTTCCCTGCAACCTCACTTCTCACAGGGAGTGGGGGACTGCCAGAAGGCCCTTGGCACTGGACCTCAGTGTCTGGGCTGAACGATGGGGGTGGAGACGCTTCTTCAGGTATACTGGGCCAATGCCATTTAGGGCTTTAAAAGTCAGCACCAACACTTGAATTGTGCTCAGAAATGTACTGGGAGCCAATGTAGGTCTTTCAGGACCAGTGTTATGTGGTCTTGGCAGCCACTACCAGTCACCAGTCTAGCTGCCACATTCTGGATTTGTTGTAGTTTCCGGGTCACCTTCAAAGGTAGCCCCATGTAGAGCGCATTGCAGTAGTCCAAGCACGAGATAACTAGAGCATGCACCAGTCTTGCAAGACAGTCTGTGGGCAGGTAGGGTCTCAGCCTGCGTACCAGATGGAACAGGTAAACAGCTGCCCTGGACACAGAACTGACCTGAGCCTCCATGGACAGCTGTGAGTCCAGAATGACTCCCAGGCTGTGCACCTGGTCCTTCAGGGTCACAGTTACCCCACTCTGGACCAGGGAGTCCCCCACACCTGCCTGCCCCTGTCCCCCCAAAACAGTACTTCTGTCTTGTCAGGATTCAACCTCAATCTGTTAGCCACCATCCATCCTCCAACAGATTAAAACATACACAGCAGCAGCCTCTCCGTCCCTTGTAATGAGGTGTGAAATTGGGTCTACAAGCCTTGCATAGTCCTCAGCCTTTCCAGGTGCATTTTGGACTGAAATTTAATATTGAACAGACCTTTAAAAAATGACTTCCCAAATCTTGGCACCAGAATCATTAACTGCAGAGTTCAGCAAGGTTTCTATGCGCTTCTCTTTGCATGAGATCTCCCTGTTCTACTTACTCCAACCAAAATCTAAGGGTGGAAGTTTTAAAATCAAGTCGCTTTTCCTCTGCAGCTTCAGATGCTGCGACTGTGATTTACTGGATTTGTTTATTGCCAGATAAACATGGAACTGAGCTTTGCTCTGTCTCTCGAGGACAGAGGTGGGGAACCTGTGGCCCTCTAGACTCCAATTCCCACCATGGCCAATGGTGAGAGATGATGGGGGTTGCAGAATAACCACATATGGAGGGACGCAGATTCCAAATCCTTCTTTTAAGTCCTGTACGCAAAGGTGGTTGCCTCTGCTTCTCTTTCTCTCCCATGTTCAGGCACACCACAAAGTGATACATGACCTTGGTGTTAAAGGTCAGTGTGAAGTGCGCGCTGACAAGTATTCCCCGCAGAAGACAGAATCATGTATTACCTACTCTATCTTCCAACATGATCTGAGTGCTTAACAGGTCAAGACCCATAGCAATATATCTTCCCCTTTTACAAATGCCAGGCCATGCCTTCATAGTATATAAAGGTTCACAGCTGTTTAAGTCTGCAGGAATCTGGTGAAGAAGTCTATTGATTGACTTGTTCTCACAAAGATTCCTAACCTGTCTAGTGTTGGCCTTTCTGCACAATATATATATATTTAAAGTGTCCCAGTTCCTACTTCTAAGAATAACAATTATAAACGCAATTTATTATCTGGTTTTTCCTTGGTTTAAAGACCAGACAATGGTTTGACAGCACCTGAAAACTGTTGTAACGATGACAGTAAGTAGATCTGTCCTCATTAGCTCTTTGGATGGGAGACCACTTGGGAACTGAATGGAAACCCCTCTGAATGCTTTGGAGAAAGAGGGGGGCATTAGTAAAAGGAAGAAACGAATAAATTGGCAGGCTGCTCAGTTAATGATTCAGTTGTTTAACTGGACAGGCTACTTTAAAGCGCTTTGTTGTGAGTGTCGTGGTTGTTAACACTTAAAAACAAGACACTGCTTAGAAATTTGTGTTCATATGGTGATCTGGCACACAGGCTGCTTGCACAGGTAAGGAGACCCCCATGCAATCAAGGAGTGTTGCAAGGTGAACATTTTCAAATGTTATATTCCCCATCCACCACAAAAATAGACATCACACAGTAGCACTTTTCAATAGAGTTTTACGCATTCCTTCTTCCCCTTGCCTCTCCCTCCTAGCATTTCTCCGTTTGTTGCCTTTTGGCTACCTAGATTTAGGGCACTCTGAAGAACTATCTTCTCCATTATGAGCAAAGGATTTCCTCTTAGATCTCTCACTTTCTGAGCTAATGCATATAGGAGGTGGAGACACAGGGCCCTTTCTGCAGTGGCACCATGTCTTCAGAACACCTTTGCCAGAAACGTTTGCCTGTCACCTATACTGCTGTCATTGGGGGGCTGGATGAAACCCCTCTTGGACTTTTATTAGACTCTGCTTGTTGCTGTTGCTCTTAATATTTGTCGTCAAATTGTTGTTTTTTGTTCTGTCATTTCTTCTTCTTTCTATTCTCTTTCTTAAATACTGTAAGCTGTTTTAAGCATTGTTAGTAAGGCAAAAGGTAAAAAGGCAAAGGACCCCTGGACGGTTAAGTCCAATCAAAGGCGACTATGGGGTGTGGATCTCATTTCGCTTTTCAGGCTGAGGGAGCTGGCCTTTGTCCACAGACAGCTTTCTGGGTGCACAAAGGACTGGGATGAGTGCCAGAGTGCATGGAAACGCTGTTTACTCTCCCGCCACAGCAGTACCTTTTTATCTACTTGCACTGGTATGTTTTCGAACTGCTAGGTTGGCAGAAGCTGGGAGCTCACCCTGTCGCACGGATTCAAACTGCCAACTTTCTGATCGGTAAGCCCAAGAGCTCAGTGGTTTAGACAACAGTGCCACCCACATCCTAAGCATCGTTAGTGGGAAAGCAAGAGATTCTGACTGTAAAGATACAAATGTAGGTTGCAAGATTCCCAGGCCAGGGCCTGTCTTTTGGTATGCCAAACACTGCATATATTTATAATACAATGAAATCAGTCTTCAAAATGATTCTCAGCAGCAGCAGCAGCAACGAAAACAAAAGCCACAAGAGGTACAGTAATACAGTGGTGCCGTTTATTAGGTAATTTTAGACTCTGGATTTAATGGTCTTATGTAAGGCCATCTCCTTAGATGCTCATGTGTTCACTAACTTCAAAATGCAGGCAGGCTTACCCCCCCCCCCCACTCTCTGCTTTTGGTGGAGACATTATGGGCTTTGCCTGTAATGTTTTGCCTATAATCTTGAAAGGAAGCAAGACAGAGCAGTTCTGTGTCTGAAACACTGTCTGTCCTTAAAACCAAGATCAATTTCTATTGTACAGTCTGCTGGTTTCTTTGATCCACTCCCATTTCTTTTACATATCGGCTCCCATCGTGATGAAGAGCTGATGCCACTGCTGTGATGAGTGATAGTGAGCTCCACTTCAAAACAAAGGGATGCTACCACTGGGTGCAGCTCTTAATAGACCCTGCCAGGACCTAATAGCCTTAAATCAGTGTAAACGCCAGGCAGGCAATTCGCTCTATTTTTAATTCCATTTGGCTTTACTGTTTGTTCAGCTCCTTAATACATTAACGATAAGACAGTATGATGAATATGTAATATGCAATAATATCGAGACACTGAATCAATACTGCACTTTCCCCCATCTAGCTCCCGAGAAAATGCTGCACAGATAAATTAAACAGAGACAGCAGGAAGTTTATAATCTCCTGAAGCCAACAGCAGCTCTCGTTTATTTCATTGCATTTTTCAATTGCCAGCTTTCCAGGATTGCATTCACCTGTTCTCGTGATCACACAATTTGCTTATCTGAGCATATATGTTCACAGCATCTACAAAAACTAGATGCAGTGAAAAGAAGGACCTCTCTAATGTTATTAGAAATATTTTAAAAGGAGGGAAAGCTCAGAAAAAATTAACACAATTTCCAAACACCCTCCTACGCCAGTATAAATCGCAACCTCACTCCAAACAACTCCATACACATGTAAGTCAAATGGGACCCACCACCAAAGTACCGGTATTTTAAGAATAAAGGTAAAGGTAAAGGGACCCTTGACCATTAGGTCCAGTCGTGGCTGACTCTCGGGTTGCAGCGCTCATCTCGCTTTATTGGCCGAGGGAGCCGGCATACAGCTTCCGGGCCATGGGGCCAGCATGACTAAGCCACTTCTGGTGAACCAGAGCAGCGCACGGAAACGCCGTTTACCTTCCCGCCAGAGCGGTACCTATTTATCTACTTGCACTTTGACATGCTTTCGAACTGCTAGGTTGGCAGGAGCAGGGACCGAGCAACGGGAGCTCACCCCGTCACGGGAATTCGAACCGCCGACCTTCTGATTGGCAAGTCCTAGGCTCTGTGGTTTAACCCACAGCGCCACCCGCATCCATATTTTAAGAATAGGTTGCTCTAAAATGGAAGAGAGTATTATTGTTTTACCTCTGGGAACATGAGTGAGACCATAGGGATTGTTGTGATGGGTTGTGTTGTCCAGAGATGATTGGCCAGTCCAGGAGACAGACAAAAAACTAGCCCAAGTGTCTCTAGATGTGAAGTAATGTACTGAATATGAATGTAACCAGTGGCAGACTTTGGGCTTTCAAATTTCAGCATTCCCCCACCTCTTCCCCCACCTGTTATTGTGCTCTTTGTGGGGCTCTCTCAGCTTGGCACCCAGTGCAGGTGAACCGGTCACGCTCCCCTAAATCCACCGCTGATTTAAGGAACACAAAAGGGTCTGTGCATTAGCTTCGATGTATAGTATCAGCAGGGCCTCACTTGCACTAAGTGCGGTGGCCTCCTCTGCAGCGGCGTAGCGTGAGTTGTCAGCACCCGGGGCAACGCAAGTAATTTGCGCCCCCTAACCCGGGGCAAGGCAAGTAATTTGCGCCCCCCCAACCCCTAACCTGCGAGTTGCCGCTGGCGCTGCTGCGCAAACAACGCTGCTTGCCCGGAGGAGGATGGAGGCAGAAGCAGCCGCCGCCTGTGGCTGGGCCGAGGGGATGGCGGCGGCGGCAGGGTGCAGAGGCTGCCCGTGCCCGGCCAGGCATCGGTGGCGGCGTCGGTGCTGCTGCAGCGGCTGCTCCTCCTGCGAGCAGTGAGCGGAGCGCAGCCACAGTGACGGCGGGGGGCGCGCGCGCTAGGGCGCAAGGCTGGCGGTGGCGGCGGGGAGCCCGGCGGAGGAAGGAACTTGTCCCTTCCCTCTGGACTCGCGCCCCCCCCCAGATGTTGCGCCCGGTGCGGTCGGCACCCTGGCACCCCCCCGCTACGCCACTGCTCCTCTGATACCTGTTTTAAAATGATTACCCTTGTTTTACCAGGGTGAAGAGTCAGACCAGGGTGAAGAGTCGGTGGAAGAAGATTGGAAGAAATTTAAAGACTATCTACAGAAATATTGCAAAATTAATGAATGTTAGAATGATGTTGGATAGAAATTAAGTGGTTTCCAGCTGTAATGCTTTAAGGGAATATGAAAAATGGGTTGTTAATAGGGAAAAATCTAATGTTATTATTTTAAGACCAAAGATTAGGATAAACAAAGAGGGTAAGGATTTGCTGAGCCAACAAATTGAACTGGAATACAAAAAAGGGAGGTATGAGGAGGTCCGGGAAACAAGTTAAGGAAAATAAGTAATAGAAAAATGGAGTGGTTTTTTAATTATTTTTATTTTGTATTTTTTTTTCTTTTTCATTTTGTATTGTAATATCTTAAAAAAATCTTAATAAATATCTTATAAAAAAAATGATTACCCTTGTTTTATGTTAATATTTGGATCGTGTGGTTGGTGGGGGATGTTGCTTGCTTTAGTAACTGCTTTGTTAGCCAACTTGAGTTTCCTTAGAAAAAAAGAGGGGATAGAAACTTGGAAAAATAGTAAATAAATTAAACAGTATTTGTGGTAGCTGGTGCGAATGGGACTGGTGGGGTGGAAAGGAGGGAGTTCAATGGTAGGTGGAGCCAACTAGGTTTGTTACCATCACCCTCCTTGCTGTGTTTTACAAGGGCAGAACTGAGACTAAGGAGAACGAAGCTGAAAGCCACAGACATTTCTGGGTTGGTTCTAAGTAAGAAGGCAGTCAGATGCCAGCTGGCTAAAGACAGGCTGAAGTTGGTGGAGCAGTGCTCTATGTGCCCTAATGAACCAGCCTCCATTGTGCAATGTAATTCTGGGGTTTAAGCTGTACTTCTGGGTAGGTGTAAATGCAGTGAGAAAATATGGGCCTAGTAAACTAGAATAGAACGAACAATTCTCTCTGTTATTCTCGAAAGAAAAGAGAAGAAACTGCAGAACGTGTTCAATAAAGCAGTAAATGGTCTAAAAGTTAATGCAGAGCTGCCATACACCTGGAATTTCCCAGACTTAGCCAGGATTCATCCGCCGAAACTAGAATCCGAGCATAATTTCTGGGAATCGGCCAAAATATAAGTATGACAACCAATGTCAACCTCAAAAACTCAACAACTAGTAAATGGGCACAAAATAAATAATTGAATCACACTAACTTAGTTATACCCAAATAAATCAATGGAACTTAAGTCAGTCATGACTAACTTCTAACCAGGATTTCTATAAGACCTAACTGCGGCTAAACAACACAATCAGAACCATGTCTACTCAGAAGTAAGTCCAATTTAACTCAGTGAGGCTTACTCCAGGGTAAGTGGGGTTAGGATTGTGGCCTAACTTGGTCTGGATCCAGCCTGTTACATATTTTATTCCTGTGTACTTTTACAGTCATTTAAAAACAAAACAAAATTCATTATATTCAACATGTTCTGCAGCTCATTTTCTTTATCTTCCTCTACAGTCATTGTAAACCGCCCTGTGATCTTCAGTATAGAAATTTAATAAATAGTGATGATGATGATGATGATGATGATGATAATAATAATAATAATAATAATAATAATAATAATAATAATAATAATAATAATGTGGTCTTCAGATCATAACCAATTAGTTTCCTTCTAGTTCACGCAAATACCCACATTTATTTCTTTTTGATTATGTTGATCTTTGCTTCCTTGATAAATGTGCTAATGATCTCGAGGGGGACAGTGAACCTTAATTCATGCTAATACCCTTTACTATTTTTAGCTAGTTCTTCAGTCTAAAATTTGCTCTAATTGTGCCTTCCTAGATTTTGTATAGATTGTATATTGCTCTTCTGCCATGCCACTTTCCTGCAATACAGGAAATATACTCCAGTCGAGTCTGTTCCCCTAAATCAATAAGTGCTACATAAGTCTCATTTAGAATTTCTAATCTTTTCTCTATCAATATTTGAATTGCGAGAAAGGCTTCTTTTGGTACTCTTATTGTACAAAAACCTAATTGATCTTTCCTTAAGTGATCATTGAATAGCTTACTCGCAGCCTGGAAAACTTTCAAACTGAAGGTTGCTTCAAAGGTGGTAACATCGGAACATTGAAAGCTGCCTTCAGACTGAGTCAGACTGTTGCTCCATCAAGTTCAGTGTTCTCTACAGTGACTGTCCAGGATTTCAAGACATTCCCAGCACCCTTTGGACATGTCAAGGATTGGACCTGGGGCCTATAAAATGCAATGTCTGGATGGTGTTGTCTCATGGCCTAACCTTCTCAGTGGTGCTTCTCCATTTGTGGAAGACCTTCCATGGTGGGGTGAATTGGTTATTATGCTTATGCTTATGCTTATTACCTTTCAAGAGGAACTTCAAAACATCCCCATTCACCCAGGCCTTTTGATGACTAAAAGATACCATTTCTGACAACAGTATTAGCTGGGAGAGTCTGTGACCATTTTAATTTAATTCTAATTGTAACGTTTCCTTTTCTGATTAAAATGCAAGTGGAAGACAAATTGCCGGCTTCCTTGACTGGCAAATGTTTTCCCACGGATTTCGCTCCTAGCTGAGCAAAGTCTTTCCTTGCCAGGGCTCCACTCCAGACCAGCTTCAGAGTCCCCCAGTGGGATGTCCCCGAGACTGGCCTGGGGTGCCTTGGCAGCGAGAAATGGCAGGTCCTGGAAAACCTGCCAATGCATGCAATCCCTGGCTGCCAAAACAGCAATTTCAGCTCAGGCCGTGGGTGGGTGGGGGGCGATGACAAAGGACATGTCCATGGACTGGGGAACTCCCTTCTGTGGATCTGCCACAAACACAGACTTGTCTTCTAATTCATATTATATCCTCTGTATTATTAAAAGGGGGGGGGGGTCACAGAACGACATGAAATATCTAATTCTTCCCTGTTTGTGCAAGGTCAGTAGTTCCATGCACAGTCCTATACATGTCAAGTCAGAATTAAGTCCCCACTGAGTTCAAAGTGGCTTACTCTCACAGACCCTCCAAGTGTCCCTATTTTCCAGGGACAGTCCCAGATTTACAGAAGCCATCCAGGTTTTGGATTTGATCCCAGAATGACCTGCTTTTCCTTGGGACGTCCCTATTTTCATTGAAGAAATGTTGGAGGGTATGGAGTTAATCCGTCCCCCACAAGCCAAGGAGGTAAGTAGCTATACAACCTTTAGAAGATATTTGAAGACAGCCCTGTTTAGGGAAGTTTTTAATGTTTAATGTTTTGTTATGTTTTTATATATGTTGGAAGCCGCCTGAGTGGCTGGGGCAACCCAGTCAGATGGCGGGGTATAAATAATAAAATTATTATGGAATGGGATGTCCTTATTTTCATCAGAGAAATGTTGGAGGGTATACTCCCAGCAGTGGTAGAGTTAGGTAATTTTAGGCTCTGGATTCACAGGAAGTCCCCTGTTGGGATGGCAGCATGTATTATTCTTGCACTCTTATACTACAGTCATGGCTTCCCCCAAAGAATCCTGGGAACTGTGGGAGGAATTCAACATTGTGCCATGTTGATCATTTGGTCGGACCAATCATTTCTGCTTTCCAAATGGAACGATGTCTCCTCATCTGGTGGTTTTTTCGAGCTGATTTTGAGCTGATTCAGGAGTACGTAGGGGTACATAGGAGGAAGTGGGGCAAGACTCATTGCGCTAGCAGAAATGGTTGTGCTAGCTCTTCCTAGGGCCAGAGGCGGAGCTAGCTGCTCCTGCATCCTGAGCGATGCACATGCTTTACACCCGGGGGCGGGGCCATAGGGGTGGGGCTAGCATCCCAGGGGGAGCTGCTTCCTGGGAGGGGGGGAGGGAGCTGTGCTGCTTTGCCAGCAGCCTTCCTCCCTTCCCTCTTCCTTTTGACAGCTCAGGGGAGGCCCCCCCCCCCAGGAAGCAGCCTGGGAGCAGGGGGCAAGGCGCGCCACCTGCCCGTGACTCCCAAGCTTCCCCTGAGCTGTCAGAACGAAGGGGAAAGGGGGGAGGCCTCCAGCAAGGCTGCGCAGCTCTGCCCCTTCCCTTGACGACTCAGGGTAGGCTTGGGAATCGTGGGCAGCTGGCGCGCCAAATGTCACCCCTCTCAGTAATGACACCTGGGGTGACCTGCCCCCTCCGCCCCCTTCCTCCGCCCCTACCTAGGGCGACTGTTTACCATATTTTTCGCCCTATAGGATACACTTTTCCCCCTCCAAAAAGGAAGGGGAAATGTGTGTGCGTCCTATGGGGCGAATGCAGGCTTTCGCTGAAGCCTGGAGAGCGAGAGGGGTTGGTGCGCACCGACCCCTCTCGCTCTCCAGGCTTCGGGAAACTCTGCGCAAGCTGCGGGAGCCCCCCCCCCGGCTTGCGCAGCGCTGCCTCTTATCCCGAAGCCCCGGCACGCTCAGCAGTCGCGCCAGGGCTTCGGGTAGCTCCGCGCAAGCCGCGGGAGCCCTCCCCCGGCTTGCGCAGAGCCGCCTCTTATCCCGAAGCCCCGGCGCGCTGGGCAGTCGCACCGTGGCTTCGGGTAGCTCTGCGCAAACCACGGGAGTCCTCCCCTGGCTTGCGCAGAGCCGCCTCTTATCCCGAAGCCCCAGCGCGCTGGGCAGTCGCATCAGGACTTTGGGTAGCTCTGCGCAAGCCGCGGGAGGGCTCCCACGGCTTGCACAGAGCAGCCTGTTCTGGGGGCTGGGGTCGGGGGAAGCTCGGGCTTCCCCCGCCCCAGCC
The DNA here is from genome assembly GCF_965112155.1 of Podarcis liolepis. Classification (NCBI taxonomy): domain Eukaryota; kingdom Metazoa; phylum Chordata; class Lepidosauria; order Squamata; family Lacertidae; genus Podarcis; species Podarcis liolepis. The sequence goes on along the minus strand of NC_139563.1, from coordinate 45,157,350 downwards.
CCGCGCCGGGGGAAAAATAATTTTTTCCCCTTTATTTCCCCCCCCCCAAAAAAACCTAGGTGCGCCTTATGGGCCGGTGCGTCCTATGGGGCACAAAATACGGTAGTTGAATCCTGGTCTGTAGTCTGTGAAGTGTGCTGAGTGTTGTTCGGAGAGCCTGTCAGAGAACTAGCGTCCCAGCACTCTTAACAAGCTACAGTTTCCAGGACTCTCTCTGTGAATGTGACCTTAGTTCAAGGCCTGCATTTGGGGTCCTTTTCTGCTCCTTTGGCCCTAGCCTCCTGCCTTAAAATCCTGACTCCCAGGTAAATGGTTATGGGATTGCCGCCTTATGCAGCCTGGTGCCCATGAATCAGACAGGTGCATTGCTTTGCAAACTTTTGACCCTGACATGCCAATAGACAGAACACAGGAAAAGCAGTGGCACAGGCTGAATCCATAGATGCGGAGCAACCAAATGGCATTTTTGTTTTTTGCAAGGCACTGTGTAAGAGAATCCTGGCCTGGCATGCTGAATTTAACATCTTGAGAGCTGAAGGTCATAAATGCCGCTCTTGATGCTGTGTCTAGGCATCTGGCTGTCGCCCAGGGATGCCAGCATGTCTATGTGCCAAGAAATCATTACCGCCCCTTATTGATACCAGCAGGACGACGTAAGTTGGGGCAGGGGGGAGGGAGGGAAGGACGGGGTGTAATTAGCAGATCCTACTTCCCATTGCTGTGTGAAGTGGGAGGATCCGTCACCCCACTGTCATGACACAAAATAAGCTCATTGTGTGGTGTGACTCAGCTCTTGCAAAATGATGCACCAGAGAGCCCTGAGATTGCAGCATGAGAACAGAAATGGCGCTGTATGCAGAATATCGACGCGCTGCAGGAAGTGTGGGGGAGAGGGTACGCAGGCCACAGACGGAGGAAGACCTTTAAGGGGGGGAAAGGGACTGCCACGTTCAAAAGAAACACTCCCAGAAAAGGGCGTAAGAAACAGCTGGTCTATCCTAGCTTTCTCATGCTGCAGAAGGACAGCTTTGAATAAGATACGTCTCTGTGGTTATTTAGCTGCCTCCACTGCAGGCCTAAATGGAATAGGCAGAGAGAGAGAGAGAGAGAGAGAGAGAGGTGACCATGGCTGATAATGCCCTCTGGTAACAACTCCATTTTATCCTAGAAAACTTTTTCTTTTCTTTTCTTTTTTGTTCTATCCAAAATTCTGGTTTAATTTTTTTTATTCCCTCCCCCCCCCAAGTTATTTTACTTACTTACTTACTTACTTACTTACTTACTTACTTAATTTATTTATGTGTGTAACATCTTTATTGAACGTTCAAAAAGTACTCAATCATATGTGCACCAAACATGGTGAGACACAAAAAAAAAGAGAAAAAGAAAAAAGAGAAACAAAACGTGTGCAGAAAGGAAAAAACAAAGGGGAGGGAGGAGGGGGAAACCTCAAACTGTATATTTTACAAGGTTGTCATTGTACTTCACCAGATCTTATCCTATTACTGTACAGTATTTGTAAGAATGGATTCCAAATATCATTGAATTTTTCCACTGCAAGTCTGCATTTACATGCAAGAGGTGCACATGTTGCGAGTTTGCATATTTTTCCAATTCATCAGTATCATAGCTGTCAACGTTTCCCTTTTTTAAAGGGAAATTCCCTTATTCCGAATTGGATTCCTCTCAAGAAAAGGGAAAAGTTGACAGCTATGACCAGTATCAGTCTTTTTTGCCATGGTCAGGGCACGGAGAGTCCACTCATTGTCCTTTTGTAAGGTTCCATGTGCTGGGTATAGAATTCAAGAGGATTCAATCTGGGGTTTTTTTATGCTGTGTTTAGTCTTGTTACAGGGACACGGGTGGCGCTGTGGGTTAAACCACAGAGCCTAGGACTTGCTGATCAGAAGGTGGTGGTTCGAATCCCTTCGCGGGGTGAGCTCCCATTGCTCGGTCCCTGCTCCTGCAAACCTAGCAATTCGAAAGCATGTCAAAGTGCAAGTAGATAAATAGGTACCGCTCCAGCAGGAAGGTAAACAGCGTTTCAGTGCGCTGCTCTGGTTCGCCAGAAGCAGCTTAGTCATGCTGGCCACATGTAAAGCGAGATGAGCGCTGCAACCCCAGAGTCGGCTACGACTGGACCTAATGGTCAGGGGTCCCTTTACCTTTAGTCTTGTTACACTTTAAAAAAAATTCATTTAAACATGAATGTGATGAATAGCAGTCGCTGGAAAGGACAGGAGGGAGGAGCAGTCTTGTATTTGGTCCCTGCTCCAGGGTTCCCCACAGATATCTGTTTGGCCACAGTGAGCAGGATGGTGCACTAGGTGGGCCATAGGCCTGATCCAGTGGTGCTACTTTTATGTTTTTAGTTTTCAGGGTGGATTTTATCATTGAATATCCCAGGCATGCGGCACCTCTTGCTGAATATTGCAGGTGTTTCAGCCCTGGCACAATGATGCTAAATTCCGCCCCCACTCCCGCTCCTCGCCAAAAAGTAACCCTGAAGGAGGAAACATAAAAGGATAGGAATGGTGGGATACGCGCTGAACAAGCAAGCGGGAGTAACAGCCAGGGCTGATAACTATTAAAATAAAATGAATACTCTGCAAAAGAGCAGCCTCAACCTTATCGAAGCTGGGGAGCTACCGTTTAATTAAAAGAGATATATAATTAAAGCAAAGTAATTAACTGTTCCGTAATTAAATACCCAAATAATAGCACTGAAAATAAACACGATAACATCCTGTTGTCGAGGCAGAATTTATATATACTTTCATTGGATGAATTATTGCCATTGCAACTCTGAGCAAGTTCCCAAGGAAAGAGGCTGGGATTTTCATAAGGGATTTTTTTACTTTGTAAAAGTACTTTTTGGGTCCCCTGCAGTTAAAGAAGCAAGGCCCAGGGTGTCTGGATAGGCTCCAGACTATCTTGCAGAAAGGATTCAAGCTCATGCTAGAAATTGAGTATTTATTCTCAATAAGGGATTTATCCTCTGAGGCTCAAAGTAGAAGTCTCTCAGCAGCCATAAGGGCTCACAAAGTCCTGCCATTAATCCTGATCCCATATGAACACCTTCAAATATCAAGGATTTCACATTATTTATTTTATTTTACCCGGCGAGGGAGATACCATGATCCTGAAGGTTGCACAATTACAGCCTATTTATTTATTTATTTATTTATTTATTTATTTATTTATTTATATTTCATCAACATATATTCCTCCCTTCCTCCCAATATTTTTATTGCTATTTTATTGTACAGCTTAAATCATTTCCTGTGCTTTCATGACACACTAAATCAGCTGCCTAAGGCAGCTGCCCCATTCTGTCTAGGGGCCGGTCCTGTAACAGACACATGGAACTCTTGACTCTGCTCAGATACAGTGGTGCCTCGGAAGTCGAACGGAATACGTTCCAGAAGTCCGTTTGACTTCCGAAACATTCGGGAACCAAGGTGTGGCTTCCGATTGGCTGCAGGAAGCTCCTTCAGCCAATCAGAAGCCGTGGAAGCCACAATGAACGTTCAGGTTCCAAAGAACATTCACAAACCGGAATGTTTTGCGGCGTTCGAGAGCCAAAACATTAGTCTCGCAAGGCGTTCAACTTCCGAGGTACGACTGTACAACCAAACCAGCTGCCCCCTAGTGTCTAAATTGTATGGTGGCACTATCCACAGAAAGAACTTTGGTTGAAACACATTGAGAACTCTCATCCCCTACTCATGAAATAAATTACTGCTTTCAAGTACCAACTTGAGCCGGCCTTCTCCTTTGCTTGTGCTCTCTCTCTCTCTCTCTCTCTCTCTCTCTCCCTCCCTCCCTCCCTCCTTCCCGCCCTCCCTGTCCTTTGCAGCCACTTTCACCATACATTATTTCCATGATTAAACACGATTCATTGCCAAGTCATTCTCTGGGTGCCATGAAATATGCTAATAAAAAGGGGGAGAGGCTCCGTCTGATCTAATTTAATTCTAATACATTTACCCAGCTAATTTATAACTCATTAATGTAGTCCATACACTAATGGTATTGTTCTTTAAATACATAATTTTGTGTAAAGAGGCACCTATTTCAAACAACGTAGGCTAGATATTGAATGCCATAGGAGTTGAATACCAGTATATTAAGATTGTGAAACCTATGAGAAGCTTTAAAAGGAAGTGTACAGTCCTGCCAAGGATAATTACTGCTAAGATCTATTGATTAAAAGGAAGGGTTCATCACATGTTTAACTTTCTCCCATTGGAATCAATGGCACCTGAAAGTGCTCCATTCAATGGAGGGTTGCTTTAAGGTAGCAAAATGTAGAATCAAACATTTTCATTTCAGTTATTGTGTCCAAAATGATTGTATGGATACCCTCCTCATCACCAAGCCGTGCATTGTTTGCTCTCTCTGTTGAGAGTTAAACTAATTCATCACACGTTCCGGAGAGAACTCTACCACGGAAAGAGAGACCAAGCTATTAGGTATCATCAGGATGTGTTGTGCAGCGGTTAGAGCGCTGGGTTCAAATCTCCACTCTGCCAAGAAGCTCACTGGGTGACCTTGGGTCAGTCATTGCCTTCTCAGCCTGACATGCCTCACAAGGTTGTTATGGGGGTTAAATGAGGGAGGGAGGGAGGGAGGGAGGGAGGGAGGGAGGGAGGGGCAAGAACCATGTACACAACCTATAGCTCCTTGGAGATAAAGGCGGGATATAAATGATGATGATGATGATGATGATGATGATGATAGTTTCTGTGCAGTGCTCTTGGAGTTACACAGAGAGAGGGTGTATTTCTTTTCTGCCTACGTAGCTTAGTAATAAAACTCCTAGCACTGTAGCCCATACTATCTTGTCTCTTCCCTGTGCTAGAAACTCTGCTGAATGGGGGATGTGCCTGGAGCCTTATCAGAGGCTCAGGTCGTTAATCATGTCGGAGGCGATTCCGAAGGACTCGACCGGAGGAACAGTCGCTCAGTCGAATGCAGATTCCAACAGATGATACCTGAAGGAGCGTCTCCACCCCCATCGTTCATCGTGCAGATTTATCCATCCCTGATGTACCAGAAAAGCAGCCAGCATGGTGCCTGCTAGCTATTGTTGGACTACAGCTCCCATCAGCCCCAGCCAGTATGGCCAAGGGTCAGGAATGATGGGAGTTGTAGTCCAACATCTGAAGGGGGCCACATTGGCTGCCCTACTCTTATAGGATTGTGTCACTCATTTGGTATTTTAAAATATGTTATTGTATTTGCATTGGCTTTGATGTTTATTATATTTTATTATGTACAAGTGTTTTTATTGAGAACCGCTCTGGCATTTTTACTATGAAGTGTGGTATGCAAATATTCTAAATAAATGAGTTATGGGGTGGAGGTGGTGAGTGTTGCCAAGATATGAAGGGATTTTTTCCCCTTTGCTGTTGGTCTTCCCATTGATACCACAGTATAACTCAAGGTGACCCTTATCTGTCATTATTTAAATGATCCTAGACTTCTCTAATTCAATTAACTGCCACTACAATGTCGTTAAGCTATTAAGAATGATGTTTCGATGCTTGTACACTCTTAAGATACACTAACAAGGTTATATATAATGGGTCAAAGTTAAGTCACCCCCCCTCAAATCTATATTTAATTTCTGTATATAGTGGGCACTTTGGTCAGAAGATGAACACATGGTGCATTAACTGCACACAGTGGCGTAGCATGGGTTGCCAGTGTCCGGGGCCATGCGGAGGGGGTGGGTGGACGGGAGGGAAACGGGTGGAGTATACATGCGCATTGAACCACCTAACAGTGTCTGCGTCACTCAGGAGGTTGCAGGAGCAGAGGTAAGAAAAGAAGAGACATCCCATTGTCGAGAGAAGTCACTTCCTGGCTCACATGGAGAAGCCATTTTCAACAGAGCCCAGCTGCAGAAGCGTGCAGCTGTATTGAGGCAGCACCAGGTGTTGAAACTGTGCACCCCCTAACAATCTTGTGCCACTGTGACCCCATCCCCAACTACGCCACTGACTGCGCACAGACCCTCCAAGTGTCCCTATTTCCCTGGGATGTCCCTGATTTAGAGAAGCCGTTCTAGTTTCTGATTTGATTCAGGAATGTCCCACTTTTCCTTAGGAAATCCCTATTTTCATCGGAGAAATGTTGGAGGGTATGGTAGGATTTCTCCAATTTTCATTGGTGAAAAGTTGGGGGGTATGGAGTTATCCAACCCCCGAGCCGTCTGAAGGCAATCCTGTATAGGGAAGTTGTTTTTTTTTAATGTTTAATGTTTTATTATGTTTTTATATATGTTGGAAGTTGCCCAGAGTGGCTGGGGCAACCCAGTAAGATGTATGGGGTATAAATAGTAGAATTATCATTTATGGAATGGGACGTCCCCATTTTCATCGGAGAAATGGGGGGGGAGGTATGCTGCACACACTGTCCTAGCGGCATGGAACATACCAACTACGATTCTCTCCGCTGCAGTCATAGTGGCAAAACCCTCCGGAACCAGATGTGACCAAAGTCAACAGTGGAACTTCCAAAATGGGCCACAGTGTCTCTCCTCTCTTCTCCTCCATGAACTTGTTCAACCCTCTTTTAAATCCATCCAAGTTCGTGGCCGTCATTGCCTCTTGTGGCCATAAGTTCCACAGTCTAACTATGCACTGCGTGGAAAAACCTCTTTATCAAACTAGAATGGATCTCTCCAGCTGTTACTTCTTCTTATGAGGATGGTGGGGAAGGTGCGGTGGTGGAGAGAAAGAACATGACATTGTTTAAGTTCTTAAAAAGGGAACCATGTCTGAGCAGAAGGAGGCCTCCTAGATAGCATCAGAACGAAGTGCTGCCTGTTTCTAATGACATCTGGTGCAAAGTCTATTTCTGTCTCGTTCTGCGATAATGTTCCTCTGGTTTAGATGCTCCGCCGCATTTAAACTTCTTGATCGCTCGTTCATTAAGAGCAGTATTCCTGCAGAGCTTGCTGAGAAGCAGCATCTCATTTACCTTAGGGTTGTGGTGGGTTGTTGTTGTTTTTCTAAACAAAAAAACCACCAATAACTGGCATTTTAGTGCTTGGAATCAAAATCCTTAGAGTCTGGCAATAGAATAATAATGAGGGTGGAGTGTAATTATTAACCTAATGGTGAGAAACAGAGAATTGGCACTCGGGACATAGCTTCTCCCTATTCCGTTTTGCAAGGGAATTGGCAAAGTGAAATGAAATTGAGGGAGGTAAGAAAATGAAATGAAATCGAGGGAGGTACTTGCCTTTGGCAATCTGACCGCATCTTTTCACATTCGGAAAATGTTTTAACGTTGACTTTTGTGGGAGGAGTCGCAACACTACTTACAATGTTTCTGCTGGGTGCTTTAATTTTTATTTATTTATTATTATTTTTTATGAAATTGATAAGTAAGGGACAGAATGGTTCATCTCCTTAGCATGAATGCCTGTTTACATGCTAGCTGCAGAGTCAGTCACAGATATTCCCAAAGGGGGGGCCCTGTGAACCTTGGAGTCAGACAAATTGAGGTGAACTTCCGTCACTGGTTCCACTTAGTCATTTTGGAGTGAGGCATTATAGACAAGGATGAACCAGGCTGACATCAGCACTCCCTTCAGCAGCGACTCGCGCTTGAATTTTGCTTTGACTTTTCTGAAATAGATGGTTCTTGGGTGAAGGCTGCACCATGAACTGGCAAACGTGGAGGAGACAGGGAGTGGATTCTGTGCAGCCACCACTGCTGTTTGCAGTCCCAACCTTTAGTGGTCTGAACCCACACCGTGCAACTTATATTTGGTAGAGATCCTTTATAATGGAATTGCAACAAGACGGATCTGCCAGTTTTATCAACCTCTGGATGCTGCCAAAGCAGTCTTGAGAGGGGTGGAGGGGAGAACTCTTTCTGCCACTCCCGTCGCAGCTGCATTTATTTCTATGTCTGTCTTAAGTTATGCACAGATTATTATTTTTGTGAGACCCAAAGCCAACACTCCCTTACCACAAGCATCACACAAGCACTGGTAGCTTGATAAAGGTACAGTATAATGGAGCTTCTCTATGCAATATAGGTTATCTCCGTCATATTCCACTATACATTTGAAGCACATGACTTTCCCTCAAAGAATCCTGAGAACTGGAGTTTACCTCTCACAGAGCTACAATTCCCAGCACCCTTAAACTACATTTCCCAGTATTATTTGGGAGAAACCATGTGCTTTAAATGTGCTTCAAACGTATTGTGTTTGAGTGACCTAAGTCTGATGATTCAATGTTGCACTTTGTGGGAGAAGTCAGATCACTACTTAAAACAGTTTGGCTAGGCGATTAAATTTAAAAGCAAACAAACCGATAAATGTAAAACTATAGGACTATTACTTTGGATCCCGGATACGGTAAACTTTGAGGAAATTGCCATTGCAGAGAACCTTATGCATCAAATCCATGCCATCAAAGACAGGTAAGACAGGATGCCCCCCTTTTTTTTGCTGACTAGCATAGCTTTATTTTTCAATTTAGCATGAAAAATATTAGTATGAGGCTTAGTAGGACAAAAACACCTGCAGCCCAATACACTGAAATTTGGGGAAAAAATAATTCATCACTCAAGTGTCTGGGGAGTTATTTCCTGTTGATGTTGCTTATGATGCCTTAAATCTCTCTGTCTGCTGGATACGATAATAGGGAATGTTTTCTGTATTATACTCTTAACAAGAAGGAATATCATGTTACTTTAAGTGGCATGTTGTTGTAGTTCATGGGCCTTTTCTTTGGAGTTTTGTTTGTTTATTGGTGTTTATTCGATACATGTAAATAATCGTGGTTCTAAAATGAATTTCTTTTTTTAAAAAAGGAAAAAGAATAGAAATTTGCAAGATGGTTGGTTATTACAGGAAGAAGAGCATTTGCCCAGTGGTAGAGCCACGGCTTTGAAGGCAGAGGGTACCCGGTTCAGTCCCTGCCATCTCCAATAGGACTGGGAGAGAACATCATCTGGAATCCTGGAGAACTACTTACATTATAGACAATGCAAAGACTGTTGCCATAGGAGGAGGTTTCGCTTAAACCACTATGGTTCTGAGAAGGTGAACTATTTCGTTTAAACCCCTGTAGTTTTCTCTGATATCTTTGCAATAGCACCATAGCCATAAAAAGTAAGGTAAAGGGATCCCTGACCATTAGGTCCAGTCGTGACCGACTCTGGGGTTGCGGCGCTCATCTCGCTTTACTGGCTGAGGGAGCCAGGGTACAGCTTCCGGGTCATGTGGCCAGCATGACTAAGCCGCTTCTGGGAAACCAGAGCAGCGCACGGAAACGCTGTTTACCTTCCTGCTGGAGCGGTACCTATTTATCTACTTGCACTTTGATGTGCCTTCAAACTGCTAGGTGGGCAGGAGCAGGGACCGAGCAACGGGAGCTCACCCCGTCGCGGGATTCAAACCGCCGACCTTCTGATCGGCAAGTCCTAGGCTCTGTGGCTTAACCCACAGCGCCACCCGCGTCCCTTACCATAGCCATAGCTCAGAGCAAATCCAAAGCAGACACATACTTCTGGGGCATAGGATCACAGAATCGTAGAGTTGGAAGGGACGCCGAGGGTCATCTAGTCTAATCGCCTTCAAAACAGGAATATGCAACTGTCCCTTACGGTAATCGAACCTGCAACCTTGGCGTTATCAGCACCACGCTCCAACCAGCTGAGCCATGTTTCTGACAGATGTAGCTGTAAGGTAGGATGACTTCAAATGGCTGTTAATGCTGATGATGATGGTACAGTGGTGCCTCGCAAGACGAAAAGAATCCGTTCTGTGATTCTCTTCGTCTAGTGGTTTTTTCGTCTTGCGAAGCAAGCCCATTGACGGATTAGCGGATTAGCACTATTAGCGGCTTTTAGCGGCTTATCTGCTGATCGGATCAGCTGATAAGCGGCTTAGTGGCTTAGAAAAAGGGGGGGAAGGGGGAAAAACCCGCAGGAACTCGCAAGGCATTGTCGTCTTGCGAAGCAAGCCCATAGGAAAATCGTCTTGCGAAGCACCTCCAAAACGGAAAACTCTTTCGTCTAGCGAGTTTTCCGTCTTGCGAGGCATTCATCTTGCGGGGCACCACTGTATTTGCATTCTTCTGCGGAGAGTTCTTTTGACTGAGTTCTTTTTGTCTTTTGCACAGAAAAGACAAGGGTGTCAGTCTGTACAGAACAGGGGAGGTAAAACCTAAATGGAGTTACTAAAAATTAAACACACCTCTCTGCAGAAGAAATGTGTGTGATTGTGTGCAGGGTCTGTGAGTGCAGCCTCAGCCCAAAAAAGACTCGCCACCCCAATGTAGAGTGGCACTCGGAAAAGAAAAATGGAACATGCTATGGGGGTGAGGGGGGAGTAGAATGTCCTGCTTGGAGGGAAACTGAGGCATACCTATTGACAACATAGCACACCTGTTGTGATGGCCTGGGATTCGGACTCGGAGGCTGAACCTGAGGAATCCCAGCCTGCACATGAGTCCCTGCCTCCAGAACCAGCTGAGCCGGGGCTGGGGCATGAGCCTGAAGGGTCCTCACCTGTGCTGGATCCTCAGGTGCAGGCATCAGCTGTGTCTGCTCTGGCTCCTGAGGGGGTGGAGGACCCATTGCCTGCAGGTGCTCCTCTCCCAGCCCCGTCAGGGGAAGCTGAGGTTGCCTCTGGGTCCGGTAACCCTCCAGCCTCTCCTGAGCTGCAGAGGCTCAGGGCAGAGAGGTGGAGGGAACTAAGTTCCTGCAGGAGGAGTGCTCGCCTCCAGGCCAGAAAAAGCGAGTCACCTGTGGACCAGGGCCGCCCTATGCCTCGGGGCAGATAAAAGCCAGCCAGCCCCAGTCCCAGGTTGCGGGAGCAACATTGTTGGTAGCCTGTTCCTGCCTGCACCCTGTCCTGCTCTTCTGCCAGAGTTCCTGACCTCACCCAACTCCCTGCCTTGGACCCAGCTACAGCTTGATGGACAGTCGACCTTGGACTGGACTCGGATCTCGCTGCACGGTTAACCCTTGGGACCAGCACACCTGTGCTGAAAGCATTGCAATTCGATATTGAGGTAGATTCAAAGCTTTACTGCAGGTGCATCAAGCCCTACACAGTTCTGGACTCAGGGTATCTGAGAAGTTGCCTCTCACCTGACATCCCGTCCTGGTCTGTGAATGAAGATCTATTGCTGGTACCTCATACCAAAGCAGTAAAGCATGGCATGATTCTAGCACTCCCATTTCACTTCCTTTGGAAGTGAAGTGAGACCCAAAATTGTTATGTTTGTGGCCTTTGGTTGAAAACATACTCTTTCTCCCCAGCCTTCTCAGTTCAGTTTATGTTATTTCTATTTTCAAGTTTTTCTGTTTTCATACCATTTTGTGATTTACATTATGCTTTCTTTTCTGTTTCTGTAAACCGCTCAGAGATGTAGAGCAGTTTATAAATACAGTGGTACCTCGGGTTACAGATGCTTCAGGTTACAGACTCCGCTAACCCAGAAATAATACCTCGGGTTAAGAACTTTGCTTCAGGATGAGAACAGAAATCGCGCGGCGTTGGGAGGCCCCATTAGCTAAAGAGGAACCTCAGGTTAAGAACAGACCTCTGGAACGAATTAAGTTCTTAACCAGAGGTACCACTGTACTGAAATTAATTGATTGATAGATTGATGGCGGGCTGGAGCCTTGAACGCAAGTGCTTCCTTGAGGGGTGAGGATACACTGCAACGTTTTGTTGCAGCGCCCAATGCATGCTTTTTAAAAATCAGATAAACCTCTTCTAAACAGGGCATTCAGTTGTGAGCCCTTTGAGAATATGGCTGGTGGGGGGTGCGACATCAACAGCGCTGAAAGGGGCTGATACGACCGTGCCCAGGTTGCCACGAAGTTGTGTCATGCAGTTCACTTTCCCTGCATTAAGACATCACTTGCTGTGTCATCAAATCACCAAGGAGATACCCCACCATGATGCCAGAAGGCACACAGGCCACGGATATTATCCAAGTGTTTGTCAAAGGCGCATTCCTCTCTAAAAATCACTGCAGCATCTTTCCTTCGCTGCGGTCTCCACATCAGCCACAGCTATTGGCAAGAGATGGTTAAAAGCCCTTTGCAGTTTTGCACGAGCTTGGCGGCTGTGGCTCTAATAGGAATGGATATTGATTTTTGTTCTTCCCCAAACCATCTCTTGTGCATCAGAACAGGGAAGTTCTTATAAATTCTGATATCCCGGATCATCGTTACAAAGCTGTCAAAGCTTTAAGATATGAGATTTGATTCTCTCCCCCACCTCCCTCTTCTGTTCACTGTAGCGTTTGGGCAGGGGGGTGAGGGGTGGGGAGACGGCGGCAGGAAAGAGGCAGGCATACTCTTTCGTGGCATGTTCATGAATATTGCATTGACCAAGAAATGATACTGTGTTTTACAAGTCTCTCTACACAAAACCTATCTACCTGCATTCAGCATGCTGCCCATCAGAGCATTATGGGATCATTTTAAAGGCTTCCTTTCTGAACACAGTGAATAACTCCTAACTTAGAGCAGCCAGAAGCTATTCTGCACCTCCAAGATACAAGTAAACCAGATTAGAACCTAGCCTAACCCACCAAGTGTCCCTATTTTCCAGGGAGAGTCCCAGATTTACAGAAGCTTCTGATCTGATCCCAGAATGTCCTGCTTTTCCTTAGGACATCCCTATTTTCCCTGGAGAAAAGCTGGAGGGTATGGAGTTATGTGACCAAGGAGATAAGGAGCTTAGAAGACATCTGGAAGCAGCCCTGTATAGGGAAGGTTTTTTTAAATGTTTTATTATGTTTTTATATATGTTGGAAGCAGCCCAGAGTGGCTGGGGAACTCAGTCAGATGGGAAGGGTATATATAATAAAATTACTATTATTATTATGGAATAGGACGTCCCTATTTTCATCGGATAAATGTTGGAGGGTATGCAAATGGAATCTTCCAGCTGTAGCATACATCAGTCCCGGATGTTGCAGATGTCTGTTGGGAAACAAGGCGAAAATACTGAGATTTCATGTCTGTCCTTTCAATGTGCTGTCGATCCCTCAGACATGTTGATTTTCTAGCCCCACTGAAATGGAAGTCCTCAACATTACCGCCTTTCCATTCTGCATTCTACGTACTATTTGCATTTCACCTGCATTCTAGGGGACGTGGCCTAAATCTTTACTCAAGATCCCACAGTACCTGCGTCGTTAGGCATCATTATCACTAGAATTTGGGCATGCCTGCAGTTGTCGCCCTAATTCTTGTCTGAGCCGCTTTGCCGAAATTGATTTTGATGCTTAATAGCACTCTGTCCATTCTCATCTTGCTGATCTGATATCACACGAACGCCACACAGTTCTTTGGGAACTCTGAGCACAGACCTCCCGTGGTGAAATCAAGAGGGGGAACCCTCAAGCAGGGAACGTAATTCCCACTGTCCATGTATGGAGAGACAATAAGTGGCTACAAATTGGATTTTTGCTGCTAAAGGTTTAGGGGCACGGGCAGGACAATAGACTGTTTTTCACCATGATCCTATGCATGTTTACTCAGAAATAAGTCCCTGTGAATACAGCAGGGTAAGTGGCTGCAGGACAGCCTTATCGCATTAATCCGCAGTGATCTTGTTTTACTGGTTTTTAACTTTTCATATTGTAACATTTTTAGCGGGATTATGTTTTGTGACAGTTGTGAGCCAATGCGACCTTCTTTTAAGAAGCAGGCTTCACACTTTAAAAATGGGGAGGGAAGGGGTGCAAAAACAACAACAACAAATCTTTATTATGGTCGTAGACCACCATAAAAAGGGGTGCAATACAAGACAATATGATCTAGAGAAACTAAAATCGGTAGAGTAACAGATTCTATAGGTGATCTTTGTATGATTAGTACCTTGCACTTGAAGGCTATACTTTATGTAAGCTGGCAGAACATTCGTCAGAGAAGAATGCGCTAAGAATATGACAACTTTAATACATTGTTCAGCTTTCTTTGGTGACTCTGTATTAAAATTTAAACGCTTTCTTATGAGGTAAGTGTGGATGAGATGTTATTATGTCTCCCTTTCGCAGCAAAAAAGGATATTGTTTAATACATGAAAATATAATAAGCCTGAGTTTAGAGGAGGTTTTGTTATAAGCATGCCCCCCCCCCCTTTTTAAACAGCGAACAGAAAATGTCTCCTGACCTAGAATCTTGCAAAACAGGTAATTCCCCTGTACAATATATTTCACGCTTCCCTGGTCTCTGACAGATTAGGGTAAATTAAATTTCATGCTAACCCATCTGAGCTGGGAAAGCTCTATTAAGTTTCACTGAATACAGATAATTACTGTGATTTTTTTTTTTTTACCTCTAATTGCACAATTCACAAATGTGGACCAAAAAAGCAAAAAAAAATTTTTTTTTCTTAAATCAGCCCCCAAACCACAGCCTAAATTGTTCATCCAACAAGATCCAGCCTGCTATGTACTTAAAAAGAATTATATTTTCACTTGTGAATCAAGTGGGCATCTGGCAAGATATTATTTATATGGCTATATTGGTATAATCGTTAAAATGGAGGTAATCCAAATAAAAATAGGATTTAATGTTTTTAAAAGCTGGGGGAGGGCGCTCATAAACCCATTAATTTTTTAACAAGGCTGCCTTCACTCTAGCCTGACTCTTTCCCCCAATAAATTCAATTGTCATATGCAAGCTATACACTGCCAGTTGCTGACAGTGCTATATACGGATGCCCGAGTTTGCTTTCCTCCTCCCCCCACCCCAAGCTATTTTCTTTATATGTCTATAAATTGATTGCAAAATAAAATACATCATTTGCACACGAGGCCTCGTGGCAAAGGAGATCACATCATACTGCACACTTACGGATACACAAACAAACACACATCCTTCAGTGTTGGGAGATGTACAGCTAGCACAAAACTTTTCAAATATCGGTTTCATGGTTTTTAAAAAAAACCCCACACGTCAGCATTTGAATTCAGTCAGGCAGACTAATTGCAAGAGCAGCTTTGAACTGTTTTCCACGAGCTACGGCATTCCAGTGACCTCCTTGCAAAGTGTCAAAATCGAGTTTGCCAAGAGAAGCCAAATTCTGACTCATTACTTTGATCAAAATCTGTTTGCTCTCCCTAATTCTGCGTTGTCATTGTGCCCTTTCATATCCTCTGAGACACTCAGTCTACATAAGACTAAGTGCCTCGGCTTCCTAGCAGATGGCAGATGAAGTGGCGACGACAGAGACAGCAAAGCTATGGCTTTCTGAAGTAAAGCATTTGTGGGTCTTATGTAGTGTCAAAATCTGGATATCTTGTCTTGGTTGCAGAAGCATCTCAGAATTTAAGATTCTAACTACTAGGAGATAGCGCTGCAATAAGAAGCACCACGGCGATATATATCTATTATTTTATTAATAATGTTTATTAAATTATCAAACAATAAAGACAGAAGACAAACAAGGGCAGGTGAAAGGAGGATCCCTAGACAGAGGAGAGACAAATAAATAAGATTGTTGGAAGTACAAGGCACTCAGTCCTGACTCTCAATGCAAATTCTTATGAAGCCAGCAGTTTGAAAGCACGTCAAAGTGCAAGTAGATAAATAGGTACCACTCCGGCGGGAAGGTAAACCGCATTTCCGTGCACTGCTCTGGTTCACCAGAAGCGGATTAGTCATGCTGGCCACATGACCTGGAAGCTGTATGCTGGCTTCCTCGGCCGGTAAAGCGAGATGAGCGCCGCAACCCCAGAGCCGTCCGTGACTGGATCTAATGGTCAGGGGTCCCTTCACCTTATAGATATAAAATGAGTAAAAGCAACAAAACATTTTGCTTGCAGAAATGATTTGATGAATGAATCTGGCACTGTTTTACAGTGGCATGCAGCAATTATTTTTGTAGGGGAACAGTGCGAGGTTGGTTGGGGGAGGGCCTACATTGCGCGCATGATGTTGCAATGTCTTGACGTCCTGCGTGTGAGCATCGCATCCCCCTAAGCCAGGCAGAAGCTTCCCAGGCTTTGGAAAGGAGGCGCCAGGGCTCTGACAGGATGCTGGAGCCCTTCTGCCTCCTTCCCAAAGCCTGGCTGCTTCTCTCCACGTTCACCTAGCAGTGGCAGAAGGAGGAGGAGGAGGAGGAAGAGGATTGGCCCCAATCCTCTGGTGATTCACCTCTCCTGGCCTGGAGGCGAACACTCCTCCTGTGGGAACTTAGTTCCCTCCACTTCTCTGCCCTGAGCCTCTGCAGCTCAGTAGAGGCTAGAGGGTTACCAGTCCCAGAGGCAACCTCAGCTTCCTCTGACGGGGCTGAGAGTGGAGCACCTGCAGGCAATGGGTCTTCCATCACCTCAGGAGCCAGAGCAGGCTCAGCTGATGCCTACACCTGAGGATCCAGCACAGGTGAGGACCCTTCAGGCTCATGCCCCAGCCCCGGCTCTGGAAGCGGGGAATCCTGTGCAGGCTGAGATCCCTTGAGTTCAGCATCCGAGTCCGAATCCCAGGCCATCACACCAATTCTGACTTGCCCCTGGCCCCTCTGCCAACACAAAACCTCGCTCTCTTCCACACTGGACCAGGGCCCTGCAAACCCCTTCTCTTGCTCTCCGATCCACCCGCCGCACCCCCTTGCCTGCGCAAAACCCAAGGCTCCACCGCGGCAGGCCCGTGCACTGCAACTCCCCTTACTTTCCACAACCCACCCTCTGCCCACAAAAATTCTCTCTCTCAAACTTCTCCTCACAACACCACCCCTTCCTCTGTGTGTGTCCTTGTTGTGAACACGCCAGCCCAAAGCCAAGACATACTGCCTGAAATAGAAAGCAGGCAGACGCAGAGAGAACAGAGAGGCTTGCATACTTCTCGGACAGTTGAAACAAGGGGGTTGTCAATCCCTCCTCTTTCGGGAGCTGGCAGGAATGCAGCTTATCTGCTTCAGCAGAGCGGGCTGGAGAGCAGCCAGCTCTTGCAAGAAGCACAGTCATGTCCGGCACAAAGAAGAGTGAGCAGTTCCTCACAGGAAGAGGATGCAACTAACACCATTTGTCCCAAAACTAGGCGAATAGGGAAAGTCCTAGAAAGAAAACAAGTCCTAAAACATAAGGAAGTTTAGGATATTCTGCAGAAACCGGAAGAACTCTTCAGAAGGGTCAACTTGACTGTGATGAATGGACGCTCTGATAGAGCAGTCAGAGACTAATTGCTGCTTGCAATAAATCTACCAGTTAATTCCATATTGTGTGCTGTTATCAAGTCAGCTGCCGGCCTACACCTGACAGTCCTATGATAACTGTCACTCTCATTTTCATGGACCTATCCTCTGCCTGCACAAATTCGCACTCAGGCTCTCACGCTCCTCCTCCCACCAGACCCACCCTCTGCCCGAGCATTTTTGAGGAGGAAGATGAGTTCATATGCGTGAAAAGAGGCATCCTGTTTGAAGTCCAAAGAGGACAGGGGACACTTCTCTCCCCCCCCCCCCCAAAAAAGGATGACCATGTGTTTCTGGGGACGGTTGGCGACCCTAAAGGAAGGCCAGAAGCTAGGGGATTGGGGTGGGGTCTAGAAAGGAAGAGGCTGAAAAAAAGAGGAACAGAACTGAAGCCCTGAGCACAGGCAAGGAAGATGGCTAGTCTTGACTAAGTTGCTGTACAGCAGGAGGTTATGACCAGGGGTCAGGAATGATACGGGTTCAGCAACATCTGGAGAGCCAAGGGCTCCCAATCCCTGTTGTGTAGCCCCATGGAAAGAACCATGTCTCTGGTGTTGCCTCCTCACCCCTAGAACCGGTTTCAGGGTCAGGAAAGAGGCAATCTATCTCTGACATATTGCCTCACCCCTTCCAGGAAACTGACCCGTTTCCTGGTGGAGGAAAGGGGAAATGCATCATTCCCCCTCCCCCATCACAAACCAGTTCCTGAATTTGGACCTCCAGTGGAAGCCAGTTCCCTTGCTTTTATCTTTAGTAAGGGGGTCAGGTGTGTGTGTGTGTGTGTGTGTGTGTGTGTGTGTGTGTGTGTGTGTAACCCGACTGAGCCGTTTCAGCATTTTCTGTGTCACTTATATCTTGGCATCTGAGAATAAAATTTAAAAGCGAGCCTGAGAATTAAACTGCAACAAACGGATCACAAATTGGCACCTCCTGCAAGCAACTTCACTCACCACAACCCACACAATCAGTAATTCCGCCCTTGTAATAGTTCTGCAGTATTTCTGCCACAACCAATGACGGGGGGTAAAGAAGAAGAAGCCATTACATTTTGTCATGTGAAAGAACAGCAGCGTTTCTGCTGCAATCAGTGCAGACCACCAACCGGGCCAATAACGTTCTGCATGTTTTAAAATAATTTTTAAAGACAGGGCTGCATATTTAGCAGATTAGAAATCCCCCTGGACACAAAACGATCTGGGAATGTACGCTGTGGTCAGAGCCCATGGTAGGAAGTGTAATACTCGGCCAATTTTGCTTCCCCCGGAGTCAAACTGACGAGGCTGAAAATTTCAGTGGAAAGAAAAATAGACTTTGGTTCAGCCTTTCCCAAGCTGGTGCCCTCTGGAGAAATTAGATGACAAGTAACTCTTGTCAGCACCAGCCAGTACCTGAACCCCTTTCCAATCACAAAACAGTGAAGTATGTAAATGCAAGGTACTCTGCATTCCCATGCAGACTTTCCTTGTGTTATTCTATCTAATTTCTGAATCTGACCCAGTGTGGGTTTTTAAAACAAGACTGTGTGGAGAGCACATCTTTTTCCTAATGGCACCAGCTCTGGAAAAGTTTCTGAGGTGTCAATAAAGAACCAAAAGGCAGAGTCCTTTCCTTTGCAATCTGAAATGGTATGATCCCATTAGCCTCCGCGATTACTATCTGAGAGAAGCCAGCTGAGCTGAACATCATGTAAATGTGCGTGTGCTTGCAGTTGGTGAAAATGTTTGTTATATAGGAAGCTAGCACTAGAAAATGTGGGTTTGCAGTTCCACCCTATGCATGTTTACTCATAATATAGGGTTGCAGTTTGTTAAGGGTGTTGGGAATTGTAGCTCTGTGAGGGGTAAGCTACAGTTCCCATGAATCTTTTTTTGGGGGGGAGGGAATGTGTTTTGAATGTATGGTGTTTATGCAGCCTCTGAGACCATTTTACATGGGAATTATTAATATCTAGTTATCTCTCGCTTGGACTACTGCAATGCGCTCTACGTGGGGCTACCTTTGAAGGTGACCCGGAAACTACAACTAATCCAGAATGCGGCAGCTAGACTGGTGACTGGGAGCAGCCGCCGGGACCGTATAACACCGGTCTTGAAAGACCTACACTGGCTCCCAGTATGTTTCCAAGCACAATTCAAAGTGTTGGTGTTGACCTTTAAAGCCCTAAATGGTCTCGGTCCAGGATACCTGAAGGAGGGTCTCCACCCCCATTGTTCTGCCCGGACACTGAGGTCCAGGGCCGAGCACCTTCTGGTGGTTCCCTCGCTGCAAGAAGCCAAGTTACAGGGAATCAGGCAGAGGGCCTTCTCGGTAGTGGCACCTACCCTGTGGAATGCCCTCCCACCAGATGTCAAAGAGAAAAACAACTACCAGACCTTTAGAAGACATCTGAAGGCAGCCCTGTTTAGAGAAGCTTTTAATGTTTAATAGACTATTGTATTTTAATATTCTGTTAGAAGCCGCCCAGAGTGGCTGGGGAAACCCAGCCAGATGGGCGGGGTATAAATAATAAATTATTATTATTATTATTATTATTATTATTATTATTATTATTATTATTATTAATCACATTTGGTGTTGTTCAAAAGCCTCGTACCTTTGAGTTTAAAAACATAAGCTATATCCTGGACCTTTGATTTTAGTTATACCTATTTAGATTTTTTTATAAATATATAAAAAAGTGCAGAGGACTAGAGAAGTACAAAATGGACTGAGGTTTTCATGTCATTTCTCTCCGTGCAGTCTTTGTTATGTACTCGCAAGAGAAAATAATTCTTCTGAACACCCAGCACCATTGCAAAGTGCACATTTAATGTTAATCATGGTTCAATTAAAAATATTATTTATGCTACATTATGGAACCATGACTAGTGGTATTATTATTATTATTATATTGTGCAAGGAGTATCCCCACCCCCACCCCACGCCCCCTATTGTTTGGCCTTTGCTGTTGCCATGCTGTCAGTTGTGTTGCTATGGAGGCTGGACGGTGTGTGTGTGTTTGTGCATATCAAAAAGGTGATTGGTTAGCTCGCTAAGGCTCATGTTGAGGTATTTCTATGGTGCGTGACAAAGATAAATAGGTATAGATTCACATAGTACCTTACGTGAGAGATATATGTCTTCCTATGCCTTACCATCAGATTAGCGTTGTTGGCGAGGTGTATGTGTGGAATTTGCAACTTTTTATGCCGAAACTCCAACTAAAAATAGGCTTCAATTCTTTATGTGAGAGAAGAAATTCCGAAAGCTGCAAAATAATGATGAGCTGCTAGACCACGTTAAGCTGACTGCCGGAGAAAGACAGGATCATATGCACCACATTTTCCCGTTTGCCTGTGGGCACTGAGAGTTGGTCCCTCTCCATATCTTCAAATTCCACCCAAGATAACAAAACAGACCAAAAAAAATCCTGGTCAGTCAAGCCGTATCTTGACTGGGTATTTGATATATCAGATATCGCTTCCCAGCAGTTATTGCCCAATTCCTGGATAGCTTCTTGAAAGCTCAACCAGAGCACCATGAGAATTTGGTTTCCCCTTCTCCCCCCAGAGGAGTTCTCTAAGGAATGCTGGTGGTTCGGGATGTCGCCCTTTCTGAACATCTAACATACCACTGCAAAACCATACCCTCCCATATTTCTCCGATGAAAATAGGGACGTCCTATTCTATCATCGGCATTGGCGTCGTCGTCATCATCACCCCACCCATCTGACTGGGTTGCCCCAGCCACTCTGGGCAGCTTCCAACATATATATAAAAAAACATAATACAACATTCAACTTAAAAAAAACCCAACCTTCCCTATATTGAGTTGCCTTCAGATGTCTTTTAAAGGTTGTACAGTTGCTTATCTCCTTGGCTCAGGGGTTGCATAACTTCTTACCCACCAACATTTCTCTGATGAAAATAGGAAAGTCTTAAGGAAAAGCGGGACATTCCAGGATCAGATCAGAAACTGGGATGGCTTCTGTAAATCCGGGACTGTCCCTGGAACATAGGGACACTTGGAGGGTCTGGGAGCACATTCCAAAGATATGCCACACTAAGGAGACTTGGAACTGATCTACACTTGTTGACAACGTTAAAATGTGTTATTTAAATGTGACACCAGAAGGCACTGTAGAGCAACGAGCCTTCGGCGATGGAAAACTGCACTGAGAGTTATATGACGTTATAGTTAATAACGTTTTTACAGATCAGTGTAGATCCAGCCATGTACTGTTGACACCTCTCTCTCATTCTATCCACCTCCCACACTCCATGAAAACAGTAGTAGAGGGCATGACGGGGCATCTGACCTCCCTCTGGCTGAGTCGCTACTGCATTCAAGGATGGAGAGAGGGAGGGGCCTCTCCATCCTCGGACTCAGCCAGAGGGAGGTCAGGTGAACCATGCAGCCCCAGAATGCCATCCATGATTACATGGAAACTTTTCTCAGTTTCCTTTATCAGTGGAACTGTGGGCAGGACTTTTCTAAAACAACAAGGCAGCTCGATTGAAATTTAGTGCCAGATGAAACTGATTGGAGAGGTAGGCCCATGACCTAATTGCAAGTAGGATAGCCGACCCTGAGCTGCAGATTTGACTTTACAGTGAAGCAAAGTGAAGCAGTCACTTGAAGCAATAATATTAGGACCAGGACCTCAAATTTGATTTATGTAAGATGGAAAAAGAGCTCCACTCTGATCCAGAGTGGGAGGCATCAGGTATGAAAATGAGTTCTGCTTCAGGTATGAAAATGTCCAAAGCCAATTAACTATCAAATGACCTCCGCTCACAACAATAGATGCCAAGTTGTAAACCCATCTATATATGTGCATAGGATAGCTCAGTCGGTATAGCATGAGTCAGATGACATATATATATGATGACTAGGAATCCCAGACCCTATTCCACATCAGCAAGAACATAGCAGCTGTTAGCTTCTCGGGATCATAAATATGAAGGGTAAAGTACACATTTGTACAATTAATATTCATCAGCTGCATGTGAAACTGTATAGCAAATAATTACAATGAGGTTGGTGAGAGATGGAAGGGATGAAAATGAATCTTTAATCTGAAAAGTAAAACCTAATTGTTTCATGAAATATTTAAAAGGCATGTTTTGTACTATATATATATATATATATGCGCACACACATCAAATTGTATTATTGCAGCTGTTTTGTTAGATTCATATAAAATCCATGTTAATAGCTATATAAGAATGCTGTTCTCTTAGATTCATCCTCTTCATTAAAAACTTCCGTTTTATTTATCATCAAGCCACATTTATGGCTTTCATTGCAATTTACAGTTGGAACCAAGATAATGCAGTTATATAAATACGGTTAATTTCTATAGAAACAATTGATTAGAAAAACAGTATTATTAAAAAAAATGCTCTAAAGCACCATCTCAATTAAACGATGTCCTACATCTCCTAATTGTTACAACCCCCCCTTTTTGCACTTGTCATTTTTGTAGTGCGATACTATAGATCTTTCTATTTCTTTCAGTGCTGCGAGACCAGAGGCTGCTTCCGATGTTCTGAAAAAGCATGTAAAGAAGCAATAAAAAATATAATGTGTGAGTAAACAGATGCAAGTACAAGATCTAGAAAAGTTCCTTAAATCTCCACTGCTGTTTACAGATCTCAGTTAAAGAATATACAGTGGTACCTTAGTTCTCAAACTTAATCCATTCCGGGAGTCTGTTTGACTCCCGAAACCATTCGAAAACCAAGGCGCGGCTTCCAATTGGCTGCAGAAGCTTCCTGCACTCAAGTGGTATTTGTGTCAGACATTCAGCTTCCAAAAACACTTACTTCTGGGTTTGCGGCGTTCAGGAGCTGATCTGTTCAACAGCTAAGCCCTTCAGGAACCAAAGTACCCCTGTATTGGAAGGATTACCTTATGAGTTCAAACCAAAGGTCCATCCCGTTCAGTGAAATTTGAATTTTCACTTATAATCACTTTAATGCTTTTGAGATTAGAAATTGACTTCTCTTTTAAATACTTCAAGGCCAAACTATGTTTTTTTTTAAAAAACAGTAGGATGGCCATCCGTGTATCAGGGAAGAGGAAATGCACTACTGTACTAAAAAAAGAGGGCATGGCTTTGCACAAAATTTGAATATGTCTTTTGTGCAAATTTCAGCCAAATTTCAGAGAGGAAAAGCACCCTGTCTCTTCTTGTCGGGACCTGCTCTCAGCAATGGGGCATAACTGATGAGCAAGAGCTGCTGCTCGCTTATTTATTTATATTAAAAAATATTTACATACTGCTCTATTGGAGAAAACATATCACAGCCGTTTCCAACAGTAGGAAAACATAAACCAAATAATAAAACCATAAGAAGCTTTTTAAAAGTTAAAAGCAAAAGGAAATCAAGAACAAACAGGAACAGACCATTACGCTCCTATTAAGACAAACGTGAACTTCCTCATGTGCACACAAACAAAAAACACCTCTCCTTCACCACCCCAAGCCCCTTGCAACCAGTCCATGCCATCTACCATGCTATCTAGCGGGCACAGAGCAACACGAGCTGTGCCAGCGCTGAAAGCAAATTAAGAGGCTAGGTGGCTGGAGTCTTGCCAGCACTGTGTTTGGTTAGCGCAGCCAGTCACCCAGTAAGCAAAGGAAGAAACATACAATTGTGTCTTGTAAGAAATAAATATGTTTCCAAACAGGCAGCGGGGAGTGGCAGAAGATCTGGGGCCTAATTAAGCAACCCAAGGCTCAAGCCACCTGGGCCACAGGGGCAATGTCTCTTTACCACCATAAAGGGAAATGTGCCCTCTTTACCTTTACCACCATAAAGGGAAGTGTACATCAAAGGGGGGACACAGGTGATGCTGTGGGTTAAACCACAGAGCCTAGGGCTTGCCGATCAGAAGGTTGGCGGTTTGAATCCCCACGACGGGGTGAGCTCCCATTGCTCGGTCCCTGCTCCTGCCAACCTAGCAGTTCGAAAGCACGTCAAAGTGCAAGTAGATAAATAGGTAAATGGCGGGAAGGTAAATGGCGTTTCCGTGCGCTGCTCTTGTTCGCCAGAAGTGGCTTAGTCATGCTGGCCACATGACCTGGAAGCTGTACGCCGGCTCCCTTGGCCCGTAAAGCGAGATGAGCGCCGCAACCCCAGAGTCGGCCACGACTGGACCAAATGGTCAGGGGTCCCTTTACCTTTACATCAATGGGGAGATGCAGTATCTGCCATTAATAACAGGGCCCTGCATCCCATTCAAATTCCCAAGGCTTTCGTTTGCTGGTTCCGTGAATTAACACAGCATTACTTTTATCTAATACACTCTTACCAGTGCTATTTTTCTATTTTTTAAAAAAAGAGGTGCCGGAACTCACCACGAACGCCTCCCTTGTTCTCTTAGAATGGCAATGGTGCCCACCTGAGAGGTGCCCAAACTGAGTAAGTTCTGGCTGAAAAAAAGTCCTGACTCTTTACTACCTTCCGGCATTCAGATGGTGAAGCCAAGGCTGCAATCTTACGCACAATTATCTAGGAATATAGGATTGCAGTTTAAGGCTACTGATTTCCAGAGAGGTAGCCATGTCCATAGGTTCTAGCTTGCCACTCACAGCCGCGGGGAATGCACTAGCTGGGAATGGCAAGGAGTTGGGTAGAAGAGATTCTAGGTTCAGAGTACTTCTTGAAGCCCAGAAGAGTAAAAGGTAGAGCTAAAGGACCCCCGGACAGTTAAGTCCAGTCAAAGGCGACTATGGGGTTACGGCGCTCATCTCACTTTCAGGCCAAGGGAGCCGGCGTTTCTCCGCAGACAGCTTTCCGGGTCATGTGGCCAGCATGACTCAACCGCTTCTGGCTCAACAGAACACCATGACGGAAACCAGAGCTCATGGAAACGCCGTTTACCTTCCCGCCACAGTGGTACCTATTTATCTACTTTCACTGGCATGCTTTCAAACTGCTAGGTTGGCAGGAGCTGGGACAGAGCAACGGGAACTCACTCCGTTGCTGGGATTCGAACCATCGACCTTCTGATCGTACTCATGTACTGCTTAGCCTTAGATATTAACTGGTATGCTGAATGACCCCAACTGGGATCCATCGCCATCATCAACAAGAGGCATTCCGGAACAAAGAGCCCCAGAATTTGCTATAATCCTTACAACAACCCTATAGGGTAGCCTAATAATACATGTGGCTATCATGGCAGTGGCAGGCAGGAATTTAAGCCTGACAACAGGGCAAAGCAAGAGAACTGCAGTGGCATACGAACAGTCTTCAGATTCAGAGGAGGACTGCCCGGGATGTGTATAGTGGTACCTCTGGTTGCGAACGGGATCCGTTCCGGAGGCCCGTTCGCAACCTGAAAAGAATGCAACCTGTGTCTGCACGTGAGCAGATCGTGATTCGCCACTTCTGCGCATGTGCATGACATCATTTTGCACGTCTGCGCATGCGCGAGTGGCAAAACCCGGAAGTTACCCTTTCCGGTACTTCCAGGTCGCCGCGGGATGCAACCTGAAAACTCGCAACCTGAAGCAAACGTAACATGAGGTATGACTGTATATATAAATATGCCTGCATATCTGTGAATTCTACTGTCTGGTTCCAGCTCTTCATGTACATAAGCAGACACTCCCCCCCAACCCCCGCTTGTGAACATTAAATCCACTCTCAAGGCTAATTCACTCACCCCCTTGATAATGACAGAGGCAGCTCTGAGCTCGAAGCGATTAAATAACTGCCTTTAAGCAGCAGGAAAATGTGCTGGGTAAACTACAACTCCCAAAATGCTTCTTTATAGCTGCGCTGTGTGAATAAGCAGCATATCCGCCAGCAGAGGAAATAAATTAAGCCCAGCCTTTCAATTGACAGGCTCGGCCTCCTCAGAAAAGAAGGTGCGGGCCCAGGTGGAGCATTCAGTCTTTGGGCGCCGTGTGTCCTCGACGCAAGCTGCAATTAAAACCTATTGACAACCCGGAGTGTCCTGAACTGGGCGTGGGCTGCGTGATTTCCTCACCCCCCCCCTTCCAGATTCAATTAACCCTTAAGCATTTTCCTGACTGCCAGCCAAATGAACGCTTAGGGAGAGAGGACTGCAGGCGCTGCAAGGGTAAGTAGGTGATGTTTGATAACGTGCCGAGAAATGTCTTGTAACCTTGACAAGAAGGGGCGGCAGCTGCAGGAGCGATTCCGCATGCCGTTCAGAGCAGTGCGGATGAGTCGCTCCCGCAATGTTGCTTCAGATGTGCTACAGTGGGAACCTTCAGGTTAAGAGCCACACCTTGTAGGCCGTGAGTGGAATAACAGTTAGGGTGGAGCATGGGAAGGGATATTAGGTGGGATTATTTGTCCACCTAGGCTAGTGCTGGCTACTCCTGGGGTCCCCAAGGCAGCACATGTGGGCACCATGCTGCCCTCAGGCAACTGTCCCCAAGACACCCTGCCCCTTCCAGTAACAAATATATATATATATTTCAAATTGGCTTTTAAAAAAAATATCAAGGATGACCCTGCGCAGGAATCCAGCTCCCTCGCTCTCTTACTACCCTCTCCCCAGAATGCCTCACATGAGGGTGCTTTGCCTGGTTTTCTTTGGGGTTGTTTGATGTGTGTTTTGCCTGCTTTTTCTTTTGCTTGGGTTCAGGGGTCTTTTGCCTGGGTTTGTGGGTGGGGCCATGGGCGTTGCCAGAGGAGCAGTGGTGCAGCTGCCCACCCACCCCTAAATCAAGTAAATGAAAACACTTAACTAAAAGTAGAAATAATCAGAATATTTGAAATTGAAATGCATGCTGAGGTCACTGGCATGATGTTGCGGCACATTCTAGGGACACCACTGGGAACCTGACTGAGCGATAGGCGTGGCTTCTGCGAACTGACCAATCGTGTCGCAGGTGGCTTGGTTCTGGAACAGGACAGGCGGGTGTCCTGCACCCCCCCCAACATAAATCCTGGCTACGCTCATGGGTGGAGTTGTTGTTTTGCCTGATCTGGGGAAGTGTTGCTTCCCCTGCCCCCAGTGTGTTTTATTTATTTGGGGGTGAATGTTTGGGTGATGAGCAGGTTCTGAGCACCACCAGTTTTTCTTCTGTGAAACGGGCATGTTGTTGTACCCGCAGCAGTTGCTTAGGTTTTCACATGCGCCCCTATGCCCCCAGAAGGTTGGAGAATAGAAGCAGCTTGCTACTATGCTAGCTTCCTGGCCGGTGGGTCACTGTTGCTTGGTGGGAGGTAGAAGAGGAAAGGTGAGGTGGTGGTGGCGAGGTCAGGGCAATGCCAACCCCAGACTGGCTCTGCCAGCGCGTTTCCACCACACCAACCACCTCGCCCCCTCCCTCCCAGTATGGAACAATGACCCACCTACAAGCAGAGTGGCTCCATCCCAGCCAGCAACCCACTAATGTTAGGCAACGCTACCTGCCCTAATTGACTTTCCAAGGCTCTCCAAGGTTTAAGGCAAGAGTCTTCCCCTTCACCTGCTTACCTGAGCCCTATAACCGGGGATGCCAAGGACTAGGAATTCCTGCAAGGAACTCATGAGCTATGTTTCCTTCGTCTTGAAAGCTGCTGTGGAAATAAAATGGAATGTGGTGGAAATTTTACTATAATGGATCCCCTAATCTAAGGAGCAGCACTTATTACATTGGTATCCTGCCCTGTTCTCCAAGGAGCTCAAAGAGGGCATAGACAGACCATTTCCTTTCCCTGAGGCCTACATGGCTAAACAGGGATTTGGGCCTAGGTCTCCCTGCTCCGTGGCCAAGAGTTTAAACCCAAGCCCAGCTGTTTCATTCATTAAGCAGCAAATTTGGGGTTTGTGTATGCAATGTGCCTTTAAAGCACATTTAAAGTGTATGTCCCCCTACAAGAATCAAGGGAACTGCAGTTCACCCCTCACAGCAATACAATTCCCAGCATTCTTTTTTCGGGGGGTGGGAGGGTTAAATACAATGCTGTTTTTCTAGAAAAAGAGGTGCCGGAATTCATCATAAACGCCTCCTTTGTTCTCTTATGGCGCACACTTGAGAGGTGTCAGAACTGAGTTCCAGCAAAGTCCTGCTTTTAAAAATCCCTGGTTTAATAAATGGTGTGTACGCGGCATAAACACTGTCAAAAGGGAGCTGCAGCCAACCAGAGTTCCCCGGCAACGTTCAGTCTGGTCTACATATGCAGCAGAATGAAAAGGTAACGAGACAGGGTTGGACCGGCCCTATCATTAGGCAGAGAGGGGTGGCTGCCTTAAGCAGCAGATGATGGGGGCAGGGGAGCAGTAGCAAGGCGCTGAGCAATAGGGCTTTGTGTGCCATGTCACCAGCCCTCTGCCTCTGCTGCAGTAGAAGTTGCTGTCCCCTTGCCAGCATTGAAGTAAGATTCAACGGCATGTCCAATCAGTTTCTCTTGATGGATAAGGGAGTGAATTGCCATCTTATTCCACACCTCAGGCAGCAAACTGTTTGGGGCCAGTCCAGAACGAGGTGGCAGAGAAGAAATGCAAAGTGATAGAATGGACTGCTCTATTTTTATTTTTATTTTGCTGGTGGATATGCCTTTTTGAGGGATGCGGGTGGCGCTGTGGTTTAAACCTCAGAGCCTAGGGCTTGCCGATCAGAAGGTCGGTGGTTCAAATCCCCGCAACGGGGTGAGCTCCCGTTGTTCGGTCCCAGCTCCTGCCCTCCTAGCAGTTCGAAAGCACGTCAAAGTGCAAGTAGATAAATAGGTGCCACTCTGGCGGGAAGGTAAATGGCATTTCCATGTGCTGCTCTGGTTCGCCAGAAGCAGCTTAGTTATGCTGGCCACATGACTCAGAAGCTGTTTGCAGACAAACATCAGCTCCCTTGGTCTATAGAGCGAGATGAGCGTGCAACCCCAAAATCGTCTGTGACTGGACCCTAACAGTCAGGGGTACCTTTACCTTTATGCCTTTTTGAATGCTGCTTCCTGTGTAAAACAACACATGGTGTGAACTGGACTAGAATAAAAAAAGGTAAAGGTAACAGACCCCTGGATGGTTAACTCCAGTTGATTTCAGCTATGCGGTACAGAGCTCATCTCCGCTTTCAGACCAAGGGAGCTGGCGCTTGTCTGTAGACAGCTCTTCCAGGTCATGTGGTCAACATGACTAAACCGCTTCTGGTGCAACAGACACCGTGACAGAAGCCAGAGTGTACGGAAACGCCGTTTACCTTCCCGCCACAGTGGTACCTATTTATCTACTTGCTCTAGTGTGCTTTCAAATGGCTAGGTTGGCAGAAGCTGGGACAAAGCAAGGAGAGCTCACCCTGTCACGCGGATTTGAACTGCCAACCTTGTGATCGGCAAGCCCAAGAAGCTCAGTGGTTTAGACCACAGCACCACCTGCATCCCCACTGGACTAGAACCTCTCTCCTGGTATGTGTGCAGAGCTGTTCCTAAGGGTTGGTGAAGCTGGCTTCTGCTGGGGGTGCAGGCCCAGAGTGTGTGTGCAAAAATCACCTATTAAACTATGGAGTATACGACACATATGTATGACAATTCGCTGTTGCAGCAAGATTAAACGCAGGAGAAGCTTCCCTTCCTTCTTGCACCACGGCACAAAGGTGTGTGGGTTTTTTGGCCCTTCCTCCTCGCCTTGCCTTCATTCCGGATGCTTTGTGTACTTGAGTTGTGTTAAATCTAGTCATTTCTAATGTGGCTACTGTGATGGGCGGCTTCCAACCAAATATTAAAAACAATACAGCATCAGACATTAAAAACCTCCCTAAGTAGGGCCGCCTTCAGTTGTCTTTTAAAAGTAAAATAGTTGTTTATTGCCTTGACATCTGCTGGGAGGGCGTTCCACAGGGCAGGTGCCACTACCAAGAAGGCCCTCTGCTTGGTACCCTGTAACCTCACTTCTCGCAGCGAGGGAACCACCAGAAGGCCCTTGGCGCTGGACCTCAGTGTCCAGGCTGAATGATGGGGGTAAAGTGCTTTCCCCCCCTGGGGTGGGGTGCCCAAACAGCTCCTTCCCAACGGTGTAGGACACGCTAGGTACACCTTTCTCTCTGTTTGTGTACTGCTTGCATGCAGTTTCAACATCGAGTAGCATTTAACACAGGTGGCGCTGTGGGTTAAACCACAGAGCCTAGGACTTGCCGATCAGAAGGTCGGCGGTTCGAATCCCCGCAACGGGGTGAGCTCCCATTGTTCGGTCCCTGCTCCTGTCAGTTTGGTTCTTGCTCCTAGCAGCTCGAAAGCATGTCAAAGTGTAAGTAGATAAATAGGTACCGCTCTGGCAGGAAGGTAAACGGCGTTTCCGTGTGCTGCTCTGGTTCGCCAGAAGCAGCTTAGTCATGCTGGCCACATGACCTGGAAGCTGTACGCTGGCTCCCTTGGCTAATAAAGCGAGATGAGCACCCCAACCCCAGAGTCGACCACGACTGGACCTAATGGTCAGGGGTCCCTTTACCTTTGCTAGCATTTGAAAACGGCACCCCCCAACCAATAGCAGACCTACATTTTGGGACCCTGAAGGTCAAACCATCATGGGGGCCCTTCGCAACCAGCAACAGGGTCTGGGTAACCACTGTTACCTTATTCAATGGGGTTGTTCCATGGCAACCTTGACAACATCTGACTCTCAATAAAATATTAATCGATTTGAGTAGTGAGACTCAAATTGGGTCTACTAGATCCCCAATTTTTAAGCAATGGGGACTAAATTTCCTTCTGGGTCCCCTCCAAAATTAGGGGCCCCAAAGCTTAAGCTTCATTAGTTTCATAGTAGATCCTCTGTACTCTACAGGAGTACAGTTCTTTAGCACATCAGGATCCAATCAGCTCATTTTGCTGCATGCATAGTTCACTTGTATAATATACCTGCTTGCTGCATTCACACTTCCCATTTTTAGGTGCAGGCCAAGGTGTTTTGTTTACACTGACAGTGCACGTTTTAAAAAGTAATGTTCAAAGTGATTTTCTGAGAAGGCTGTAAAGGCAACCTTATCTATTGTAAAGGTCAGGGGTGCTGTGAGCCCTGCATGTAATTCCCCTGCCCGCCCCCCAGGGAAAAAAATCCCGCACCAATTAAACTACTGCTTTGGTGCTTAGAAGCCAGGACACATTTATACTCTTCAAGGTTGCAATATTAGGGTTTGTACAGGACTCCAAACAAATTAGCAATGGCCAAGGTGGAAGACGACTAGTGCTTGGCTGGTAGGAACTTCTACTGTCAGAGGCAGTCTGAATACCATTTGCTGGAAATGACAGGAGGGGAGAGCGCTGTTGCTGAAGCAATCTTCCCTCACACAGCAGGACAATGAACTGCTGAGAAATAGTATCTGCATTCGACTGTACATTCAGATGCCTTCCCAGATGCATATGTGCTACATCATGTGCGCTGGGGTGTGGACTGGATCCTAAGATCTGCCACATTGCAAACAAGTTTGTGCCCTTTTGACAAAAGGTGCAAGAGAGAGAAGACCTGAAATACAGGACAAATCTGTATCAATACAGGACGCAGCATTTTGCCTTGAAATACGGGACAATCCTGTATTATAAAGGAGACAGGTGCCAACCCTCCTCTTGGGCCACCTGAAGCAAGCTTAGAGTCAGGAATTTGGAGTCAGGCCCAAAGAACAATCCAAATGGAGGCAAAATTAGAATGCGGAACCGGTAGAACAAGACTAGAGTCATAACCATAGAGCAGAACCAGAAACAAGAGACAGGCAGGAGCTCCGGTTGTTGCTAGCTTGTTGTTCAAGCAAAGCACGAGGAGGATCTTGTACTCCTTCCCGCTCAGGAGGAGAAGAGCCAGCCTGGGCAGAGTCAATCTGGAAGGTCCTTGCATGAGAAACTATAGTGACATTGTCACATTGGGCAGTGGTTAGCAGTTCCTGACACTTCTCTGAGAACATGCACCACTGTAACTCACCACATGGGGCAGTGGTCAGCAGATCTTGGGAGGGCGGGAACCTGACAGATATACTCCTTCCTAATTAAAAGAGTGATTGGTACCAAGCTTGGATCTCATTTCTGCAGAATCTTGCTGGAAAGCTCTTTTCTGACAATCAGTGGTTGTCAGCCAATGGTAGGGTATTTTGGTGTGTGTTTTTTAAGCCAACTATATTTCCATCTTAATAGCAATTACTTTTAATTCAAGGAGACAAACAAGCAGGACTAGGCTGAATGCCTTGCTGAATTCTAAAGCTGAATCCAACTGCATTTTCTCTGTCTAGTAAATTAAATTTTAGCAGAGGAGGTTAGTCTGGCAAGGCTTGGCTTGCGATGCTAGAAACCAAGACATTTGTTCTTGTTCCCCACATACAGGCACACAGCATTCCTGTCTGGTTTCACGGCTGGCAATTAAAGCTACTCTTCGGCTGCAGAAATTGATAACATGAGTGAAATAATAGAGCTGGTAATTTGATTCTTCATCAGTCTTACTGGAAAACCTTTTTGGTCATTTACTCCCTTAGCAGTCATCTGCTGGTGAAAATTGCTGTGGTCATGGGGGGAGGGGCTCCCATTAATAGCGTGATATTGTAGCTGCTAATGTCAAAATCATGGCTCTGTATGAAGTAAGAAGGCTGATTTTGATCCTAATTGGAATAAGATGGGAAAGGAAATTAAGAGATCACCAGTGAAAATATCAACCGAGGACAACCCAGAATTCCTTTGTAGTGGAGATTGGTTATCCCACCCACGTGAGACAGGTCTGAGTTACAGCTGGTGTTTTTTTAATGGTTTTTAAAAAACGGGGATCAGATATTGCTGCTTCCTCCCAGAATCCTCACTGTAACCTGATACCTGCAAACATCTAGCAGTATTTCCTTTGCTTTGCAATCTCCCATCTTGAGTTCAAATGCAGACCCCATGACTCCAGCCTGGCTGTTGTGCTTTCCCCACACTCCCCTCACTCGTGCTTTGTACAACATTCCTGCCTTGTGAAGAATTGGGAATACAGTGGTACCTCTGGTTACGTACTTAATTCGTTCCAGAGGTCCGTTCTTAACCTGAAACTGTTCTTAACCTGAAGCACCACTTTAGCTAATGGGGCCTCCCAGTGCTGCCGCGCCACCTTCACGCGATTTCTGTTCTCATCCTGAAGCAAAGTTCTTAACCCGAGGTACTATTTCTGGGATAGCGGAGTCTGTAACTTGAAGCGTATGTAACCCAAGGTACCACTGTATAGGACTCTTCCTTAGTCATTCCATTGGTTCATCTAGTTCAATATTGTCAACACTGACTGGCAGCATCTCTCTGCCAGGGTTTCAGGCAGGAGTCTCTCCCAGCCTACCTGGGGACACCAGGAATTGAACCTGGGACCTTTTGCATGCAAACCGGGTGCTTTACCACTGAGCTATGGTCCTTCCCAGGTAGTGGCTTTGTCTGAGGCCACCTAGTGAGTTCATTACAGAAGCTGGAGTATT
This sequence comes from Podarcis liolepis, assembly GCF_965112155.1. Taxonomy (NCBI): domain Eukaryota; kingdom Metazoa; phylum Chordata; class Lepidosauria; order Squamata; family Lacertidae; genus Podarcis; species Podarcis liolepis. The sequence continues at coordinate 45,123,798 of NC_139563.1, read as the reverse complement.
ATATTCACTTAGCTGGAAATAAGCCCCAATGAACTCAATGGGATTTGTTTCTGAGTAGACATGTTTGGGGTAATCCTGCCAGTGGGATTTGAATCAGAGTTCCCAGGCAGCCTTCTGCTATGATCTATGGACTAATACAACAAATGCTACTCTATTCAATCCATCCCATGCGCGCTCCACTGAATGAGATTTACTTCTACCTCGCACTGGAGTACAACCTTACCCATTGACTGCACTCTGCAAATTGAGGACCTTGGAACAGGGCACTGATGGCACCCAAGAACATCAGTATTCAGAAAGATGTTGCATCAAAGCACACCAGAATCCCCCTGCCTCTTTTCCTATGAGTGGTGTGGTCTTTTCTCACCATCTCTCTTTCAGCGCCACATACTTCCCTCCTCTCTGCCATTCTTTTTCTCTTCAAATGATTTGGTGGCTCCTGTCCATCATAGAATTGTAGAGTTGGAAGGGACTCCCAAGAGTTCAACCCCCTGCAATGCCGGAATCTCAGCTGAAGCATCCATGGCAGATGGCCACCCAACCTCTGCTTAAAAACTCCTAAGGAAGGAAAAGTCCGCAATCTCCCAAGGGAGATTTGGACTGTTCCACTGTCCAACAGCTCTTACTGCCCGCACAGTTCTTCATGATGTTTTGTCGGAATCTCCTATCTTGCAACTTGACTGCGTTGGTTCGAGTCCTACCTTCCAGAGCAGGAGAAAACAAGCTTGCTCCATCTTCCACGTGACGGCCCTTGCAATATTTGAAGTTGGCTATCGTATCTCCTCTCAAGTCACATAGCCTGAAAACAGCTCAAATAATAAATCCTATCACGATCTGACTGCATTTCTAATAAAAAGTGGAGGTGGGGTGGAGGAACTCCTCTGTTATAGGATGTCTAAGCCGAGGAGGTGCAAATTGGGCTTTTGAACATCAAAAGGGCTTGACTTGAAAGCGGCAAGTGGTAGTAAAAAGTTTTCGGGGAGGGGGGTGCGGAGGAGTCCAACCCCCTTCACCCGGACAGATCCGGAGAGCAGAGACTTGGAGGGTCTGTTTTGATGAGGATTCTTTTACAGGACTCATGTCCCCCATCACACTTCAAACGCCTGCGACGGGGCTGGTCTGGGGTTTTGTTGACGCCCCTCCATGCGCCTTTCGAGGGCTGTCTGGGCGTGGCTCTAGCACAAGGCAAGCAGGCGAGGCGCGGTTTGCTAGCGCTTCAACGATAATAAAAAAAGTAACACAATAGCATCCTGCTGCAGAACGTTTGCTCTCTGAAAGAAGGCGGGGGGGGGGGGATGCAACACTTTGCATTGCCTGCTGGAAACGATCCTTTAAAAAAGCGCATTTAAGCAATCGGCAGCAGCAGAACAAGGCATAGGTTTGGTGTAGAATGAAGCAAAATACTTGCCTGCACACTGTTTGCGTTTAAAATTAATAGAGCAAACTGTGTAGCTGCTATAAAACAAAACAAAGCAGAGGAAAGGTTTGTGTAGCAGACTCTGCAGGACATTCACTGCGTGTATCGGATTGCAAAACCTCGGTAGTCTTGTTTTTTCAATGACTGGCATTTTGAGACTGGATGGTTTGTTTTAAAGATTTGTTGCCATCAGATTTGATGGCTTATAACCGCCCCCATTTAAGCAATGCGACGCTTTCTCGCTGCTTTGAACATAATCGTTTCATTTTTCTTAAAAACAAACAAACTAAAACACCCTGAATATATAACAGGTAAGGTGAAGGTGCGGTTCAAAGTGAGTCTGGGCGTTTTCGGGGAGGGAAAAAAATAATTTTAGCGTTATTACTGGTACAGTAATATTATTAACTAATGGATTCTCTCCTTTCAGAAAGGTGGGGAAATAGGCTTGTGCCCATCTCTGCACGAACGGGTTATAAAGTGATTGATTGATCGGGCGATACTGTACTAGGTATTGCCACATACTTTTCGTTGCAAATACTGTAACACGCCCGCGCGTTCATTTCTCGCCAGCTGGCCCTTCCAGGATCCAACCTAATCAGATCACATCAATATATTCCTGAGTCAGTATGTTGTGGTTCCCCTTGGACTTCTGCCTGTCTTGTTTTCGAACTTTATGTGGAAAGCGGGGTAATTTGCAGCCCCAATTTATTCAAGTAGTACGGCCAAACCCAATCTCTGCTGTCATTCAAAGAGATCAGAACGAAGCTAGAACGTGATGTCTTCATTGATCAGAAACACTTAGCTCCGAGTATTTGTTTTCAGCCCAATGCTGTCGAAACGAACTACAATTTTCAGATATCTGGGTCGTTTTGGGATTTACCACTAGCTACAATGTTGGGTTATGTCCCCGCAGGTATTTATTTTTAATCTTACATCAGTCACCCAAACAAAGGCTTCTCATATGTTGGCTATCTGTACTATTTTTATGCGTTCCTTTTTATTAATCAAGATAAAAATATTTTGATTTTTACTTATGTAGCGCGAAGGTTAAGTTGCTATTATTAAAAACAATTGTTCCGAAATATACTGACGGTTAATAGTCTCGAATTCGCTAGTTTTCTAAAAGTCTCTTTAATAGCTGCTGAGGTTTCGGAATTTCTCTAAAAGTCCCCTTTATTGATTCGTCGGTCAGTGTTTACTTCTGATTAGGAACTGGCCTCAATCACTAATAATGTTGACTCGTCATCACGTATTGATTTCATTTAAAACGGAAGTAAGTCCAGCCATACCCTAAACTTCTATTTTCCATCAGTATATTCTAACGGCATCTTGAAAACACCAACGTGGTTTTTTGAAACAAGATCCCACCGCGGTCATTGTGTGTCTGTGTAGTTGTTTTAGATAGGTAGGTAGATATAGATATAATTATATTATACAATAAAATGGCAAATGCCTTTCCTCGTTTTTTTGAGCATGGATGGACGGACGTACAAAAATACAAGATCATCCGCCTAAATGCAGCGGGAAGTTCTCCTGCGCAAGCCCCCACCCCACTGAAATAAACGGCGGCGCTCTTGCACAATTCCCCTTGGTTTAAAAGAGACTCGACTCAGGACTGCCCGCTGGTTTCTCCTCCTACGTGTGCAGCTCATGTTCTCGCTTGCTTGGCCTTTTCCACTCAGTAAAAAAAGTCCCACGAGGATCATGGGCCGCGCATCCCGGATCGCGCAGAAACTTTTCTTGCAATTTGTTTTGCTCGATGGCGGCTCCTTTTTGCGGAAACAGAAAGAGATGCGTCCCCCATAAATATCTAGGCAGCAGGGGCAAAAAGTCATTACACCCCCTGCTATATGTTTAGCATGAAAAAAGACTGTTGTTATTTGCTTAAGCAATTAAATATCGATCGCCCCACACCAAGTACTAATATAATCATCCAATCCAGGGTGCTTTTAATTGGTCTGAAGAAGAGCTTTACCGGCCATTGACATGCTGGTCCCATTAAAAGCGAACAACAAGAATATATTGATAAAAGCATTAATATACAAGTCATGGTATTTATACATTGGCGCAAATAGAGGACGTGTGACTGATACACCGAGTATTAAAATTCAGCGTCAGGAGACGTATTTTTGCAGTGTCCAATTTCTTTTCCACGAGGAAGACAAAGAGGGGGTGCGGGAGAGAAAACGCAGGTTTAATGCCATATAGGGCTCAGAGACTGCATTTTCTTCAGATAGGAAAAGCAATTATCTTTACGGATGATTAATAGTCAAGCGCGCACCCGCCCCACCCCGCACCCCAGCATGCGCGCTCCAAGTCAGGCGTTCACCGTATCCCTTCTTGCACCGCCAGCTCCAATTGTTTTAACGTGACCTTTATAACCGTGCGCATTCGTCGCGCGGCGCCAGCGTGCGCCCACTTAGGCCTTCCGCGCTCCGGAGGGGAGAGCGACGAGTCTCCTATCAGGTCCGTCGATCTGTGCCTTCCTTGTCTCTCTCTCTCTATCCATCCCCCACTACCCCCAGGTTGGCTGGGGGGGGGGCAGCTCAGCTGCAAACCCAGCGGAAGGGTTTTGCAAAGGATATGCCGGATGGAGACACATTCTGCAACCCCTCAGCGGAGGCCGCGCGCGCCGGGCCGGAGAAGGGGGGGGGAGGGTTAATCTAATAAACGGAAAGGCCGCAGGGCGTGCGGAGCAATGACAGATCTTGGCCATTTGTTTCACACTTCCTCCTCGCTCGATTGACCATCCTGGGCAGTTTGAAAACGACGCTGGCAGACGCATGCATGCATACACCCACGCACCCACCCACAGAAGGAAGCCTTGTCGCAGGCCCCAGCGATGCACACCGCCACATGGGCGCCTCCGGGCCTCCACCCGGCAGGCCCAGCTTGTCTCGGGGTCGGCTGAAAAGATGCCACCCCAAATATCCAAGCGACTCGGCCCACCGCCTCCTTTGCATTTGATTTGTATGTCTGCTGCTGCTGCATCGCCATCGTCGTTGCTAGCAGGGCCTTCGGCGAGCTGTAGATAAGACGGGACCACGTGGCATTTCAACTGCAACGTTTTCAGAATGGCAATTCCAAGTTGCAATCCTAAGTAACAGCTGGAAGTGAATCCCATGGAACTCAACAGGGCTTTCTCCTGCGTAGGCTAGGCAGGTAGAGGATTGCACTGTGCGCTTATGCACACTTTCCTGGGATAAGCCTCCCTGAGCATAGTTAAACGTGCATGGTATCCAGCCATTATTTGGCAGCCTGCTTTCTCCACATTCTAGAACCCACATTTTGTTATGTGAATAGGGCCACAATACCTGAAGGCAAGGTTCTGAAACACAGTGCAGTTCCTGGTGTTAAAACAATTAAAAAAAAACCCATAGCGGACCCTGCCTAGCTTTGCCATACTGGTTTCCTTTGCCAGTATCCACATTATGCATTACGTTGTGTGGGATCAGAATGAATATTGTGTTATCATCATCATGCTTGCCACAGGGAGCAATCTGAGCCGGGTCAAAGCCCCAGAGCCCATTTGCAATGGCCTGGCCCAGCCCTGGAGCATGTGATGGAATAATGAAAAGTGGATGAGTATGTGCAGAGTGCATTACCATCACTGCTGATTGTTGCCACCGTTGGCCTCACCCAGGTCTCACAATTGACAGCTTGTACACCAAGCCTTCGGAGTTTTATTACCACACACATTAAAGGCCAAAGGCTCAACCTTCCTAGCAGAAAAGCACTCTCTCCTTATGAGAAATCTTATTTAAAATACTAAAATGGAAAAGAAATTAATTTCCCCATACACAAAGGATCGGGCTTGGTGTGTGGACAGATCAGAGTTCTCAAAAATGACAGCCATCTACTAGATGCCATTAACCACACCCGCTAGAATTGCATTGTTCTTTATAATTGTGTAGGAAATCTATTGCCTTCCAAACTGCAATGATAAACCTGCTTATTTATCTTCGGGTGAGGCATTATTAGAGTCACATTCTCTCAATTGAAATCAAGACAGAAAAACATCCTGGACAATAAAGAACCTATGGTGTGAACATGACTTCTGACCATCATTTCTGAATTTGCCTTTTGTACTCCAAGGTGAGGGAGGGAACAGCAGAACCTTGTGTATGGGGTTTGACATACTGGAAAGATGAAAGAAGGCAGCATATGGATTTGCAGAAATAATTATCACTTTTGTACTCCTTAGGACCTCTTGCTGTGCAAGCACAGGAAATAAGAGCAAATTATACTAACGATTTTTAAATGCAATTTTCAACTCCAGCCACTGCCAGTGGTTTGATAGCTCTGCTGCTTCTGGCACAACCGCTGCAACGAAACCAATCTAATGCGCAATGCTGGGAAATGGATGTTTCCCAGTCGCTGGTTCGTCTTCGCTGCGACCAAGGAGGGCAGCACAGCGCGCTCTGAAAGCACATTTCTCCCATCAAGTAGAGATATGCAACCCCGACCTACGCGCGCCTACTCGGAAGCAAGCCCCCGTTCAATTCAACGAGGCTTACTCCTAAGTAAGTGTGTGCATTACGAACTTCGCAGTCTCCCGATTAGAACTGCGATTTAAAGATATCAAATATGTTGGGGGGGGGAGCTGATTTTTAAAGCATCGGGACCACGCCCACTTCCATGCAGCCGACAAGTGGCTCAAGTAGGAAGGAACACCCCCGCATCTGCTGTCAAAACCGGCTTCCCCCTCCCCCCGCCTACCTGGTTTAGCTTTCCAGGCCACCCATTTGGGCAAATCGCATAAAAATTAACGATGATGTTTTTAAAAACAAAACCATGGTAGACGGGCGTGGGGGAGAGTATGCAACGTCTTGCAAGACGTTCAACGGAAAGGGAGGAGGGGAGGGAACCCGACACGCGTCTCGGGTAGCCTTCCCCGGCACGCGCGCGTCATGCGGTCCTCCCACCCCACCCGGTTTTTATTTTTTTAAAAATAATATATAGAAAATCTGGGCCTTTCTCCCTGACGGAGACGCCGCCGTTTGCCCGCAGAGAGGGAGAGCTGTGCAGCCAGCAAAGATCGCCACCCGTCTTCCAATGGCATCTGAATCCCGGGCTCTCCCCACCCCCCACCCCGCCTCCGCCACCATGCGCGAAAGGATATATATATATACGGGAAAGGCGAGAGGCGGCCGATCAATGGAAGGAGCCGGAATCCACGCAAATCGCCTGGGAGAGGCAGCCAAGCGGGCAGAGGCGCAGTCACGTGCAGCTGCTGCCACCGCCGCCACCCTCCCCGTTCTGGAATGCTAATAAACCCGGGGAGTTCCAATGCCGAACGCGGCGGAGCTGAGTGTTCTTTTTCCTCCTCCTCCCGCCCCCCCCCCCACGTCGGGGGAACCACCCGGCACTGCAGTGTAGGGCGCAGTGCTGTTGTCACCTGATCGCCAGGCGCGCCGCCCCTCGCTCCCCCCCCCATAAGTAAGGAGGGAATGGTAGTGTCTGGTATGTGACACCGCAGCCCCTCCCCTGCGCGATCTGTGGCCGCTAAGCCTCAGAAGCTGCGGGCGCCGGCGGCGGAGAGAGGGAGTCCCGGTAGCTGTGCAGCCACCGCCTTCATGAACAGGTGAGTCGGTCCAGCGGCAGCTTCTCTTGGTGCTGCGAGGGGAGACAGACCTCTGGTTGCCTTCTCCGCGGCGGGCAGGTGGAAGATGCTGCTGTGCTGGGTGCACTGCCCTGGCCCATTTCTTGCAAGGCTTTCCCGTTGGTTTCAGAGCTTGGTTTTTGCGGAGGGTGGCGCAGGGCTCCTGAAACGAGCGTGGCTTTGGGGAACGGGGTGCTTGGCTCAAAGGATATATGGGAAGATAAAAGATGGTATGTTGCGCTGCTGAAAGCATCCTACACAAGCCACGAGATCTTTAGATTATTATTACTGTATTTTAAACATTTTTTTTTGTTTTTAAAAAGATAGATCTTTGTTTGCTAAATGTCACAGGAAAGCAAATGTGAGTGGCTTGGTTGTAGAACTTTATTGTTACACGATCATATTCTTCATATTTAAAAATGGAGAGGGATATTTCATGCGCTCTAACCACATGAAACAAAAACATTTACGTACATGGATATGTGTGTCCCCCCCCCCCCTTGCCTGCCTGGTGTGTAGCACATGCATTTTAGGATTACTTGACCTTTTAAAAAAATCATATTTGGTTTTTTATTAACATATTGATCTCTGTGTTTAGGAAATGGAAGGAGGAAATAGTCCCCTCTTAATGAGGCCAGATATGGGCAATTGGGTTTTTCATATGCTACAGAACTGTGTGTGTCAAAAAAAATGAGAAATACAGATGGAACTGAAAAAGGAGAGCTTTCAAATGCAGGGTGCGGGTGGAATTAGACAGTTAAGATGAATTATGACTAAGGAGGCACCAGGGAGTACTAACTATGCGATCCAGTATATCCCTCTGAGCTCAATGGGGCTTGTTTCCTAGCTTGAGGCTACAGCCCTAGTCTTGTTATTTGGGAATAGCCCCCATTGAATTCAGTGGAATTTACATTGAGTAGATTTGTATTGGATTGTGCTGAAAGTTATAGATTTAAAAAGACCAGGTCACATCAGAATGCTTACTTTTTGGCTAAGGAAACTCTTATTAAGGGTTGACAGTTTGGTTATTAATATGTTTGGAAAGCCAAATCTGCCAGGGGAATGGGTGAAAATCCAGGGATGTGCAAGAATGGGTGTGTCAGCGAGACTTTTTGCCAATAATGTATATCGTGATTGCTCTGTCTGGACTGCACAATTGCTGGTTCCACAATGAAGCTAGAGATAGTCAAAGACTGTACTTTTTGCCAGCAAAATTGGCAGCTGTGGAACAAACCAGTATGCTAAGGTAACGCCCAGTGAATGTGTCCTTCTCAGAGACTCAAGTTTGTCCTTGGTTAAGCAAAAACATTTCCTTTCATCAAGTTACTTCTCCCCCTCCCTGCCACTAATGATGAAAATGGATACCCTGTGGAAACTTGGAGAAGGAGTGGCGCAGAATGACCCCTAAATTCTGTTCAGCTGTGTAGAAAACCACACCAAAGCCATTGAATGGTGACATTTTTGTATGTGTATTTATGATGGTGGGCATTGTAGGAAAAAATACAGAGCAGAAGAAACTTAAAAGGCTTGAGCTTACTTTGGCAATGATCACTGGCTAGCAAAGAGACATTCATTAACTGGGTTCTGATTTGTAGGATATGTTACTAAAAGAGGAATCGCTTATGCTTAATTCTTAGTGGAGTTAAGGTAAGCTATTTGAGTGTTGTGCAATGTTTGGGGCGGAGGAAGGAGATTATTCAGAGGCTAGTAAAACTGAGAATTCTGTTGATCGCAGTGGGAACTACAGTTATACGTTCCTGTAATATTTTCAAAATCTAGGCATGGATGGAGAACTGAATGAGACAGAGATTCAGATAAGCTAACGTGTGTGGGTTGAACCTGTAAGGACCATTTGATCAAGTTAATTTTGGAGAGAGTCTATTTCAATGGGTGATACTGATAAAATATCACAGTAGATCTCTCTCTGTCTCTGTCTCTCTCCAATCCTGCATTGAGATGATAAAACTGAACTTTTATTATGGCCTTGTAACTGGGGACTTGCTTGGGAGCAAGCCTTGCTAAACACAGTGGGTCTAACGCTTTGTAAATGTTTAGGATCAGGCAGTTAAAAACCTAAGCGGCTACGTACAATCATAATTATTCCCTGCCACTAGAGCCCCTTTTTAGAATGTGGGGTGTATAGCGGACTCTGGTGCACTGCAAGGAATGGGTACCATGTGGAAAAAACAGGTATTAGTCAGTTACAGCCTGCAATCATGGTTAGCTTTAGCTAGAATTCTCAGCATTTGTCTTTTTTGTTCCTTTGGGGAGGACAGGAAGTTCTCAGAATTCACTTGGCAAAAGCAGAAGCAGAAGCTTTGTTTGTCAGGATTTAATTTTCTACGGGCTCTCAATACTACAGTGTTCTTTAATAATGTAATTTCAGATATAATTCCTTGCAGAGTTTGTGCATTAAAGGGTATTGAAAGATATGCTATGAATGGAGAGTCCAAAACTGTCAATTTTAAGCGTTGATATAAAACAGAGGAGAAAACATTTGGTTGTGGGGGGAATTCAGCTGCCACCTGAGGGATAATTAGAAGTGTGATGGATACAAGATGCTTGACAACATGTGCATTAAAAGTGCCTTAAGAACGCTGGTGTCAAAATGATTAACTTCTGCCCTGTAATACCTGCCTAAGAATGTTCCAGAACAAAATGGCTCCTCAAGTTGTCTCGCAAATATGTGCATAGGATTTCAGACTGGAGCATTCCAGAACACCCACCTTATTGCTAAATGGACATTCAAGCAGAATAAGCAATTAGCTTTTCAAACTGACACAGCAAATCCAAGAACTGAAGTTCTTGGTGCAATTGAATTGTGGCAGTACAGAAATTGAGCTTGTCTCCTATAATTTTATATTAACTAAGCTTTGGCTTGGTGCGGAGGGCATTTGTTAAGAGAAACCAGCCGTGCAAAGCGATGTGAAATCTTGCTAGCTTTTCCGGAAGCCTACAAGAACTGTTAATAATCTGTGCTGATGGGGTTTAAGCTCCCCCTCTAACACTGGGGAAGCAAACACACAAGTTCCAAATTTGGATAGCAAAACAATAATGCCTTTATTAGGACCATCCAAAAATCACAAGGTGGTGGCCAAGCTTTTAAGCGCACTGGGAATCTTCAGTTTAGATGTTAAGCAATAAGATTGAGCAGGGTGGGGAGAGAGATGTTGCTGGGCTAGTTGGAAGCCCAACTCTGCATTCAGCTACCAGCCTTGAGACAAAATGGAGGAGCCGTTTTTTGCAGACTTAATTAAAGTAGATTGTGCCTGGCGCAAAAGACCACTGGTTGCAACAAGGCATGCTGGGTCAAAGAAACAATGGCCTTTCTTCCTTTGAAAATAAAAGGCAACAGTTGTTCAAATCTGCCTTTAAAGCAGGAATTGGCCTGGGCCAATGACCTCCTTGAGTGCTTTTGCTTGGCTGGAATGTGCCCTATATCTGCAGCGATGCCTGTTGCTTGGCTGGATGGAAAGATGGGGGCTGAGGAAGTGTAGGAACCTCTGGTTTTTGCGGGGCTTGAACATGCCCTCCCATGCAAAGGCAAGAGTTGCATGTGTTGGCCTCTTTCCATTTTAGCCTCTGGCTGTTAGCTCTGCTTGCTGGGGCTGATGGGAGTTGTAGTTCAGCAACATCTGGAGGGCCAAGGTTTACCCCACACCTGCTCTATAGACACTTGCCTGGTTCCTCCGATGAGTAAAAATTGGAGAGTAGGGTGTGAGGAACGCATACTGCATGTTGCATTGGTGTGTGAATAGGGCTGCAGTTCCATGCACGGTTACTCCCAAGAAAGTTCCATTTAACTCAATGGACGTCAAAATGCATAGGGTTGCTCTTCACACAACAGGTATATGCAATCAGGCATGCTGTCCTTTTTGTTATTGTGGCTTGCTTGCTTTCATGGGCTAGTCAGTGGCTTATTTGAAAAGCTTGCTTTTTAATCTTTATGGATGATGACTGGTAACCAGATTGCTACTTTTAACTTATGGGTTTAATTTTATTTATTTTTTTAACAGAAGGCTTGCATGTTATATCAGGAACTCCTTTTAAAAGCAGGTTGCTATGTGCCATTAATATTTGTGTGTGTGTGTGTGTGTTGCTTTTTGAGAAATAGGCTCCTTGGGTGCTCACAGCTAGTTGTATTGTCCTTTTGGATCCCAGCCAGGCATATCTCATGGTGGGGGGCATAGCAGCCAACTCCTAGGGTCCGAGGGCCCTTCAGCCACCCCCATAAAATATTTGAGGGGGGCCACCCCCAAATTAATGTGCATTGCCATTCAAATGGTGTGCATGTGCCATGCCATGTGATCGATTATGTGGGGTGGGGCTGAGCATGCCCCCTCCCCAATATTTTATTCAAGTTGGCACCCCTGGCAGGGGGGGTGTCTGAATGAAAAATATGAAAATCTGCTGCACTGTGTTACAGTGAGGGTTGCCAACATGGCACCTGCAGGCACAGGTGTGCTCACTAATACCTGTTTATGCAAGATTACAAGTGATGTTTCTTAGAAGGCTGAGAATGCCCCCCTTCCCCCATTCATTTATGTTTGGATGCCAGCCTCTCCTCACTTCCTTTATGGACCTGGCAAGGGTAATCTGTGATCTTTAGAGACTGAGGGATGGTGCTGGCAAGTGCTAGATCTGTAGTTTTTCTTTTGTGCAGCCCGTACAACACCAACACAAGGTTTACTTTGATGGCAGTTTTCCAGAAGCCATGCTCATTTAACAGGACCCAGTTCAGTTCTACTGCATTTCGCTTTTACCCAGACCCCATGGAAAAAATCACTCTGCTTGTCTGGGGGAAGGAGGGTCAGCTTGGAGGGTTGTTACCCCGGCACTTTCTCCAAATTCCAAATGTGCCTGCAGGTTATCTGAGGTGAGCATATGGAGTTGTGTCTGCAATCCAAATGAGCACTCCAGCACCTGTCATGAATCCATGTACAGGATATATATATGATCAGTTTTGCTAAAGTCATAGGTTAGTGTGGGATTAGGATTGCAGCGAGAATGGATGGCCGCATCTACACTGCAACTTCATTCTGGCTTTATGCAAGTTAAACTGCCATGACTTTCTCTGAAGAAGTTTGAAGATCGTATCCTGGTGAGCTGCGGACAATTTTATACTGTAATGGTGCCTTTCATAAAACTACCATTACCAGGGATATTTGAGCTGCTCTTTCCCATCACAGTTTTAAACAGAGAGAGCCATATGTGAGTTGTGTCTGTTCAAATTACATTATGACCCAAGTCCTTCAACTGCATGATCGGCCTCTAGGTTGTTGTTGTTCTTTTGGTTTTCTAACATTGATCTGTTTCATTTGTGATATGTAGTTTTGCTCTGCTTTGTCTTGGTTTTTATCTAGTTTTTAGGGGAAATTATTGAGGTGTTTTATTTAAAAATGGAAACCACGTACAGAGGCTTTTTTATTAAGTGGTATGCAGTTTTTGTAAATCACATGCTTTTTTTTTACAGGAGTGTAACACTGTTATGGTGGAACTCTTATTCTAGCGGTTAATCACAAGTAGTGCATAAATGTGTACGCAGTGCTTCACTTTCCCAAAACTAAGCAATTATTGGAATGTCAGACCTGGATCTATAGCTGGGGGGGAAAACAACCCAGGAGAATTTTATTGTGTTTGGGAAATCGTCTTAAGTGCATGTGTTACATTTAATTTAAACTTATTTAGGTTTTCACACCCATTATCTGCTGCTGTTAGCGGTTTTTTCAGTTTGCAGGAGGCAAAGATCAATGGATCTTATTTTAATTACCTCCAATAAAAACAACTCCAAAATTCTTAAGACATTTTTTTCCTGTGAGGATGTCACCTGATTAAATAGCAATGATAAGGCCGATGTGTTTGCGCCGAGTACTTGTTTCCCCCTCCCCTTTCTGCGCATGCCTTGTATTTTTAAATTGGAACATACATGGTTGCGTTTCTTCATGTATAGAGTTAGGAAAGGAAATAATCAGTGTCAACATATCTGTCCTTTTCATTGCCAACAATGGTCTGTGTTATATGACTTATTATATTAAGCGGTGTAATAGGATTGATAGCAGACACATCTTGCTTCCTTCCGATTGTTATAAATGCGTACTCATGCTGAAATAAATTAATGCACCTGATGTACTGTGGGAGAACAGCAAAAAAACCTTCACAATGTAACTGCTGTGTTATTTTTAATTTACTTAAGGCCTTTTTAAAAACTGCTTGAAAACTGTTTAGACGATAGCTAGCTTAGTATTTTCTAATGGTGACTTCCACAGAACCTAGGTTTCTGCTCGGAAACAAGCCCTATTAAGTTTGATGGCACTTACCCCGGTACCATTGTGTAGGATTGCTACAGGCATTTGGACTTAATTACTTCTGAGTCGATGTGCACAGGATTGCGCCACAAGACTGTTTAAGATAAATTTATAGTGACTTTTTTTTTTTACCTTGCATGTTGAAAAATGAGAAGCAATGCCCTCTCTTTGCAATTTTGATGCTTTTTATTGGTGTGCACGATTGCGTTACAAGTGGGGTGTGTGTGTAGATATGCTAAAAAGCTGCGCACAAATGAAGTGTCAGTTGAGAAGCTGTAATGCATTAATGTTACAAAATAGAAAACGGTTATAGGCAGAGCTGGGTGGGGCCCAATGCAGTATTCAGCTCTCTGCCTTTTGTCTGGTAAAATGGCTGAGATGGAAGTTCTTGTCTACAAACCATTATTTTTGCATGACCTTTAAAAGGCAGGGGAAGAAATTTAATGTATCTCTTTGTTGCCGCACACTGTGCTAAGATATCAATGTACTGCCTTGGATTTTGCTGCTTGAGTTCCCCTCTTCAGCATGACTTGTCAAAGCAAAAAATTGAAACTCTGATTCAATGCCTGTTAATCCTGTTACTTCCAACTTCGGAGTTTTGAGGAATTTCATTTGTTAATGGTTTTGTTTGCAGAGATTTTATTTTTCATATGCTGAAAATGAATGAAGCGCATAGCTAACTGGTGTTTTCAAATGGAAATGGGGAATGGCATATTAATACAGTGGTACCTCGGGTTACATACGCTTCAGGTTACATACACTTGAGGTTACAGACTCCGCTAACCCAGAAATACTACCTTGGGTTAAGAACTTTGCTTCAGGATGAGAACAGAAATAGTGCTGCGGCAGCAGCGGGAGGTCCCATTAGCTAAAGTGGTGCTTCAGGTTAAGAACAGTTTCAGGTTAAGAGCGGACCTCCAGAACGAATTAAGTACTTAACCCAAGGTACCACTGTATTGGCACTAGGAGATCTGGCTGTGACACAACCTTACCAGAAAGTTGCAGAAAACATGAGCTGTCCATTTTAAAAGGTGGAGATGTATTTAAGTTTAATGTGCGAATGTCTTCAGAATTAGATATTGTCTATTGCAATATGTATTTGTAACAGTCTTCTGTGATATCTTGTGGGACAGAAAAGGCATACATTTTCACAGACTTTATATTTGAGATATTCCTCTAAAAAAATCAGTTTTTGTTTAAAGATCTTGATTGGTTCTACCAGTGTAACAGAAGTTAAATTAACTAGGGGGAAAACTGCAATTCCTCAAATACTTTGTGGATTGCCATTTCCCCTTTAATACTGAAGCTTAACAGCTTTGTAGAACATAGTGAAAGTTCTTCATTTTAGAACAGTACCACTATCTACTTAGAGCTCTAAAGGAGTAAGACCCTCTTTTTTCTAATGTTCTGATTTTGTAATCTCAAAAGTCAAGTCACACCACCAAACTACTAATGTGAGCAGATAACAGGTAAAAGGCGAAAGGAACAAAGAAGGCTTTTTCCACATAACAGCAGAGGTGGTTTTAGAGTAGCGCAACTGGTTCAGCCACACTGGGCACCATGCTATAGGGGGCGCCACAACAGTGCTGTGGAAGGGAGCGCGAGAAACATGGGTGGCAAATTTTAGCGCTGTGCAGGGCACCACTGAAATTTGAGAGCCCCAAATCCACCACTGATGACAGATTTTAAATGGTCCAGCCAGTCATATCGCTTGCTAGGGATTCCTGCAAACTGTAGTTCTGTGTGGAAGCCAGAAATATCTTTAGTGTTCTTGACACCCTTGCCAAACTACCATGCCCAGGATTTGTTGAGAGAATCTAAAACAGCTTAACTGGGGTTAAACACATTGCGCTTAACAGCAGGTAACAAAAAAAGCCCAGGAGTGCTTCCACTCTCCTGCTATTTTTGAGTGGGATTCAGTCCCATTCCAGCAAATTCAGGTTGCACAATTAAAGTCAATTTGGAGGTCTTCTGCAACAAAAAGCCACTTTCCCTAAACATCAAACCAGCAATGGGAAAGTGTGAGATAACATTTGCTTGGCCAACACCATCAAACCTCCCCACTGACGAATTAGGATGAATGCTCATTAAATAATCAGTGTAATCTAACCTCCCTACAAATAAATCAGGATGAGTACTCAGTGAACAGTGCCCAAAAATGTTTTTTTAAGAAAACAACAATACAAAGACAAGAGGCGCTTTGGGAAGGGCTGATTCTGGTAGAGATGTGACTGGGAAACGGTTAGGTGTGCTTATGCATATTCATGTGTGCAAGCACCCCACTTCTCCCCTTCAGATTAGCCTGTCCCAAGGTGGCTTTTATTGAACAGCAACAACACAATAATAAACATGGTCCTAATATATGAATGCAAATGTAGCTCTTGGAACACTTACTAAATTATACACATGCACCTCGTCAGCTCTGGCCACAAGAGTATGCTTGGAGTTTTCTTACAAATTCAGTTTTGGGTATACACCATAGGGTGCCCAGACTCTATCCTCTCAATTTTCTCAGTTTATTATTTATACCCCGCCCATCTACATATACCTACGCCAGAAGGGATCTTCCTTGCTCTCTCTCTAATGGCATTTCAGACTGCCATTCAAAAACTACTTAAAGCAAGCCTTTGGGCTTAGTTAGGATATGTTTTAGATACAGTCAACCAGATTTTGTGAGGGTTTTTCTTCTGCTGGTTTTATTTTATTGCATTATCTTGCAGGTTGTAAGCTGCTTTGGGCATTGCTATGCAGTGGAAGAGTGAATTGAGAGACAATCAATCAATCAATCAATCAATCAATCCATCCATCCATCCATCCATCCATCCATCAAATGTAGGATTCAGGCTATTAAGCATTTTGGATTGTGCATTAGATTGCCGTGGGAACTCACTGCAGAAGCCAAGACACTGGTATAATGTGCTCCTCGCTGGCCCACCCCAAATGGAATTCAGAATGTTGAACTAGCAGAACATTATTGTCAGGATTATGGAATCGCCATGCTTCACAAAACTCATCAGCGTACATTGTGCAACATAATTTGATGTACATGCCTGAGAACAGAGAAAAGCAAGAGTCTGGCTTGCTGATGGCGCAATTTAAAATCCCCTAAAATAGATGCCCAGAAGAAATGTAGAAATGGCACAGTTGCTTTGTCAGGGTCCTCACAATGTTGTTGGACTCTGAGTCCTATCAGTGCCAGCCAGCAAATATTAGGAATGATGGAATTTGTAGTCCAGCGACACCTAAAGCGCCACAGACTTCCCATTCCTGCTCCAGACATTATAAACCATTTAAAATTGCCCGCCAATGCAAAATTTTGCTACTCTGTCTCCTGAGCATTGGAACATCTGCTTAACCACACCACCAGAGACCTCACCAGGCATTTACACATGCTTTTAAGCCTCTATTAGCCGTAAGATAACTACAGAAGCATGCTCCATTGTTTGGAGCAATGTGGCCTAGCTCCCTAATTCACCTGCCACCCTCTAGTCAAGGGTTAGAAGCTTGCATCTTACAAATATGCATATGCTGAGCTTTTCATGATGCCTAGGTATGTGCCCAGCACATACGTAGCATGGTGCTTTTACAGTGAAATTGCAGAATGTGCTGAGCTCTAAATAAGAGTCCATTGTGTTCTTTACACAGTTCTTAAAACGTCCAGAATATGTTTCAGAATCTATAACTATGATAGATAGATAGATAGATAGATAGATAGATAGAGATAGTATTTCCCCCTAACATGGACTCAAGGCGGCACACAGATAAAATAAGAACAGATAATGTATTAATGAAACTCTGCTCATTTAGTTGCTTGAACTTCTTTTCAATACAAATTGCATTTGTGTTTGTCTCACAAAACTTTTTATTTTTAAAAAAGCTGTATGTGTGTTTGTTTAAAATGGGTTTTATTTTATTCTTAATATTTATTTTCGTTGTCCCCGAGAGGGGGCAATGACAATAAAGATATTATTATTATTATTATTATTATTATTATTATTATTATTATTATTTAGAATAAAACACCTTTCCAACAGTTCCTCTTATGAAAATACTGTCCATTGGAAAAAAGGATCAAGATTTGTGCAAGTGTGTGTGTGTGTGTGTATTCTTACTGGTGCCTTTCTTGTCAAGAATTGCCCTAGTGGGTCCATTCAGTAGTCTGCCCATTGCAGCGGCTGATCTGTAACACTGGGTGCTTCCATAAAGTGGTTTCTTGTGGGCTTGGTGCTGCTTTGTATGTTCACAGTGTCTACACAGCATCATCATCAAAATACTGCCTCATTTCCCTCCTCCATTTAAAATTTGGTTTTACCATTTCTATGGGGGTTTTTTTCCTTTGCCGGATTTTCCACGGGAACAGTGAATCTAGCTAAAACAGCAAAATAATATGGGGCAGCTTCCCCGCCCCCCATGAGGACAATGACCTAGGGATGCTGCACAAAAACTGCATGCGCGAGTAGCATTGAATCCCCAATGGAATCACCCACTGATTTAGACCTGGAAGCATTAAGGGTATTGGAGCTCTCAGTACCTAGACTATATTCCTTTCCTTGCTCATCGTCTGCTTCAAGCAGTTTCAGTTTTAAGACCACCCTGATGGGAGCATCAGTGCATATAACCAATGTACACTCACTGTGACTTCCGCCTCCTTGGAGTTGATTGGTGCTGCAGAGGAACTCATTTGTTCTTCGAATGTTCTGCAAAAATGAAAGGGCAATCAATTAGAGAAGGCATTAGGGTCCCCTCGGACATCTTCTGCATGTGCATGCCAGATTTGTTCTGAGAAATGTGCTCCTGTCTGGTACATCAGACAGGGTCAGGAAACTTGAGGCTTTTGTTATCAGAGCATTTCCATTTTTTAAATAAAGGAAATATCTAAATATTCTAGAAACGTTGAGCAAAATTCTCACCCCCTGCCAACTTCAAATTAAGATACAGCTAAAAACACTAATATAGCTATCCATTAAGTAGTACAGTGGTACCTTGGGTTACATACGCTTCAGGTTACATACGCTTCAGGTTACACACTCAGCTAACCCAGAAATAGTGCTTCAGGTTAAGAACTTTGCTTCAGGATAAGAACAGAAATCATGCTCCGGCGGTGCGGCGGCAGCAGGAGGCCCCATTAGCTAAAGTGGTGCTTCAGGTTAAGAACAGTTTCAGTTTAAGAACAGACCTCTGGAACGAATTAAGTACTTAACCCGAGGTACCACTGTACTGGAATCAGCTACATGAAAAATAAGATCTCTAGCAATGTTGATTTAGACAAAAAACATTAGTGCTGATTGGTTTCTGAATGTCTGGTGTAGATTTTCAGTTTCATTGTTCTGTGTGGGACAATGACAATAAAGATTATCATATTGTATTGGGGTTAGAGCCAGATGCAAGGAGGCTAGCAAAATACTCAAGCAAAAAAAAAATACAGTTGTCCCATTTAGCAGTTTATATTACATACTCCTTAAGCTAACAGGGATAGTCTTAGCTTTATGAATGTCTGTAGCTTAGAACTACTCCTAATAGCTGAAGCTACCTTCTCCATAAAATGGGGGGGGGGAGGCTATTTCAGTGGTAGATGCAGCATGGCATAGTGGTTAGAGACTAGGACTGTGGAGAATGTGCCAGGTACAGATTTCCACTTAGCCATGTAGGTCGCTTGGTGACCTGGGGCCAGTCATTCTCTTTCAACCTTCTCTGCATCACAGGGTTGTTGTGAGGATAAAATAGGGGAGAGAACCCTGTATGCCACTTGGAGCGCTTTGGGCAAAGGTAAACATATTATTGAGTAATAAATATAGGACATCTGCCTGTTGCATGAGGTCCTGGGTTCACTCTCCAGCTAGAGGATCTTGCTGAACTGCTGCACACCAGAACAGATGGCTTATTGGTCTGTTTCATATGTTCAAAGCCATTGTTTCATGATTTGTAGAAGAAATAGACACTTATCCCATCTTACATTCTCCAGACGTCTTCTCAACATGGACCTTTTCTCTCTACTCACTGAGAGAAACTCTTTTGCCTTGTTAACTACCTGCCTTTGCATCTGGAAAGTTCTGAATATTTATACCCTTCTCCTATGTTTACTTGGAAGGAAGCCTCGCTTTGTTTAATGAAACTTACTGCCCAATAAGCGTGTATAGAAGGAGCGTCTCCAGCCCCATCGTTCTGCCCGGACGCTGAGGTCCAGCACCGAGGGCCTTCTGGCGGTTCCCTCATTGCGAGAAGCAAAGCTACAGGGAACCAGGCAGAGGGCTTTCTCGGTAGTGGCACCTACCCTGTGGAATGCCCTCCCATCAGATGTCAAAGAGATAAACAACTACCTGACATTTAGAAGACCTCCGAAGGCAGCCCTGTTCAGGGAAGTTTTTAATGTGTGACATTTTAATGTATTTTTAATCTTTGTTGGAAGCCACCCAGAGTGGCTGGGGAAACCCAGCCAGATGGGCGGGGTACAAATAATAAAATTATTTATTTATTTATTTATTTATTTATTTATTTATTTATTTATGATGTCAGCAAGTGATCTTGCTTAGTGTTCTTGCATTTGAGCTGCTATAGCAATACAGCTAAGAGGCTGAGCAATGAATTGGGAAGTCCTTGCTCTGAACATCTCCTTGCCTGTGAACTCATTTGGTGGGCTTAAGCACGCCACACACTTGTCAGTCTTGGTCCCCCCACCTGCGACATGTGGATAGTAATACTGATTTGCCTTACATGGCTGCAGTAAAGATTGCAGCTACGTATTGGACGTGACCTGCTTTGAACACTTGAAAGCACTACACACGTCAATAAATTATTAGTACTACCACTGTTGATGTTACTTGTACAGGCAGAGCCAAATGGCCACTGTACAGCATCATTGATCACTTTTGTATAGCACGTTCAAGTGTTCAAAGCACTTCACATTTTGTCTAGTTGCGGTCCTGTAGGATAATGCCTGCATAGTGGCAGTATCGTAGTGCAGAAGGCATGTGGACTGCGTGTCTAGGTGTTTTGCATTGATGTACCTAGGTAGAATAAAAAGCTTCATTTTGATCAGGGGTGAAGATGTGTGAGGGCCGACCAAAGTTGTTGAGCTTTTTTTAGGATTTTACCCCAGGACATATACTGGATTAAATCAACCAGCGGGCTGGATTAGGCCCCCGAAACGGACTTTGGACAAGCCTGTTTTAAATGCATGCCGTTGTAGTAACCAGGTAGTAGGCATGAGAATTCAAGTAATACACAAATTTTAGAATTCATAAATTTCTGTCCCGCCCTTCCTTCCCAAAGGAGGTCAGGACACAGCAAACATAAATAATATTAAAACAATGCGATTTGCAATTAAAAAATATATATTTAAAACAAATAAAAACTAACTACGAAAGCTTTTAAAAGCAATTATGTACCCTCACAGAAGCTAATTTCAAGGTTGCCATGGGCACTGTCTTTCAGCCATTAACCGTCTGAGTGAACAGGGATGTTTTAAAATTCCTCCTGAAAGTCAACAGTGCAAACAGGAAACTGTCACCAAGAAGGCCCTGTCACAGATCAACGCCAACTGGGCAGCAGCCTCTCCTGCCAATCATAGGGCTAGAGACAGTTAATAATGTGGGATGCTGTAACTTAAGTCTATCAACCCTGAGGGCCTCTTGTTCCAGTAATGAGTGATATGGGAAGCAATATTTATTTTTTCTTTCTTTAAAGTAGTAAATATATGGATCTATTACTGCTGCCATGTTATGTGCTGCCACTAGTCCTTCTTCACTGCAGGGTAAAATATATTTGATGCTGCTCTTTAACTATGTGGCCTCTTCCTAGTCTTCTTCAAAGTACACCCATATATATAATAATATACACATATGTTGATTATTGCTGTTATCTTAGTCTGCCGTCCCCCCACCTTTTTAAGGTAGCCACTCACTGTTTTGGAGACTCCATACTT
The DNA here is from genome assembly GCF_965112155.1 of Podarcis liolepis. Classification (NCBI taxonomy): domain Eukaryota; kingdom Metazoa; phylum Chordata; class Lepidosauria; order Squamata; family Lacertidae; genus Podarcis; species Podarcis liolepis. The sequence continues at coordinate 45,102,553 of NC_139563.1, read as the reverse complement.
CCCCATCGTCCTGACCGAAGATCCCATCCCTTTGAACTTTACAATTGAAACTGGAAGCAGAGCGGTCACCAATAGTTGCAGCCTGGTCAGCTCCAGAGCTTGCTGCATGATGCATATAATCTTGTCCACTCCAATTTTTTAAAACAATTTTTTTGAGTGAATTCACTTAAGCTTCATGTCTCTCTGAAATTAGCCTTCAGTCCTCAAACTTACTTAGGGCTTGCCGTATCTGCATAACCCATTGAGCCGCTTCGTGAAAATAGCGGCGCCATCGGTGTGCAAAACGTCATTGCTCCACTGCAGTGCGTCGGCTCCCTCCTGTCAACCTAGCAGTTCGAAAGCATACCAGCACTGGTAGATACATAGGTACTGCTGTGGCGGGAAGGTAAATGGCGTTTCCGTGCGCTCTGCTTTCCATCACAGTGTTCTGTTGTGCCAGAAGTAGTTTAGTCCTGCTGGCCACATAACCCGGAAAAACTGTCTGAGGGCAAACGCTGGTTCCCTCAGCCTGAAAGCGAGATGAGCGCCGCAACTCCATAGTCGCCTTCGACCGGACTTAACAGTCCAGGGGTCCTTTACCTTTTCCCCCATCAGCTCCTTATAGCAGACAAATTTGACTTCCTCTCTTTTGTTGGTGAGGGAATTCAAAGCCCTTTTGACTGGAAAGAACTTGGCGTCAGGCCTAGTGACGGAAAAGAAGATACCCTGGAAGTATTGGGGGAGGGGGCTCTGAGGCAGGCCTGAGTGGCTGGGCGGGGTAAAAATATTGTTATTATTTATTTACAGCCAGGTCCCTAGCAGGAGTTACAGGTATTGACGCCTGTTCTGGGCCCTTCGTGTCTCTAGGATCCAGACCTGTGGAGCAGCTGTAGGGGACAGTCAGGAAGCACCCCATTATTCATTTGCCCCCTAGAATGTTCTAGAGCAATGCTCTCGCAGGGCATTGTGGGTAATTACCATTCTGAGTGGCTTGCAGCCACTTGCTGCAGGTAGCAGCACCCCTGCTGCCTATCGCCGTGGCAACCCAGTGACGTCTGAGGGAGCCCATGAAGGACACTTCGCCAGGCAGCCAGAGACTAATAATAATAATAATAATAATAATAATAATAATAATAATAATTTATAATTATTTATTATTTCTACCCCACCTTTCTCGCTGGGTTTCCCCAGCCAGTCTGCGTGGCTCCCAACAGAATATTAAAAACACGATAAAACATCAGACATTAAAAACTTCCCTAAACAGGGCTGCCTTCAGATGTCTTCTAAAAGCCAGATAGAAAGCTGACTGGGAAGAGAGCCCAGGAGGCAGGGTGGTTACAGGAAATATAGGCAGTGAGCGAAAAGGAGAGGAGCCTGAGGAACAGAGGGAAGAGACCCATCTCTGTGGAGAAAGAGGTGGCAAGAAACCAGGGGGAATTTCGCCTAAGGACAGGAAGAGTCATGCACTGCAGGTATGGAAGAATAGGGCCCAAAGACTGGCACGGTGCCAGATTTAACTTGAAATGAGGTGGATTTCTAGTAACTACTGGATACATTAAAAAAGCACAGGTGCCCATGCAGGTCTTTGGAGCATTTCACGGTTCACCTGTCTGAAACTTGAAAATAGGATTCGTTTGTAATTGCCTGGCCTACTTCCTCCAGCAGCTACAGACTGACCGTCTCTTGGTAATATTTAGGGTACAATCTGTAATTGGTAAACTGCATTTCCGTGTGCTCTGGCTTCCGTCACGGTGTCCCGTTGCGCCAGAAACGTTTAGTCATGCTGGCCACATGACCCGGAAAGCCATCTCTGGACAAACGCCGGCTCCCTTGGCCTGAAAGCGAGATGAGCGCTGCAACCCCATAGTCGCCTTTGACTGGACTTAACCGTCCAGGGGTCCTTTACCTACAATCCGTAATTCTCAATATCTGTCTACTCAGTAGAAAAGGTATGGATAGTATGAGTCAAAAGTGTACAGGCACTGAGGCATAATTCTGTTATAATTCACACTTTCCAGAGCTGATCCCTGATTATTTCTGGTCTGGATCGCACATGCATTGTCACCATTTAACCATACAGTGGTACCTCACAAGACGAATGCCTCGCAAGACGAAAAACACGCAAGACGAAAGAGTTTTCTGTTTTTTGAGTCGTTCCGCAAGACGAATTTCCCTATGGGCTTGCTTCGCAAGACGAAACGTCTTGCGAGTTTGTTTCCTTTTTCTTAAAGTCCCTAAGCCGTTAATAGCCGCTAAGCCGTTAATAGCCGCTAATAGCCGTGCTTCGCAAGACGAAAAAACCGCAAGACGAAGAGACTCGCAGAACGGATTAATTTCGTCTTGCGAGGCACCACTGTAATGATGTTCAAATGTGAAAGGGCCAACCTGGCTGTGACATCATATTGCATCTTCTCTGAGACTGTGTGTATGTCAGAGTATTCTATTGTGCTTTTGTGAACATTTTTCCACACAAGAGCCGCTTCAACTGAAGTCTCTCAATGTCCACACTAGTGGATGGCACTCAGTGGGGGATGTATATGAATGTGTGTTGTTGTCCTGTCCCCTCAGTTAGTAGTAATAATAATAATAATAATAAATTTTCATTTATACCCCGCCCTCCCCAGCCAAGACCGGGCTCAGGGCGGCTAACAACCAATAATAAAAACAAGATGATTAAAATACAATTTAAAAGATTAAGATACAACATTAAAACATTAGGGTGCAATCTCTTCATAGGAGGAGAAAGGAAAAAGAAAGAGGAGGAGGAAAAAGGAAAAAGAAAGGAAAAAGAAAGAGGAGGAATCAAACTGGTTCTAAGCCAAAGGCCAGGTGGAACAACTCTGTCTTACAGGCCCTGCGGAAAGAGATCAGATTCCGCAGGGCCCTGGTCTCAAGAGACAGAGCATTCCACCAGGCCGGAGCCAGTGTTGAGAAGGCCCTGGCTCTGGTTGAGGCTAATCTAACTTCCTTAGGGCCCGGGACCACTAGGGTGTTGCTATATATGGACCTTAAGGTCCTCTGTGGGGCATACCCATAGGTATGAGGGTCCTAGGCCGTGAAGGGCTTTAAAGTTCAAAACCAGCACCTTAAATCTGACCCTGTACCCCACCGGGAGCCAATGCAGCTGGAAAAGCACTGGGTGAATAGTACTTTCCCCACCCTTCCTGAGTTTCAGAAACTTAAGCATGCATGCAAGTACTTGTTACCTTGTACTTAAATATTTGAAGTACAAGTTTTCTGCTTGTGCATATACGGGGCTTGCATAAAGCTGTGGCTTTAAAAAAAGTGTTTGTTATAGTTTTAATTTTGTAAATCACAGGGTGAATATGGATCACGGCTTCCCTGGATTTCAGATCCAGCGCAGAAAGGGGGCAAGGTTCTCCTTCATTGTCCTGCTGGCGATAGATTGATAGTTTATCACATGGTTATATATATACCTAGATAATTTTGTTGCCCTTTATTCATTCATAGCCTCCATTCTCAACCCCCTCACCTGGGTGTAAGCCCCACTGAATTAAATAAGAAGGACTTCTTGAGTGGACATGGTTAAGCAATCCATCAGTTCTGCTGATGGGTTGGGTCCAGTCTTACAGAAGACGGACTGAAATCATGGCGATTAGTTAGTTGTGATCTAATAATGTGAAATACATCTATAGTTTGAAAATAAAGTGATGAAAGTTGCTGTTTGCACCTCCTTATTCCAGATGCAGTGATAAAAAGCTGACCAAGTGATCGTCGTATTTAACTTAAATCTTACTGATTTCAGTAGGCCTGCTCGAAAGGATAAGTTAAGTCTGGATCCAACGCTATGTGTGTATGGAAGTAATACAATACTTAGAAATACTTTGGATTCTTTACAGATCTGTGTGTTTTCCAGGTCAACACCCTGTACTTTTACTTCCAGTGTACTTTTTCTTCACTCCTGATACTGAATTCTGGTACAGTATTGATATCCAGTCTGCAGTGCTGCATTTTTTCATCTGGCACTCCATCCATGTAGGGCTAACAGCTGCCAGAGAGATCTACTCAATGCTGATCTCCCAGAAAATGCTTCTGAATATTGAACACTTTGCACAAAAAAATTGTTTCTGAAATTTAGAAAAGGGGTCTAGCCATTTATCTTCCCTTAATTCAGTATTACTCACTAACAGCACAACAAAGGACCAGCGGCAAATACTTCCCATCGCTTTAAGCCAACAATTGCAAGTTGAAGATCAAAAGAATAGTTAACACACACACCCCACCCTGAGTCACTTTCTCGATTGCAGTTGATGTTCACTTATATTATTCTGGCGTATTATTCTCCCCAAAAGGGGAAATCCTACTAACACATTTTTTTTTCTTCTTCCTGTCTTTGTACTCGCCTCCCAAATCCAATAATCGAAATCGTAGAAGGGGAAGGGAACCCAAATTATATTTAGGTGCTGTTGGATTCTTTGGATTTGGGGGTGGGTAGAAATATTATTTATTTATTTATTTATTTATTTATTTATTTATTTCCCGCCCTCCCCAGCTGAAGCTGGGCTCAGAGGAACATAGGACGCTGCCTTTCACTGAGTCAAGTAAAAGTCAGCTACTAACAGTGGCTCTGCAGAGTCTCAGATGGTGGAAGAGCCTTGTGTCCTTGTTTTCAAACTTTACCTCGGTCTATGAACGGAAGCCGAACAGTGGAAGGGCACCGGTGGTGGAAGGCCTCATTAGGGGAAGCACGCCTCAGTTTAAGAATGGTTTCAGTTTAAGAACAGACTTCCGGAACGGATTAAGCTCATAAACTGAGGTACTACTGTACAAAGTTATAAAAATCCAAATTTATAACCATATACAGAGATTTCTCTGAATCTCAGGACTCCACTCCCCATCCCGTTTTAAACATTTAAAACTGCATCTTTTTCCAAAATATTAACTTTTATATTAATCCATATTGTCCATGGTAATTGTTACACTACAAGTGAAATCAAAATCCTGCCAGTGTTTCCATCTGCTTACAGTGGTCTCTTAGATAACACACAAATTTTTCCCATTCTTTTGTAAAGTTTTTATCCTCTTGGTTCCTGAGTTTTCCACTCAGCTTTGCCATTTTGGCATAGTCCTTCAGCTTGGTGTGCCATTCTTCTCTGATAGGGACTTTGTCTTCTTTCCATCTCTGGGCTAATAGCATCCGAGCGGCTGTTGTTCCATACATAAAAAGTCTTTTCTGGTCCGTTGGGATGTCAGTACCTGTAATTCCTAATAAAAAAGCTTCTGGGTTTTTTTTAACAAAAGTTATTTTAAACATTTTTTTCATTTCATTATATATCATCTCCCAGAAAGCTTTTACCACCTTGCAGGTCCACCACATATGGTAAAAGGAACCTTCTTTTTCTTTACATTTCCAGCAGGCATTTGTACCTGTCCTATACATTTTTGCCAGCTTAGTAGGAGTCAAATACTACTGGTACATCATTTGCAGGTTCTGTTCTAGACCACTGCAATAAAATATTGCAATAAGCAAGTCGCACCATTTTTTCGGTGCATATAAAAGTTACGTTTACACTATGCTGTAGTCTGTTAAGCCAGGCGCCTCCTGGCTGCAGGGGCAGGAGGGAAAAGAACCTGACTCCAGCATCAGCCGGCTCCAATCCTGTGGTCAGAAGATGGGCGGTAGCAGAGGGGGACTTCCTTCCCCTGGAAGCAGCTAGGCTGCCTGCTGCTCCACCCACGTCCTCGTAAGGAGCAATATCCATGAAGTGCAAGAAATCAAAGCGCAATTAAGCGTGGTGTGCCTGTATATACTAAACTCAGAGGTGGTGTTTTTTTTTGCACCTTCTGGGGGCTCTTAGGTTGCAACTGGAGGATTATCTTCTACACCAAGGTTTTCCAAACTTGGGTCTCCAACTGTTTGTGCACTACAACTCCCATCATCCCTAGCTAGCTGGACCAGTGGTCAGGGATGATGGGAACTGTAGTCCAAAAACAGCTGGAGACCCAAGTTTGGGAAACTATTCTACACTTTTAAATTTCCTAGTGACTAAATACACAAAGCACTAGAACTTCTCTCACCCAGCTTCTACAGAGTTTAACTGGCTTTGGTAACCCACCATTTACTGTTGCTATAGACACTATACTTCACTGGCATGTAGAAAGGAGAAGCGTCTCTCAGTTCGTGCTGGGATTTGGAGACGCAGAGAGTTTCTCCTGCTGCTTCAAGTGTCTCAGAGCCTGGCATGAAGTAAACAGCTGACCCTTTCTCAAGCTTTCTGCACGTACTCAATAATTTGGGAGAGACATGTTGGAGGTTGTTCATCCTGTCCAGCATGAAGTGAAAGGCTCCTCCCACCTTCGATGTTCTGCTTTGCAATGAGCACCCAGGAAGGGAGATGATATTATTATTGTCATTGTCATCGTCTTTATTTCAATTTATATACCACCCTTTATCGAAGGATCCCATGGTGGTGTACAATATTAAGAATGTGGTTTATACAGCGTAATAATAAAAACATAATGCAAAGCATAATAATACACAGTACAGTCATACCTCTGGTTACGAACGCTTCAAGTTACGAGTTTCGCTAACCCGGAAGTAGCTGCTCCTGGTTGCGAACTTTGCCCCAGGATGCGAACGGAAATCGTGTGCCAGAGGCCCCATTAGCGAAAGGGCGCCTGAGGATAAGAACGGTGTCAGCTTAAGAACAGACCTCCGGAACAAATTAAGTTCGTAACCAGAGGTACCACTCTATAATAACGAAATTATTAGAATGACAGTCCCCCCTCACATTTAACGCGGCATAGATTACTTAATGACCAAAGGTCTGGGTGAGGAGGAATGTTTTAATCTGGTGCCTAAAGACATGTAATGATGGTGCCAGACAAGCCACTCTGGGGAAAGGCTTCCACAGATGGGGAGCCACCCATTCTCGTGTTGTCACCCTCTGAACCTCTTGGGGGGGGGAGGAACATAGGGAAGGGTCTTGAATGACAAGTGCAGTGTCCTGGCCGGTTTGTATGGGGAGAGGCGGCACTTTAAATGGGGTCCAGAAACTAATTGGTACAGTGGTTCCTTGGTTCTCAAACTTAATCCATTCCGGAAGTCCGTTCCAAAGCCAAAGTGTTCCAAAACCATGATGTGCTTTCCCATAGAAAGTAATGCAAAACAAATTAATCCATTCCAGACTTTTAAAAACAACCCCTAAAAGAGCAATTTAACATGAATTTTACTATCTAACAAGACCATTGATCCATAAAATGAAAGCAATAATCAACGTACTGTACTATTAAAAAATAAGACAGTATTGTAGAGGGGGAAAATGAAAATTTATTATTTTTCTTCCCTGCACTGATGATAGTCATTGTTTGGATGGGGGGCTTTTATCCATTTCTGCAGTCACACAATCAGTAGCTGAACTAGGTTCCACACAGTCACAAAAACAGATTAACCAAAAAAGCCTCAAAAACAAAAATGCAAAATAAATAGCAAAAACAAAAGCACCAAATGGAAGTCCATTCAACTTGCAAAATGTTCAAAAACCAAAGCGCAGCTTCTGATTGGTGCTGGCACCCCAGAAACAATAGCCAACAGCTGCATTGGACGTTCAGCTTCCGAAAAACTTTCAAAAATGGAACACTTACTTCTGGGTTTTCGGCGTTTGGGAACCAAAGTATTTGAGAACCAAGGCGTTTGGGAACCAAGGTACCACTGTATTAAAGTGCTAAGTAACTAGAGACAGGTGGCTGCCAGAAAGGAATTGGTAGTCACTGTCAGGCCCCCCAGCCAGTCACGGCCATTTGTGGAGGCTTGCCCTGAACCCCTTTGGCCTCTTCCTCTCCTGCCTGTTGCAGTGAGCAGGACTTGGGGAGCAGAGTGGATAAAAATGACCAGGATGCTTCGTTGCCGCCTCCTGATTCAGCAATAAAAGTGCAGTCTGGTAGCCCTGTGGCTTTTATCAGTTTGAGAGCTGCTACCTGTCCACTTTCCTGGATTGTTATTCTCTGCTTATTCTCTGTTTGGAAGGTTGCATGTTGCAAGAGCCTTGCAGGAGGCATACTTGTTAACTGGCTGAACCTGGGTTGAGCTTCTGCACCATCAGGTTTCCGGTAAAGGTAAAGGTAAAGGGACCCCTGACCATTAGATCCAGTCGTGGCCGACTCTGGGGTTACGGCGCTCATCTCGCTTTATTGGCCAAGGGAGCCGGCGTACAGCTTCCGGGTCATGTGGCCAGCATGACTAAGCCGCTTCTGGCAAACCAGAGCAGCGCACGGAAACGCTGTTTACCTTTCCGCTGGAGCGGTACCTATTTATCTACTTGCACTTTGACGTGCTTTTGAACTGCTAGGTTGGCAGGAGCAGGGACTGAGCAATGGGAGCTCACCCCGTCGCGGGGATTTGAACCACCAACCTTCTGATCGGCAAGTCCTAGGCTCTGTGGTTTAAGCCACAGCGCCACCCGCGTACCCATGTTTCCAGTAAGCCTCCATAATTGAATTGCTTGGTATGTGGAGTCACCTCACAGGCCTGTTTGCACTACTCAGCTTCAGGTGAAACTTCCCTTGCAGTCCACGTTTGAAGTTTGCCAGGCGCTGGGCGCATTTTGCACCTGGCTATCAGCCACTTGCAACCCAGTGAAAATGCCCAGGTGCCAGAATGGTGCTTGACGTCTCCACCCTCTGGAGGTGCATCATGCCTGGGGACTCTTGGATCTTGACTGTTTTCACACACTAATACCACATCCTGTAGAATTCTACACAGTCCTGTGTAGCGCAGCATAACTTTTAGGGTGAATATCGACAAGTAGGGCCAGCCTGCATCATCTGTCTCATAAGAGGCCTTGGCTCACATTAAAGTTTTGTGGGGGTGGTGCACTAGGCCATGACCCATCCTTGTGCCCTGCCAGTGTGTTTAGCCATCATCTTTGACCAGTAAGTGAACTCAGATTGTCCAGAGAGCTAAACTGAATTGTCATCCAAGCCCATAGTGGTCTCTGGAAACCTGCCTTGGCAATCATTGTGACTGTAAATAAATTAAGGTGTGCATTGGCTCCCTACCATTCATTTGCTGGACTACAACTCCCATCATTCCTGGCCATTCATAATGCTAATATTTCAGGATCAGGCTTTTTGCACACAGCTGTAAAGTTCTATAAAGCCATAAGCTTCCATGCAGGTTGGTAGTGACACACAAACACAAAATGTGATATTGTGCACCTGACGGCATTTCCATGCCGTTTCCTTGCATTTTGCACCTGGACAGAGTTTTAACCGCAAGTCTTCTGTCCTTCCTGGAAATGTTGTTGGGGTTTTTTAATTACTATTGCTAAATTATTGTGAAAAATTCACGCTGCCATTGATGCAAAAGGCAGCTCAGAATGAAAAGGAGCTTTTGCTTTGTATGGACGAAAGGGTGTGGCTTAGGAACCAGATGATGGGAGAAGAAAAATGCTCTTTGTTCTGCAGTCAGGTAAAGCAGGTGGCTTTGCTAACTAGCCTGATCTGGGATCTGGTATAAAAATGCAGTGAAAACTTGGTTCTCGGTCGTATTTGAAGAAGTAAACCTGGAAAATGTAGTAATTTCCAGTGGTTCCACTACAGCTCCGGATACGTGGAATCCACTAGTGTATAAGCTGCAAGTTTGCTTTTTAAAAAACCCTATTTTGTTTCATTGTTGTTTATAATTAGCTACTTTGATTTACTGTTAAATTACTGCAGTTTTTAACACTTTATTGTCCTGAAAACTTCGTGTATCAGGTCCAAGCGTTGTCATTTTTCTGTAGTATAGTTGTGTACAGTGCATACAAATTGTAGCATTCACCCGACGGAGGGGGTTGTGTCGGGTGGGACTGCTTTGCTGGAATAGTGTGAAAACATGTGTGTAGCCAAGGGGGGCGAGGAGGCAGCTGCCCCCCCCCATAATCAGTGAAAATCAATACAAATGAGGTTCTTCCCTCCCCCAACAAAAGCGTGCCCCCCCCAATAAAACCTGGCTACGCCCATGTGTGAAAAGTGAATAGATGGGAACTGAGGGCTGTTGGATGTGGGGAGGATGGATTGTAGTCATACATTTTTGTCAAATCTGAAATTGGAAATTAGATTCTTTCCCCCTTAAAGCTGGAGGTCTAGACAAGTAAACCTCCCTCCTCGAATCTACTTTCTTCTTCCTTTTATTAGCCTGCATTAGAATTTAACCCATGTTTTAGATCGATCTTGTGAACAAAATCCATGCAAAAGAACATAGTAAATATTCACGGTGGAATCACTGCAGGCTTTTTCTTTCTGTCTTTTTTTTTTTTTAAGTCCCTGCGTAAATCGGGATTACAAAGTCTTTGTTTGCGTAAAGCAAATTGAAACACGTACACAACCCATTACAATAAGAAATGAACAGGGTGTTTTTCCTGTTCTCTGTGAATCCTGTGCAAATAGCCAGATTCCGTGCTTTTGAAATTCTTTTAAGTGCAGGTATTTCCCCAATTTTTCATCGCTCCTGGTTCCCTTTCTGTAGATGAATGAAGACAGACCAGTTTTTCAATTGAATCTTACATTGGCCCTTGCAGTGACTCGCTGGCCTCCGCAGCAATGGCTGTTCACAATTTCGTTGTCAAAAAAGCAACCTTTCAGATCAGTTACCTCCTGTCAAGAGCTAATTTTCCAGCAGTCAGGCTTTATCTAGATAAATAATTAGAGAGGGAGATGAAGACTGTCGTGCTGAGTCTGTCTGTCTGCGACACAGTTAATACAGTCGATCTCTGTGTTTTTTCATTTCTGCAGAACGCTTGCAGTGCCCGTCTCATTAAAAAAAATCTGTGTAGAGGCAATGGGCAACAAAGCCAATTGCTTTGCATTTGTCTCGGATGAATTAATGACACTTCTCATGTATTTGTCAGAAGTAAGCAAACAGCTGCATCTTGCATCAGGAACAGAGAAAATCCTGCCTTGCTGGCTTATTCCAAGGCCTTCTACACGGCCATGAAAAAGCACCCCATACATCGTCTATAAGAATATGTAGCACTGTATATTTTAATTTAAGCAGCAAACAAAATCAGTTAAACTTTAACATTCGCCTTTTCTGCATTGGACAAAAGAGCCTTTTTCACTGCCATTCCCTGGGCTGAAAGCTAAATTTAGCTGGGAATCATTTAACGTGACACTAGAGAGACAGGAGAGAGATGCACACATGTACAGATATTTAATGAGTAGACACTATTGTGAAATATCTTGCACTGTAGCTGCGATTCTCTCTCTCTTTCATAGATCCCCATTCAGTTAAGCTGTATTATTGATGCAAACTCCAAAGAACATGTAGTAGTATATTGACAAGTACACATCCCCCCATGTACTGCTATCGAAAGGGTGTTTGGAAACCCTTTAGTTCTCTCTATTCCTTGGTGGTAGCTTCGGCAACATTTCCTAGGAAGAGCTGGTTTTAAAAACGGATCGATATCTCAGTGCTTGTGTCTGTTGCCCACTTTAAAGTGTGCTTGCCCTACACAATACCTCGAGAGGGCATGCCACTTCCTTAGGAAACCCAGGTATTTAATAATAATAATAATAATAATAATAATTCACTGCCTAGCCTTTCAGCATGCTTTATTATCTCATTCTTTCACAAATCAGAGGGCTGAAGTCTTCCCCCTGCTCCAAATCCTAAATATACTGTCTCTGCCACAGAAGACACATAATTTCCAGCCCCCTCCATTTAAGTAGCATGCGGATCTTTCGCCTACGCCATGGATTATTTTAATTCTTGATTCTGTGCATCGTTTTACATAAGGTAGAAAAGATGTTCCAAATGAACATTTCCAACCATAATAATCATTTTTAAAATGTTCTTTTATTTGGGAAGTAGCCCTGTGGCTGGACGTCTCTGCTGCACTTCTTTTCCGTTACTGCAATCGTTCGCTGCCCTGAATCAATTTCTGCGACTCACATTGGTACATTGAAGGGTGGGGTACCAGCAGCGGATATGCATATGGTGGAAGGGGTGGAGAAACGTGGCTGTTCTGCCAGCCCAGGGACCATAGAGGCAGTTGCCTGCTATCTTGTGGTTTTTCGTTTTTTTTTTTTAAAAAAAAACTAAACTCCTTTGCGCTTCCATATGATAGGAAAGCAAAAGGCTTTCTTTCCAATATAATGGTGCCATTAACATCTATTAATAATGCAGACAGGGTAAGTAGCTGGAGTTGGCGATCCCAAGGGGCCTCGTGAAACAGATGTGCACTGTATCTTCCCGGATTTGATGGCTGCTGGGGTCGAGGGGGTCGCTGTGGTTCCTGTTTATTTCCTCTGGCAGTGGTTTTCTAATTTAAGCACCTCTGTCTCCTGGCTACAGTAGCCTGCTGTGATGCAGAGGTGGGGAGAGAGAGAGAGTGGGGAGAGAGAGAGAGAGGGAGAGAGAGAGAAAGAGTAGGAGATGGGTGCCAGCATAGATTGGTAGTGCCTCTGCACAGCTCCCAAGCTGACCTCTTCCCCTCTTTTCTCCTCTTTGCCTTTTCTTCGCAGAGGCATCCGTGTCGGGGGGAAGCTGAACGGGAGAGCGGCTTCTCCTTTTGTTAACGTGTTGGAAAGGTAAGCGCCTTCCTTGCTGCCGACTTGGAATACTGCTGTGTTGTGCATGCATCTTACCGGAGACGGGATATAAAGCCCCCTGGAAAACCTGTCCCGTCCTGTGTCATTCGACACAATGCTGTAAGTAAGCCTGAAAATGGAGATAGCCTTATTTCTCTCCTCCTCCTCCGGCCCACCCCCCAACCCCCCAGTTCGTCGTCTTCTTTTTCCAAACAAGACCCGGTGTTTCAGTTTGAATCTGCTCTGTTCCTGACAGCTGTTCTGAATTGACAGGGGCGTTTGGAGAGAACGGATTCCCCACCTCTTTTAGCTGTTTAGGGTTAGGGGAGTGACAGCAGGCTGCCTTTTTTAAAAAAAGAAAGTTCCGAAAGGAAACGTTCCATTGTATCTTTGCACTTCCTGGGATCGCGCAATCACCCACCTGCCTAAACAAAAGCTTTTGTTCCGTGTGCGCTGATTTCTAATATGCTATGTAAAGCAGCCGTGTGATTTGCATGATTTCAGGGGGCTAGGCTCGGTGTAAGGCAAAACAGCAGATGTAAATGTCTGTAGTTGGACACAGCTGGGTTGCAGCATTGTCTTGTGCGCTCGCAGTATAATGCAGAGGAATGCATTTCCGGATAGATTGTCAAGAGACATGTTTTAAAACACTGCCACTGCCTTCCATCACTCATTCAGTCCCCTGCAGCAACAGAATAGTACTGGAAGTTCTGAGCTGTGCAGGGCAAATAGCATAACTTGTCTGGAACGAGAAGAGTAATTTCCCGCATTATATGGGTTGCTAAACATTGTTGCAAATAATGTGGAAAGGGAAACCAGGCTGCATTCGCTCTCTCCTCTTGTCTTAAGGCAATCTCTGCTTGCATCGAGTTCTTGGGATGTATATTGTGCATCGGGTAGCGAGAAATAATAAGGAGATGTGGATTTCTCCATTTTCTTTAGGTGATACAGGAATTGTGTGTGTGTGTGTGTGTGTGTGCGTGCATGCATCAACTTGTCTATAAATTACAGCTAATTGGAACTATAAGCACGTTCTTGGGCAGTAAGTTTTTTTTAAAAAAGCCATTGTGGCTTTTTGTTCACTCTTCATCCATATTCCTCCTATCCCCATAAGCACTGATGCATACAAGCTGTCCCAATGTAAAAAGTGTCCCATTAAAAGATTTTTTAAAATAGCCTGTGTCATCAGTAACAAATGTATTCTTTATTTTTACAAACATTTTTTTAAAAAAAATCTGTAGACTTCTCCATTTTTCTTAAGCAAGGGGGAGTTCTGATCTCTCAAAACTGAGCTTGCTTTGTTTAATTTGCAAAGTCTACCATATGCATGCATTCATGTCCGTAACATCCCCGTAGGTTAATTCAAGTCTAAGGGTATAACAAAGGAACAAGAGAGATGTATTAATATTTTCGAAGAAAAAACTGAGGACAAAATACAATTTGGACTTCTAAAAATACATGGGTGGTATTGTAATGGAGATGTATTCTTGACAGATATGTAAGTTCGGCAATAATATTCACCTGTTTTAAAATGGTAAAGAGATCCTGTTTTATGAGTTTTGTTGATGACTGCATTGAACACCGATTCATAATCAAGTACCATTTTTATTGGGAATCTTCTGTTGCACTAGGCTGGATTTGCAAGGATAATGAAAGTTAAAAATTAGATTTGTCAGGGTGACAAAACAGCAGAGTATAATAATATAGGTTATTTTCCTTTATCATACTGGGTGAAGTCAATGCTTCAATTTATTGATGAATTCCACAGCAGGGCTTATATAGGGTGAAAATAGGTTACCAACTTTGCTACTCAGATCTGTGGGTTTTATTTTAAAAATGGGAAGGCTAAAGTTAGTTCTTCAGTTGCCATGACTAATTCTTTACCCCCTAGAATTATCCTATTGTTTCCAATGGAATGATTGCATTTGCAAAGGTCCAACTTACTGCTCCTCAGAATAAGAGGAGACGCTAAACAACTAGTGATTGCTCTATGAAAATCTTGGTTTTATTTTATGCAAAATGAATAACTTTAAACCTTACACTGAATTCACATACATACCAATTCAGACAAGGAAGGCTGCAAAATGGATTGCTGAAGTCTTAACACAATGTCAAAACTACTAAAACTTGCAATTATATATATTTTTTACTTGTCTGTTGTGGCACCACCTGCTCTGCAAGCAGGATACAATTCTATGTACTTCTCTGATTTGGGGATATTTATGTTTTAAGCAAGTACAAAATGGTGTACAGATATATATATATATATATGAATATATGTGCGCATGCATATATACACACAGATATATATTCTCAAACCTAAGTTTTAAAGGGAGAAATGTACAAAACAGAATTCTAAATTCAGTGAAGTGGTGGTGTCTGTATCTCTTGGTATTCTTGCCAAGTGTTGGTTTTCTTTTTTTAAGGAAGCAGAAGAATAAATAAATCTGGGAAATTCTCATTATGCCTGTTTGAGACACCTTTTGCTGTAAACCTACGTTCTATAGGAAACAAAGGAAATATCCTCTTTCCTTTGTTAATATCGTTTATCATCTTTAACTCATTAGCTGCTGAAGGTGTTACTTGAAACAGTGAGTCTTTTTCCCTATCTGTAACCTTTGTAGCTGGAATATACACAAATGTCATCGTGTATAGGATTGTAGATATTAGCAGAGGATTACTAACCATAATAATAAATGCTTTACAGAGAAAATTGGAGATTAACACCCTATACCACAAAGGTCTATTACACAGATAGATAGGGATTGTTGTGTTTGGTTTCAGCTCTTATTACTGGGAGAAAGAAGATTGGAATGGAATACACCGAAGTGTCACTAAGACAGGTACTTGCACAAGAGTGATTTGAATTAGCAGTTCTTGGGAGTAGAGAGAGACTGTTTTTTGTTTAAGAAGTAGCAAGTGATTTTAACATTGGAGCAAACTCCATTCTTTATATAACATGCAAATAAGTTCTTTTTCAGAAATAGTGCCACAAGCTGATAGAACAAAGACAGACAGAAATCCATTGCTTGTCTACACAGTTCTTATTTGCTTTAAAATGTAGCATAATAAGTCTCTTCGCAGATTTCTTTGTCAGATAGCATTCTTGTTGTGTGTGGCTCCCTCTTCCTGCGCCTTGAACTAGTGAGACATTGCCTCTGATGTTTAAACTTTGATTAAAAACACACACACAGTGAATGTTTCAATACGGTGTTTTGTTTAACCAGAATACCAACAATACTTCATGGTAAACTTGCAAAATGATCCTCTGAGAGGACTTAGGTTTTGTGATTTTTTCTTGTGCTTCTCTCAAAGGGGGAAGAAACGCTTCAAATGAGCAGAACCAGTTTGGCTTTTAAATGCCTTTTTAAAAACATGATTGAACACTTCTGGAAAAGATTCTGATTCACAGTACCTAGTGGTCCTTTCAACAAACAGTAGTGAAGACAGGCCATAGTTTATTGTGACACCTGAATGCAGCCACTGGGTGACCCGCCGTCTTGTTGATTTGTGCAAATTGGCCCTTGGCATGATTCTTCTGCACAGGCATGTTCCTGTGTTGTGTGAACCCATGCCATGAGTGTTGACCTGCAAATATGAAACAGCCATTCACAAACCAAATGCCGCACAGAGAGCTAACTTTCAACAGAGCCATGAGATGTCAAGTGATGGACATACATGTGTAAATTCAAGCCTCATTTATATAGCGCACCTCATCAGGGGTGCTTTAGGGAGCAAAGCAAGCAAGAAGACAGACCTGGGGAGTTTTCGGTCTTTATTTCTTTTTACAGTAGGAGATCACAGAGGGAGATTGGCACCAGGGGGCTGAATGTGGGCAAAGGCTGTTACGTGTACTTTGGGTTTCTGCTGACATAAGGCTATGGAATTCTAACCAAAGGCTTCATGGAAAATATGATGTTCTAGGAGCACAAGGGATGTGGCACCAAGCCTAATTCTTAGTGATATGTTTAGATGGGATTAGACATGTATAAGACTGCATTGTCTCGTCTGTTACACCGAATGCAAGGGGTGCTGTGCATTGAGAAATGGTGCGGTTCTTCTGAGTCTGTACTGTGTTTGTTGGGCGCAAAGTCAGTTTCCTATGTATAAAGGTAAAGGGACGCTTGACCATTAGGTCCAGTCGTGGCCGACTCCGGGGTTGCGGCGCTCATCTCGCTTTATTGGCCGAGGGAGCCGGCGTACAGCTTCCGGGTCATGTGGCCAGCATGACTAAGCCACTTCTGGCGAACCAGAGCTGCACACGGAAACACTGTTTACCTTCCCGCCGGAGCGGTACCTATTTATCTACTTGCACTTTGATGTGCTTTCGAACTGCTAGGTTGGCAAGAGCAGGGACCGAGCAATGGGAGCTCACCCTGTCGCGGGGATTCGAACAGCGACCTTCTGATCGGCAAGTCCTAGGCTCTGTGGTTTAACCCACAGCGCCACCCACGTCATTTTCCTATGTATATCATGTGCCTTTTAGTGGTGCTTACACAGGATAAAAGTGTTTCAGACTTACCCATTGGGGCTGCCCCCAGATCTTCTTCCCACACTGCATTGTTCTATGCAAAGCGACTAGGGGAAAAGGTATTGTGGGGCACAGAGTGTCATCATTTTGCTAACACCAGTCCCTTCTGTCACATGTGGACTTCTTATTGGATGTAGCCCACAAATCATCAGTGCCTGCTTGTCCTGTTTTGATTGATGTGTTTCAGCTTGAAGATGAGGGCTGAGTCCCAACTTTGCTAATGAAGCAATTGTAAGATTGCTTTTTTTGCTTTTTTTTTTAAGCACCGTTTGGACTATACCATCCTTGATCATTTTTGGCCAGCCTCTAACATCACAATTTTTGGAGTAAGGTGTTAGAGCAAGTTGGTGGCAACTCAGCTTCAGACTTTCTTGGATGCTCCTGATTATTTAGATCTTTTCCAGTTTAGATTGAGGTCCATTTTGGGGTGAAACTGGCTTGGTGGATGCCCTACACCAGGCACTAGATATGGTGGGGACTGTGTGTCTGTTGGATTTTGGAACTCTCCATACCTTTGAACATGGAATCCTTCTGGGCATGAAGCAGTGTTCTGTGGTAGCTTTGGTCCAATCTAGTTAGATGGTGGTGTTGACGCTCTTCTGTTGGATCACTTGGCCAATGGGATCCCTCAGGGCTCTATTTTGACCTCCATGCTGTTTAGCATCTCCATTAAAACTGCAGAGAATGGTCATCGGGAGTTTGGGTGTTGGATGCCAACAGTATGCTAGCAAGGCCCAGCTGCATCTCATTTGCAGCTGAGCCAAGGAGCCTGTAGGGATCCTCCTGAACTGGTAGCATCTAAGTTCAGTGATGGATGAGATGGAGGCCAAAAGACAGAAGAGTTTGATCCAACTGAGACAGAAGCGCATCTAATTAGTAGATATGCTGACCCAGGATTAGAAGCTCAGGGCAGCACTATCTCTAAAAGACCAGGTTTGCAGTTTTGGGGTTCTCTTGGACCCAGTGGAGTTCCTAGATGACCACCGAGACAGGTATGGTTGCTGGGGTTCCTGGTCAGGAGTAGCACCTTGACTGTGGAACTCCATCCCAAGAGAGATTAGGCCATATTCTTCTGTATTGCCTTTCAGATGGTTGGTTAAGACATTTTCATTCCAGCAAACTTTAAGTCTAGTTGTTGTTTTTTAAAAATAGTTTTAATTGTCTTGCGGTGACTTTTAACGCTTTCTGCTTTTAAAAGTGTTTTGAGATTTTACTGTTGTAAAATCAGCCTGGGGGTGGGGGCTTGCTAGTACAGTGGTACCTCTGGTTAAGTACTTAATTCGTTCTGGAGGCCCATACTTAACCTGAAACTGTTCTTAACCTGAAGCACCACTTTAGCTAATGGGACCTCCCGCTGCTGCCGTGCCGCTGGAGCACAATTTCTGTTCTCATCCTGAAGCAAAGTTCTTAACCTGAAGCACTATTCTGGGTTAGCGGAGTCTGTAACCTGAAGCGTATGTAACCCGAGGTACCACAGGCACTTGTAAATTGGAATCTGTGGCCGTCTAGATATCGTTGGGTGCCAGTCCCCACCCACCCCAGCCACCATGACCAATGGGAATTGTGGCCTTCCAGATGTTGCTGAACCACACCTCCCATTGGCCATGTTGGCTGGGACTGATAGAGGTTGGAGCCCAACATCTGGAGGGCCTAAGGTCCCACATCCCTGTCTTATGGCTTACAGGTATTAAGCGCACAAAAAGTAGCACATACAATACCTCAAAATAGCCCTGTGCAGGTATGACCTAGAAAGGCAAATAGAGCAGAAAATTATACCCTGTTACCAGAGGTTGTTTGTTTGTTTGTTTGTTTGTTTGTTTTGCATTTGGAGAGGTGTGCTTCTAGTATGATTAGGTATTGATATATAATTGATAACACTAAAGAGGGTGAGTTGACCAGTATGAGCTGCAGCCATAGGGGTACCCTTTTCTCATAATTATTGAATAGTTTTGTAGTAGTCTTGGAGCTAAACACAATACCATGTTGAATTCATTGTGACTTAAATGGAGTATAGAAATTTTCATATCAAAAGTGGAGTCGGACTACAGGGCCTATCAAGTATTATGAGAGCTCTGTAATTGGATTACAATTAGCACAGGTGACTTCAGCTGTGTAACAGGTAATAGGTTATATACTGAATTGCTTCTATTTTCAGTACTTATTTTCTTACCCTTTATGATAGGCTTCCTCAAACTCGGCCCTCCAGGTGTTTTCAGCCTACAAGTCCCATGATCCCTAGCTAGCAGGACCAGTGGTCAAGGATGATGGGAATTGTAGTCTTAAAACATCTGGAGGGCCAAGTTTGAGGAAGCCTGCTTTATGACACGGAGAGAAGTGTGACACACATGCTGCCCATTCAACTTAAGACTATCTACTGAATCCAGGGGTCAGTAAACTTTTCCAGCAGGGGGCCGGTCCACTGTCCCTCAGACCTTTTGGGGGGCCAAACTATATTCTGAAGGGGGGGGGAATGAACTAATTCCTATGCCTCACAAATAACCCAGAGATGCATTTTAAATAAAAGGACACATTCTACTCATGTAAAAACATGTTGATTCCCGGATCGTCCGTAGGCCGGATTTAGAAGGCGATTGGGCCGGATCCGTCCCCTGGGCCTTAGTTTGCCTTCCCATGACTGAATCCATCTCCCAAAACAAGAGGCATTGCACTCCTAAGCATACACTAGGCACAACTGGAGCAAGTGGTCTTCCACCCCTCTACATATTTGAACAAAGGCACTTTTAACATATTTAACTTTTTCTTTATCATCAGTCTGTCTGTCTGCAGAGCAGCGGCCTCATTTCTGTCTGCCTCTCCCTGGCGACAGTACTAGGACGAGAAAGAATTCGTAACTCCATCAAAATTAAAGGGACTTGCTGCAAATGCAACAGCCACATTCAGACAATCAAATCACACAAGTGGCGTGTGCTTTCTGTGAGTGGGGAAAGATGCCCGAAAGCTGTACTTGGCTATAGTTTCCCATTGTATCAGAACTGAGAAACTATGGGTAATAGCTTAGGGGCCCATTGACTAGCAAATAGTAGCATCATGACATTTAGTGGTATTTCTTTTATCGTCAGAGGGTTTAGCAAATAATTAACAAGGTTCCTGGGAGCTACTTTGTGGCCCCAGTTGAACAAGGCCTTGAACCATTCAGGAAAAAAACTCTACCACTATTACCACTAAGTAATACGCCCAGAGATGGTAACTAGCCTGTGTTTGGTTGGATTCATTCTGAGTGTTCTGCCACTGGCATTCCAGACTGCTTCATCACTCCAGCTCCCTAGTAAACCAAGGAACCAATTGGGCTCTATTCCAGCTTGCTCCAACCTGTGCCCTCCAGCTGTTTTTCAGTACAATTCGCCACACAGCTGTGCTTGCTGGGGCTGATGGGATTCTAAACATCTGGAGGACATCAGCTTGGGAGAAGGCTGCTCAGTTCAGAGGGAGAGGGAACTTGGTGATCCTATCAAGTGCCTGAATCAGCTCCCCATCCCATCGAGGCAAGGGTGGGGAACCTGACTACAACTCCCATTCTCCCTGACCATGCTGCTTGTGGATGATGGGAGATGGAGTCTAGCAACCTTTGGAGGGCCACAGGCTCCCAACCCCTCCTGTATTGTGTGTCTTCAGACCACAGGTTCTCCATCCCTGCCATGGCCTGGCAGGGTTTGCAGAACTGGGGAAAGGCTGTTTGCTCCTTTGAGCAGCCCCTATGCAAGTTCTTATAATACTCTTCCCCATGAGCAAAGACCAGACTTAACAACCAAGGCCTGTGACTATACCTTGGATCCCCAGCTGTTGTTGGACTACAGCTCCCATCACCCTTGACCACTGGTCCTGCTAGCTAGGGATGATGGGAGTTGTAGTTTGAGAAATGTGGCAACAGTGTCTCTCAGACTTGGGTCTCCAGCTGTTTTTGGACTACAAGTCCCATCATCCCTGGCCACTGGTCCTGCTAGCTAGGGATGATGGGAGTTGTAGTCCAAAAACAGCTAGGGACCCAAGTTTGGGAAACACTGTAAGGCAAGTTGTACTTGCATAGAAGCAACATTTCAACAGCAGATACAAGAGGACATATGGTTGCCCCTGGGCCATATTGCCTGCCCCTCCCCACAAAACAAAAGTCATTTTGCTGGCGATTGCTGCAACATCGCCTCTTGGCTTCCGTTCAGGGTCGTTCGTATTCTCATGCCCCTCCTCAAGCAGCATCTAAAAGGTATTCCCACCAGTTCCTTTGCAATTTGCAGGTGCACGAACACTCTCTCGCTTTGTTTGCCTTTCTGGGTCAAACAATATGAATATTTGCTGTGGGGAGAGTTGCAGCAACAAAAAGCTAGATAGCCGCAGGGTAAAAAATGGCACTGTTGGCTTTAAATCGGCTCTCTGTCTTCTTCTTTTTAAGTCAACTAGCTAGAGGTTTTGCATTCACACTAAGCTTTTCTGTCTTTTTGTTCTCAGGGACTGGATGCTTGACTTCCCAGTCTTGTCCGTATTAAATGAGAGCTTGTAGATATCCATACAGTATATACAACAACAAACTCTTTACCTGGCTGCTGGTGTTAGGGTCGATGACTGATTCTAAAATGCATGTGGGTTACGCACAGGTGACTATCCATAGGGAACCATCCTTGGCATTAGCCACACCTATAAACAGGTTGTGCTGCCCTGGCATCCATCCCGTTCATTGCTCTCTCTTCAGTCCAATCCTTTCTCTTTTTTCCCCCTTTAAGAAATGGGGTTTAAAATTGCTTCCTCTCCCCCTTTTGTTCCTTCTGTTGAAGATATTAATTATGCCTCTATTACGGCACTGCTAGGTTGTCGTGTACCGAAAAATACAAATTGAACACAAAGGAAAAAATAGCATTCCCTTCAGGAAACTGCTTGCAGTACTATCCGTTAGAGGTTGGAATGCTTGGCTGTTGTATCTGCGTGGGAAGAACAAAGAAGGGAAAGTTGAATAGGTGCTGCCGCCACCTTTCCTCTCTCTCCCCCCCCCCCCCGTCTACTTGTGAGCAGGGCGGTGTGCTAAAAACCAGCATTCGGCACTCAGGAGATTCTGTTTCTGTACCCAGAAAGGCTGGGTTCTGCAACCTGTATGAATTAATGCAAAGGTGCACAGCATATCTTACTTTGGATCATTTATTCTGCCACCCACATGACAAGGGGAAATCAAAAGCGTTCCTTCAGGCTGGAAATTTTATCTAGCGACACCTCTCCTGTGAGTTCAGCAGCCATATCATCTCAAGCATGAAAGGAGCAGAAGCTTCCTTTAAGAAAAAAGGGGAGGAAAGACAACAGCAATTAAGGGATTCTGAGAAAGCACAGTTCTGCACCCAGTAGAATTTTCTGCACTCTCTCCCCCTGCCCACCCCAGCAATCTCAGCATCAAATTGCACAAAACCTTGGTATTTCCTGCTTTCTTACTGCTGCTAGGTGGTCTTTCCTTCAGGGAATGGGAGATTGCCACAGAGACCCTTTTGATGATGCAAGGCTCCATTGTTTCCTACAATGCAAGCTTCTTGCACAACTGTTTGGAGACTGGTGTCTGCCTTCTCCATCAAACCCCACCCCACCCAGTCCTGTCAATGTGTCTGAATTGGCTAGTTCAAAGGCTCAGATTGTGAGTGTGTGGTGGTCATGGAATCTGTGCTCTGTTTTCAGACATTCTTACAATGGTTTATACCACAGCCTTCCTCGTCCTGTTGTCCTCCAGATGTTTTAGACTACAACTCCCATCATGCTCCTGACCATTAGCCATGCTGCCTGGGCTTGATAGAATTGATGGCCCAACAGCATCTGTGGGGGCATATAAAAGCCCTGCTGCTGCATAAAGCCAATCTCGTCTAGCATCTCGCCTTCCACAGTGGCTAACCAGAAGCCTCTGGAATATCCTCAAGCTGGTTGGAGAAGGCTGGCTTATACCATCCTTGTGATCTCACCCCTTCCTCCTGACTGACCAATTATCATACCATCATGCATTCTGCCTGTGAACTTTTTTAGTGTCTGCTTGTGCAGGGAGTGGCAGCAACAAACCAACAACCTGTGTTCAAGCAAAGCGGATTTTCCAAGGAACCATTGTTAACAGGTGCTAAGGAAATCTGAAAGCTGTGAACACTAGTGTTGGGTGGTATCTCAATATATTGTCCAAAATTGGCTTGAAGTCCATATCATGAAATCTGTTTCATTATTTTTGATCTGGCAATATAACACGAATCATGATGGGTTCCTGTGTGTTCTGCAAAAATTGCAATCTGGGGAAAAACATGAAGCCAGCCAATGCCTCTATAGACCTCCATCCTTCAGACATTGTGATATATCAGTATATTGCGGTGTTTAGCTGGTGAGATATCACAAAGTTGAAAACCAGATATCACCCAGCCCTGGTGAACATATTTGTATGTGTGCACTAGAGAAGCTAAATTCTTTTTAACAAAGAGGTTGCATCTGTTTTGGCTTCACTGACAAGAAACAAGCATATATTTGAAGGTATGACAGGAGCAAGCCTGTGTTACATATCTCGAAATAATTGCTTCCCATTGCTCTTTAGCCCGGTCAGAGTTCAGTGGTGTGCTTCTCCCAAGACTTGTTCCCACTTCACTTTCCCTTGTGTAGGAAATGTATGCATTTAAGTGCTTTCCTGAACTGAGGTCAGTATCTGCATATTGAGCAGCAAAGTGCCTCTGCTCCCCCAAAACCGGTCTCGTCCTGACTTTTTGACAGCACACGTTTTTTTAAAAAACTTGGAAAGAAGCTGCAAAATAATGTGCAAGAGTTGCTGCTGTCTCGGAGCCACTTTAGGAAGAGTGTTCTGTCGTCCAGGCAGTGAAACAGCACTGCTTCACTTACAAACTGACGCCATGATGACTGCGACAAAATGTACAATGAGCCTAGGGTTCGCTGGATCTCAAAAAGCGTGTTTGCACTGGTTTATTTTATTCTGACTGATCTCGATAGCCCGCTGGTGATACATGTGATTGCCAATTCTTTCCTTTCCCTCCACCAAGGCATTTAACAAATGCAAACAACTTGGGTGTAGAGGGGTGAGTGTGCAGCACGCCTTACTTTGCAGCCATTGAGGGTTTAACTATGCGTTACATTAATGGCGTAACTTGCAGGCACGTAAAGAAATGTTGAATTTTTAATCATGGATATGTGTGTGTGCGTACACATCTGCATTGGAAACACTGTGCATGAGTAGTGGAGATTTAACACACACTCCTCCAACTGTGATCCTCATGGAAATCCCCCCCCCCATCTGTACTGCAATTAGAAACAAAAGAAATCTCTCACTGAAAGCAACTAGAATCCGCCCCACTCCCAATCACTAGTTGCAGTCCTGGGTGTGAGGAAAAGATTTCCACTGGAATCATGGCTGGAGGGGAAAGAGTTAAAGCTCTGTCTTCCACCACCCATGTCTTCCATGCACCCATGCTCCTGATGGAAATAAAGGGGAGGCATGCAAACACCTGTTTCCTGAGGCAGTCCAGCCTGGGAGTTGCTATGTCCTGCTCAGGTGTCTCCTTGCTACTTGCTGTTGGATCCTTGGGTCAGCACCTCTGCAGCTTTCATCATTGGTGCTCCTGGCCCTAGTGGAACCTCACTCGGGACAAAAGGATCCTGGTAACTGTTTGTGGTTGGAGCCACAGCACATATGTTCATGCAATACAGTGGTACCTCGGGTTAAGAACTTAATTCGTTATGAAGGTCCATTCTTAACCTGAAACTGTTCTTAACCTGAAGCACCGCTTTAGCTAATCGGGCCTCCCGCTGTCGCCGCGTGATTTCTGTTCTCATCCTGAAGCAAAGTTCTTAACCCAAGGTACTATTTCTGGGTTAGTGGAGTCTGTAACCTGAAGCGTCTGTGTTTACTCTCACACTTTGCATTTCTCCTTTGACATTTCTCTCTCTCTCTCTCTCAACCTGAGCTCGGTGGGTTGGGCAGGACTGGAAAAGGAAGTGGAATGAGCTTGTTTTTATTTATCTTTGCATTTCCCGTAATTTAACTCCAGCAAGACATACGACTACCATTTCCTGTAATTCTGCCACAATTAATGGCTGCATTCAGTCTGATAAATCATCTGCCGCAATAATGGATGCACACAGCTGCTTATAAAATGTCACTCATATATGCAACGTTTAGGGATGCAACAATTAATCTAACTGATTAATCAATTAAAAAACCTTTTCATCGATTAAAAAGCTGCTCCAGAACCTGAACGTTTTTAATATATTTTGTTGGGGTTTTTTGCAGTTTTTCTATCTTAAGTGGCAGGTTCCCTGATATAGGTGGCGATGCTTCTTCTAACGTGTTGCTGCCTGTGGCCATAAATGCAAGCATCACTCTAACACAAATAACTTTTTACGTTAAGACTTGCTTTGATTCGTATGTAAATCTTAAAAAATAAATTGAAACACGGTGATTCAGACAGGAGGTTTTTTTAAAAAAAATATGTGTGGAAGCTCTAGCCACTTTCATTGGGCTTTGTAAATTGAAATAGTTTTTCTAAATTCTCATGGTACACAAATCCATGAAGGGGGAAAAGAAGTGGGTCAGCGGTAGAGCACAAGCTCTGCATACAAAACGTCCCAGATGTTGGCTACATGCACACAGTGCCGGATTTACATATAAGCTAAACACGCTATAGCTTAGGGCCCCACTCTCTTGGGGGCCCCCAAAAATGTAAAGGAAAAAAACCTGGATGTACATGTAATGTGTATGGGTTGCTCGTGCATAAGTTGCCGCCTCTCCAGGCTTTGTTGCCTTGCTAAACCTTTCAGTCTGGGCAGCCCTTCACTTCGTGGCTGCCTCAGTCACTAGCAGAATCCGTCAGTGGGCGTTTCTTAAATAATGGGCCCCGCTTGCTAGCCTGCTCCCTAAAATATCACTGGTTTGCTCATTTCTATATATAGGGTGCCTACGTTCTTCATGGACTGGTTGCACGGCATATATTCAACACAAAAAACAGTGACATTTTTTGTTGTTGACAAAGGACAGCTGGACATATAAAGGGGCCCACTACCTTCAGTAGCTATGGGCCTCATCAAACCGAAATCCAGCCCTGCATGCACACTATACCTTTAAAGCATATTTCATAGAATTGTAGACTTGGAAGGGACCCCAAGAGTCATCTAGTCCAAATCCCTGCAATGCAGGAATCTTTTGCCCAGTGCAGGGTTTTGAACCCACAATAACAGGCTCTATTCATTGAACTATCCGAGCTGTTGTATTTGAAGCACATTTCCCTACTCAGATAATTCTGGGTGCTGCAGTTTGCTAAGAGTTGCTGAGAGTTGTAACTCTGTGAGGGGAAACTACAGTGCCCAGAATTGTTTGGGGGAAAGAATGTGGTTCAAGTGTGCTTTAAAGGTATACACAGGTAGATGCAGCCTCAGTCTGACTGAAAACTCACTGACTTGGAAAAACTCCTACCTGAGACCCAGGAAACCCACTGCTATTGAGTGTAGCTATCACTGATATGGGTGGCCAATGATCTGATTCACGAGGCAACGTTTGTGTTTCCCTGAAAAAAACGATACGACTGTCAGTGGCTGTCTTTGTGGTGTGATGCATTCTGTGCTATGTTGTGGACATAAATGAGAGTTATTAACCCCACCTTCTCTTCCTTAGCCCCTTCTCTCTCCCTCCCTAATTAAACAGCAGCATTTAACAGCAGCATTGCAACTAGCAAAAGGGCGGTTTGATAACAAATTGAATGTTCGCATCCCAACGGGGGCATTTGAGACTATGGTGCGGATGCATAACAGTTGGTGTGTTTAGGTGTTCAGCTCCTTTAAATCAAAGCGGAAGTATAAAAAACTCAAAAGCAAAACTGGAGGGTTTATTATCATCATTATTATAACAATGGTGCCACCCACTAAGAGGGCTATCGATGGAGCATCTGCCATGTTCCTACCACTCCTCGGCTCAGTCCTTGCCGAAGTTACTTCTGCTACTACTGCAGGCAGAATTTTACGGGCAGAAGTCTATGTCCATCAGTAGAAAGTGGGCGGGGTGGGGAAAACTGATTGGTTTAGAGGACAGGATGGAGGTAAGCGTTCAAATTGCTCTAGTATAAAGTCTTGGAAATGGCCCCAATATGGTACTACCCTGTATTCCTAATGTGGCTATTCTTAACAAGAATGTGGCGGGGTGGTATTTCTCAAAAGTAGAAACAGTGGAATTCTGCTCAGAACCTGATGAAGCAAGCCCCCAAATCTCCCCCCCCCATTTTTATAGGGAATTTGACAGCAGTTCTTCCTGAGCCCTTTAACAGGAGATGTGCATGGTTGAATCTGGAACGTTGTTCGTATAGTTTCTCTTCTACCACTGAGCTGTAGTATCAGCACTGTTTACTTACAGCTGTCTTGGAATTCAACCCACTAGAGATTCAGTTCTCAGTTTCAACACTCTACTTCCACATACAGTGGTACCTTGGTACTCGAACGGCTTGGCTCCCAAACAAGTTGGCTTCCGAACGCCACAAACCCGGAAGTAAGTGTTCTGGTTTGTGAACGTTTTTCAGAAGCCAAATGTCCAGCGCGGCTTCCGATTGAGTGCAGGAAGTTCCTGCAGCCAATCGGAAGCCACACTTTGGTTTTCAAACCATTTCGGGAGTCAAATGGACTCACAGAACAGATTAAGTTTGACAACCAAGGTACCACTGTACTAGATATAGTTTGTATCCTGGGCTGCTATTCACTGTTGTTGTTTAGGGTCTGCCTCACTCACATAAATCCCCTGCCCTACTGGGTGACTGAATAGAACCATAGAATGGTAGAGTTGAAAGGAACCCTAAGAGGCATCTAGTCCAACTCCTTGCAATGCAGGAATTTCATCTAAAGCATCCATAACAGACGGGCATCCAACCTTTGCTTTAAACCTCCAAAGAAGGAGAATCCACCACTGTCCTAGGGAGTCTGTTCCACTGTTGGACTGTTCTTACTATCAGAATGTTCTTCCTGCTGGACTGAATCCACACATCCCAACCAAAGCGGATTCTGAATCTTATCAGACCAGTTATGTTGACTAGAAGAACGCGCACAGGCTGCGCTGTTGGTGCCAAGTCTGTTATAGAGGCCTTTATTGAAGTGGTTTATAGCTGCCTTTGAGACGGTCAAGCCATTGGCATGGATCGGATGATTCTGCGATCACTCAGGCAAATAACTTGCTATTCAATTCAGCACTCTGGCAATTTCACCTTCAGCATCCTAGAAAACTGGTTGGTTACTTTGTCCCTGCTGAAGTTTTGGAAGCTGGGATAGGGAAAAGCAAGGCTTTGAGCTACTTTTCACTTCATGACTAGCACAGACAGAGGCAGGCTGCAGAAGTTGCGAGCTCTCCCTGCTCACTAAGCCCTGCTATCTCTCCAGCTTCTGACACCTCCTCCTTCTGGTCTTCTCCCTCTGACCACTCATGGTTGTCCCACCACCACTTTCTGGGCTCTGAGGCTTTTCCCCTTGGGGGTTCCCCAGTTGGTTCCTCCCACCATTCCTCTACGTCCAACCAATCCAAGACATGGTGACAATGTTATTCCATACCATTCCTCACTGAAACTCCTCCATTTCTGTGCAGCCTTATAACTCTGGGGGTGATTAACCTTAGTCAAAGGATCTGTGAATCACAGAGGCAGGCACCTGGGCAAACTTAATAATAGCCTCTCCTCCAAACCCATGGCAGAGGAGCGATGGGGTGTTGGTGGTACTGCTGAGCTCCCTAGTAGTGGGGTGTTCAAGGTGTACTGCTGTCCAATCCTGTCTCACTCTCCTTACCAGTGCACAAGCCAACCCTGGAGCTGGCTTTACTTTCCATTGACTCTTAGCACTTTTTTTTTCTTTTTTATTTATACCCCGCCCATCTGGCTGGGCCTCCCCAGCCACTCTGGGCGGCTTCCAAAAGAATATTAAAATACTATAATACATCAAACATTAAAAGCTTCCTGAAACAGGGCTGCCTTCAGATGTCTTCTAAAAGCCTGGTAGTTGTTGTTCTCTTTGACATCTGGTGGGAGGGTGTTCCACAGGGAAGGCACCACTACCGAGAAGGCCCTCTGCCTGGTTCCCTGTAACTTGGCTTCTCGCAGTGAGGGAACCGCCAGAAGGCCCTCGGTGCTGGACCTCAGTGTCTGGGTAGAACGATGGAGGTGGAGACGCTCCTTCAGATATACTTTTAACATGTTCTAATTAATTCCATTGAAAGAGCCAGTCTTTAAGCTTTGGTCGTGCTTCAGGCTTGCACCCCCCCCCCCTCTCTCTCTCTTGCTGGAGATCCACACTAAACAGGTGACAGCTCACACTTCTGCAGCCAAACCATAAAATGTAGGGCAAAAAATCCCTCCCTTTTTTTTCTTATTAAAGAAAAAGCCCCTGTGTACTCCGGGAAAGTTGGGAGGAGAGAGAGTGTGACATTCATGAGCTACTTCCCAGATAACAGCTGATAATAGTTCTATGGACAGACTGCTGGGAACGAAGGAGCTTAGCAGAGGCATAATGTGAGAAATCAGGTGAGTTTTAATCAGCTCAGGAGCACTGCGCAGTCCCATGGGGAGGAAACGGGAACTGGAACTGGGTAGCCTGAAACAAAAAAGCAATGAAAAATGAACCTGAGAGCAAAAGATGCAAGCTTCTCTTCTGCCAAGGGAAAGCAATATGCTAGCAGTTCTGTTTAAAACATGCCCGAATGAACCCAGGGCAGTGAAATCTCCCGTCTGCGTGGCTATTCTTTAAAGGACCATTGCCTATTACTTTCTTATTTTAAGGCCCTTTTGTATTGTTTTGCTTAAAACGCATATAAAACGGACACTGGAGATCTTGGTTACAAGAGAACCAGAGAGTTACCTTGGGAATGGCTTTCAAAACCCTTGAGTCAAAATACAGAAGGATGATATATACAGTGGTGCCTCGCAAGACGAAAAGAATCCGTTCTGTGATTCTCTTCATCTAGCGGTTTTTTCGTCTTGCAAAGCAAGCCCATTGATGGATTAGCGGATTAGCGCTATTAGCGGCTTTTAGCGGCTTATCGGCTTATCGGATCAGCTGATAAGTGGCTTAGCGGCTTAGAAAAAGGGGGGAGGGGGAAAACCCCGCAGGAACTCGCAAGACATTTTCGTCTTGCGAAGCAAGCCCATAGGAGATTCGTTTTGCGAAGCACCTCCAAAACGGAAAACTCTTTCGTCTAGTGAGTTTTCCGTCTTGCGAGGCATTCGTCTTGCGGGACACCACTGTAAATCTAAATAATACTAATAATAATAATACACAACCCAGAACAAGGAAATGGGCTTAAAGGGGCTTAGCAGGATAGAAAGTGTGCTGTGGAGCAAGGGATTTGATGTGGTTCTCCCACTGTCTATTCTGACAAGGTTTGCATAATTTTTCTCTGGAGTGGAGAACTGGGGATTGCAAAGTACCAAGAGGTTAATACTGTAGTCATGTACGGTCGCTTTGTGCAGATCCTACAGACTTGGGGCTTGTCTCCAAGGGACATTCTCACGGGTCTAGTTTGGTGCGTTAACACTTAGCGAGGGAAGCAGTACCAATGTTCCCCCAAAGAAAAAAAGGTGCCTGCTATGGGGACAGGGTTTCCAATGGTAGGATCGTTCCCTCTGGGAGGGCTGCTCCCCATCTTGAGTGGCAATGGTCATGGGGCATCCATGCTAGCCGCTCATAGGAACTAATTGCGTAGGTTGTGGTTGGATGAATGAGAACATCTAATCCTGGAACACAGAATTCCTGTGCCAACATAGATTATTTCAGCCGGAACTGGACTTCAGCAGTTTTTCACTGTGTTCCTTTTCTTGCTGAATGCTTGTTTCTTGCCAAATGCAGTGTGGGCTGGAGGCTAATAGCAGCTCTGGATTCAGTGTGTGTGCCCAGCAGAGAGTCATGGCTAATATTAACTCCCTGGAACTTGCATTATATTTGTCCCTTCCTATAAGTCTCTCTCTCCCTCTCTCTCATTCACATGCACTCACACACACTCTTAACAACATATTTCTAGTTGTATACATAAAACCTTAAAATAGGAACACTAGGAGGCTGACCTATTAACAGGCCACATGTACTGAATCAGTCTGTTGGCTCTTCTAGCTCAGTATTGTCCACATCAGGGATGGAGGACCCAGCGCCTTTAAGATTTTGTTGGACTCCCTGCCAGCATGTCCAGTGGTCAAGGGTGATGGGTGTTGTAATCCAGTGACATCTGGAGGACCACAGTTTCCCCAACTCTGACATAGACCATAGACCTTGTAATAATAGTCTTGGGCTCTGTGGATGCACCTAGTTCTTTCTACTTTATAAACCTACACATTTAGAAAAGGTGCCTTGGATTTGTATGTCTCCAAATAGCTTCTTAATCAAGCAGAAGAAAGAAGAGTAATAGTTGGATTTACAGTTTGACAAGCAATTGAGAGCCAGCATGGTCCCATGAGTAGAACTTTCATCCTGACTTCTGTCCAAGTCGAGCATATATCCTTGGTAGGTGATTCTGAGTGGGTTCCTAGCAGCTTTCCATTCCCCTGGCTTCCAACTGGATCTAGTATTTAAGTTCACGGATACATTCCTGGTTAGAGACTAGAAGTGTGGAGGGGGATACTTTTGCGGCAGATATAGTACAGGATGAACCCAGTGAAAATTTTGATGATGTAGGTCTGGCAATAATTTAACGTTGGCCTTAATTGGAGCGCAGAAACTGAGCACTTTTCACCCCCAGGATACTTCCAAAGTACCTAGAAGCTGGTACTAGATGTGCGTCTTCCTCAGCTTATATTCTGCAGCTCAGAGGTCCACTGGCTTTCCCAAACTTGAGTCTCCAACTGTTGTTGGACTACCTAGACCTTAAAAAGCCTGGGGAAGTTCAAAGGTATCCAGAATAAAGGCGCATCAGGAAGGTGCCAGACCAGTCTCTCTGGGAGCACATTCAGTAACTGTGGTGCTGCCAGACACATGTGTGCTATTCCCTTTTTTGGGTAGTCTAACATCACGGCACAATGAAAATATCAGATTCTATCTGTCTGACGTTAACCTGGAAGTAACTGCAAGGGTGGCTGAGTTTTTGTCAACAGTATCTCTTAGAGTGGTGAATGGCACTATTTAGCGGGAAGAAAATCCAATGAAAATCCTCATCATTATATATTTTACATGGCTGTTTATTTGCATATATTTAAAAATTTTATATATGGATGTTTTATGGCATTATCATGCGCTGCTCTGGTTTCGCCAGAAGCAGCTTAGTCATGCTGGCCACATGACCTGGGGGGCGGGGAACTGTCTGCGGAAGCAGACAAATGCCGGCTCCCTTGGTCTTTAAAGTGAGATGAGCGCCGCAACCCCAGAGTCGCATGCAACTGGACTTAATTGTCAGGGGTCCCTTTACCTTACACTTGTAATGCTATTAAAAGTTTGGCGTAGTAAGTAGTTTTCATG
Organism: Podarcis liolepis; assembly: GCF_965112155.1. NCBI lineage: Eukaryota > Metazoa > Chordata > Lepidosauria > Squamata > Lacertidae > Podarcis > Podarcis liolepis. The sequence goes on along the minus strand of NC_139563.1, from coordinate 45,070,092 downwards.
TAGCAGTAGTGGCAGATCCTGCTCCCAGCTAGCCCTGCAGAGGCAGTACAGTGGTACCTCGGCTTAAGTATTTAATTCGTTTCAGAGGTCCGTTCTTAACCTGAAACTGTTCTTAACCTGAAGCACCACTTTACCTAATGGGGCCTCCTGCTGCCGCTGTGCCGCTGGAGCACGATTTCTGTTCTCATCCTGAAGCAAAGTTCTTAACCCGAGGTACTATTTCTGGGTTAGCGGAGTCTGTAACCTGAAGTGTATGTCACCTGAAGCGTATGTAACCCGAGGTACCACTGTAGTTGGAAGGGACCCAGTGGTTCCTTCTTCCATTGCTGTATGACAGCACAGCAACCATCTCTAGGAAGCCAAGTAGCAAGAGGAACCCAGTATTTAATTAAAATACGTCCTCTTCAGTCAAGGGCCTCAAGGTGACTGCCAGCCAACTTAAACAATGAAACATTAGCACATGCTAAGCAGAACTTCCACAGCACAATCAGCATGATGGAGGAATTGGATCAGCAAGTTCAAAGGCGCAGTGCAGGACATCAAGCCAGCCTTCCCCGAAACACTCTGCAAAAAGGAGCTTGGGGGAAGGACATTGGTGGCAGTTCCAGAGAGGCCTCCCATAGGAAGACATTCCATTACTGTGGCGCCATGGTTCATCAAGCCCACCTCTGCCTGATCCTGACCTCATGCCTTGGGCTTCTGACCCGGATCTCAGTATCAAAGGTGGAGGAAGATCAGGAGCAAATGCCAGCTCTGGGTTTTGGAGGACCCTGCTACAGAACACCCTTAGGTCATAGAATTGTAGAGTTGGAAGGGACCCAATGGGTCATGTAGCCCAACCCTTTGCAATGCAGGAATCTCAGCTAAAGCGTCCATGACAGCTTCTGCTTAAAAACCTCCAAGGAAGGAGAGTCCAGAACCTCCCGAGGGGTCCCTGCTGCCTCTCTTCAGAGTCTCCCTTCTTGCCACCTCTCTTCCTTGTCATGGCTCCCACCTGCTTGCATGCCACTCTCAGCCCATTTGTTCACTTGCTTGTTGCCCCTGGCATCTGTATAGTGGGCTCTTCATTTAAACTGTTTGTCCACCTCTCTCCTAAAGCACCTGGTGGTTCGTGAAGGCTTCTAAGAGAGCTCAGTGGAGGCATGCTATCCAGAGACAACTTGGGGCTGGTTTAGGGAAATATAAAAGGGTCATTTGCACCCCCACCTGACCAGCAGGTGTGCCCTAGGTTTTCCTGAGAAACCCCTACAGCGTCTGAAGAACTGTTGCTCAAGTGGGGAGGGCACTTTACTATACTTACAGAAAGCCTCTGGCATATCCAGGTTGGGCTGTTAACAACCTCTTATCTGAAACCCTGGAGAGCTCCTTCTAGTGCATATAAACTGAGTTGGACAGACCAATGACCTGGGATAGTTCAGCCGGTAGAGCACGGCACTCGTAATCCCAGAGTTGTGGGTTCGAGCCCCACATGGGGCAAAATATTCCTGCATGGCAGGGGGTTGGATTAGATGACCCTTGTGATCCCTTCCAATTTACGATTCTATATTCTGATTCTGTATAAAGCAGCTTCCTATGTTCACATGATAATCTACGCTGGACACCAGTAAATGCTAACTGATCTCCTCAAAACCCATAAGTGCCAAACCGAAAGCGATGCTATGAATAAAAATTTGCTGAGGCTCGCTACCAAAATAGAATGTTTTCAGGAAGATGTGCAATTTTTCCATATTCATTAGACAGAAGCCTTTGGACTTGCTTTTTTATCTAATCATTCTGGGCTGATTTTTCCTTTTTAAAAAAATGCTTCTTGAAGGTAAGAGTGTTAGGCCTCTTTACCCACTTCCCCAAGTGCTCTGTTTCTCTACAGGCGCTTGCTTGGAAAGTTAATTACTCTATTCTCTTTACAGTGACCTTGACGGTTGCTTCGTATCTGAAAGGAATGGCATTTGGGTTTTCTAATTTAGAAGCACAAAAGCGGGTGAGAGAAGACAGGACTAGTACCTGATTCACTCTGTGAAAAGAGCCACTCATGTTAAATTTATGGGCTGCTGAACCTGGAACCAAAGATAACATTATTGGGCTTATGCATTAATTATGATTAATGGGACAACAGGAATATCATTTGGGTCACATCATGTATATATTTTATTTATTTCTATGTTAGAATTTCACAGAATTGCAACAAAGTACGTGGTTTTTCCAGGCGCTTTCTTAAATGGCTTGTAAATTACAGTTTTGATTTTTTTAAATTTTTTTTTGAGCATGCATATATTTTCCTCCAGTCTTCCCAGGTCCACTGTGACAGGATGTCAGGAGAAACAGGACTTCCCTAACAGAGTTTATAGAATTGGCAAAATTAACTGTGGTAATAAGATATCAGGCACACCAGAAATTAAGGGCACAGTGGTTATGGTTTGAAGAATATATGAACAAACACTGCTCTAAAGATAGCATGCTGATATGTTTAGACTAAGTTTGTAAGGTGACTTGATGTTATACCATAATAGTACTATAAAAGAATTACAGCGATAAATAATATGCAGTGTAAATAAGAACTTAAATGACTCAAAGATGACGAGTGCTGATGGAGGGGAGTCCAATGGGTGTGGTACTTCATCCTGTTTTCTTTCTTATCCTTTCCCTTTACTCTCTTTGGGTTTTGGGGTTAAGTGTGTGTACTTGTTTGTTTGTTTGTTTGTTTGTTTGTAAATATGCTTAAATAAACCGTTAAAAAATGTAAAAGAGAGAGAGCGAGAAACAAGACTTCCCATTTTCTCATATTTCCTTCCATCTTCTGATGGCACCTTTTTGTCATTCGGGAGATTATTGAAGGCCCTCAGAGCAGGAAATCTCATTAAAAGAGGAGAGGAGGAAGAGCTGCTACTTACACATGTGGCTGTCAAGGAGAGACAAAACAGAAGGCAAATGGGATGATTCTTCCACGCGGCCCCCGCCTCCCATTGCTTTACACATATATCTCTGTTCCTTATCTGAGACCCATTTTAGATGTGGCAATAAAGAGGAACAATGAGGAGTGCAACTGAATTACTTCCTATTTCCTTCTTTTCCACCCCATAAAAAGAGGCACAAGGTGTACCCACCATGCGCATTTTTAAGGCATGAAAAAGTGTCCGCTTTCCCATTGGTAGGTAGGAGTCACAAAGTTTTATTGGCTTTCACACAGGGTGTCATCTGAAGAAAAACAAGGCCATTGCCTTGCTGAAATTAAGCAGGTCTGGGGTTTGGTCACTGCACTGGCAGAACGTGTTTTCATGGCGCCCAGGGTGTGGAGGGCAAACAGAGCCCACCGTGAGCCAGCCCAGCCCTGACGCCAACAGACACACAACACTATCAAACCTATAGTTACGTAAATCCAACTAACAATAACACCCATGACGTAACTGGCTGCGTTTAACTATATGAATTCTTTATACATCATATAAACATACCTCTTTTCACATTATCAAATTAAGTAGAAGCAATGAAAGACCAACATTTTGAGCAGCAAATACAAATAGATCAGTTCTTATATATGTAATGTCCAAATAGAAGCTTTTTTGTGTTCCATGTATGTCTTTACGAATACAGGTGTCAGACGTGACAACTTTAAGAAGCAGTACTCGCGGCACTGTGGGTTAAACCACAGAGCCTAGGACTTGCCGATCAGAAGGCCGGCGGTTCGAATCCCCGTGACGGGGTGAGCTCCCATTGCTCGGTCCCTGCTCCTGCCAACCTAGCAGTTAAAAAGCACGAAGTGCAAGTAGATAAATAGGTACCGCTCCGGCAGGAAGGTAAACGGCGTTTCTGTGTGCTGCTCTGGTTTGCCAGAAGCGGCTTAGTCATCCTGGCCACATGACCCGGAAGCTGTACGCCGGCTCCATCGGCCAATAAAGCGAGATGAGCACCGCAACCCCAGAGTCGGTCACGACTGGACCTAATGGTCAGGGGTCCCTTTACCTTTACTTGCAGAAAATGAACTTGTTCTTTGTAATGTTCCACATATGTCTTTGCAAAATATAGTTGCTGTATGCAGGTATAAGACGAAAGAACTTAAGACAAGGATTCCCGGAATAATACCTTGTTTCGCCCTGCCGAGCTTCATCAGCCGTGCATACTCTAAATAATACAGATAAACATAATAATGTAGTTTTTTTTTTTAACAAATTAGGAATTAAAACATATAACACGCATATTGAACAATGGATCTACATACCATATTTTGTGTGTCAGAGACATGGAACAAGTGACATGGCGGATTCCGCAGTAAACAACCAGTAATCCCATGTTTGCTTTTATAGAGAGAGACAGTGTTAATTCTAGTTACAGGTGGCAGCAATCTACAGCTGACGCCAACAGAGCAACACAAATTCCTGAGCCACTTTGCAAGACTGGAATGATCCTCATCTCGCAAAGCAGCAGAGGGCTGGCTTGGGGGGGGGGCAGCATGAGCAGCACACTCCCCAGAAAAATGACCCAGGGTAATGGCCCTGGCAGCCCCTCACCATGCTACGTTCCTGGGTTACTGCTTGAATGGAAAGCTCCCTCTCCCCCAACCAAGCTCCATGATGGATGAAAAGTAGGATATCAGTGTAAGAAAATTAATCAGTTTTAAATTAGCCACATAATCACCCTTAATCGCTCAGAGGTACAGGAAAAATTTGAGTCCGTCCGCATTAAAAGACAAACGTACGTACCTCACACTTTCCGAAACAGTATGAGAACCAAAACACAACCATTATTTGAAATTTGCTCTTCTCCAAAGTTTGCAGTGCAGTTCTTCGGATAAGCACTGTGTAAAAAAAATGCACTTACTAGAGTAAACTCTGTACAATTCAAAGTGTTGGTGGTGACCTTTAAAGCCCTAAACGGCCTCGGTCCAGTATATCTGAAGGAGCGTCTCCACCCCCATTGTTCTGCCTGGACACTGAGGTCCAGCGCCAAGGGCCTTCTGGAAGTTCCCTCGCTGCAAGAAGCCAAGTTACAGGGAACCAGGCAGAGGCCCTTCTCGGTAGTGGCACCCGCCCTGTGGAACGCCCTCCCACCTGATGTCAAAGAGAAAAACAGCTACCAGACTTTTAGAAGACATCTGAAGGCAGCCCTGTTTAGGGAAGCTTTTAATGTTTAACAGACCATTGTATTTTAAAATTTTGTTGGAAACCGCCCAGAGGGGCTGGGGAAACCCAGCCCAATGAGCAGGGTATAAATAATAAATTATTATTATAATAACAAAAATACTTCATATTAAGGATAATTTGTTTGCAATAAATTGTTCATTAGGCAAAGTTGCATAGAAAAAATGTGTATATTGAGACAAATTTGCACCGGAATGCTAATGAGTTTTAAGGAGGACTGCCTTTTAAAAAATTGCAAACTAATGTGGAAATGTGAAGCACTAAACTTGAGATTGGAAAAATTATTTGCCCATCACTACCCTATGTAAATTTCAACACTTTCCTAAGATTTTGTTTGTTTATCCAGGTTTTCCATCAGGATTTCCACTTGCTCACAGTGAAGAGCCAACAAACAGAGATGCCATTTCTGCAAAACAAAAAGATGGAACTTTACCTTGCTGCAGCATCAGGCTCCATCCTCCCCAACTTCTTCAATATCAGTAGGTTTTCTTTGTGGCCTTTAAAACAAACAAATATATTTTATATCCTCATAGGTGGAGTTGGAATGTTAAACAAGTCCACATTTAATGCAGTGGATCATGTCCTTATTCAATCTGTATTTTCACAAAAGCAAACTCCTTTATGAAAATTTGACACACCTTAAGTCCTATTTAAACAAAATTGTCAGTTTGGGCATAATGCACTGCTTTCTTTATGCATGCTGATGGCTGCATAATTATGCTGCGATAATAGCAATTATTTCCAACTGTTGGTGGAAAACATGTACAGTTTAAATGCTGCAGGGTGTGCTTACTGGGTGTTTGGGCAAGCTTTCTGATAAGATTACCTAATGAACGAGATGGGCCGAAAAATGGGGAGATGAGAGGTGGGACTTGGTGCGGAGGAAATAAATCTGATTGGTTGAGATGCAGTTACCATTCTAACTAGGCTCGTGCATGTTTTTGCCATTTTGCAAGCCACACTGGCAAAAAGGATCAAGGAACTGGAAGAGTTGAGCAAGAATCACTTGACAGGAAAATGGAATGATGGAGACAAACCATTTTCTGCTTCTGCATCTTTAAAAAAGCACAAACTAATGGTTAGAATGCTACTGCAAAGCAATCCTTCAGGCAGCATTTGATTTATTTGTGGGGATGTTAGACAATGTTGCATCAAAACAGCATTTAATCATATATGGAATTTATAACAGTGCTCTAGAGCAGGGATTTTTGATGTAATAAGGTTAACAGTGATGTGAATGAGCAGATTTTTCCTTTTTTGAAAGAAGTAAACATGACATGCTCATTTGGATGTTTTCCTCCTTAAATTGGGTGTTTTCATTATTTGCTTTTGGAAGCTTCTTCCTGTGAGTAAAAGCCTGCATTATTTAAATAGATTAAAAATGCATAGCAGATGTACAGCACTGGCGTTAATGCAAGGCTGGCCATCTCTGTAGCCTGCCTGCTTCACAGTCTTGATTTTTGCCTGATTTTACATGGCGATGCACATTGAACATTACTTATTCTCGTGCTTTATTCCGGCTCAGAAGCATGAAGAATTCAGGCATGGCAGGCATATAGTTACATCGTTAAAAGAAAAAGGGAAGAGTAGTATTTAGTAGAACATCGCTAGATTTAACTGCGGCAGCTCTCTAGCAAGAGCTGCTATTGGTGTGATACACCCATAATAATTGCAGTAAAAATGAATGCTGTTCGGTGTTGTATATTTGACAACACTGATGTGTGTGTGTGTGTGTGTGCGTGCGCGCACGCGTTTCCTAGTATGTCAGGCCTTGCAAATAAGTCTACAAAGTACCTAGCCCAACAAATATTCCAACTTGTACCATCCAACACATACTGATACTGTTTGTCTGCTGGGCTGTAGCTCCTTAGTAAGAGCCTGAGCTTTGCATGTAAAAAGTCCCCAGATTCCATCCCTGGCATCTCCAGGTAGGATTGGAAAATGCTTCGTACCTGAAACATTGGAAAACCACTGCCATCCAGTGTAGAGCAGGGGTGCGGAGCCTAAGCCTGGTGGGTGTGGAAGGAGAATAAATGCGGACCTCTGGCCCTTTCTGTCTGGCCCTTAGGACTTTCCTCAGGCCACACCCATATTCCCAGGCTGTGCCCCTCAACAGCCTTGCTCTGATCTATCCTCAAGTGTTTTATGCCTGGCTGGGATGCTTCTTTGCACTGCTCCTTAACCTGTCTGTGTGGAGGATAGAGAGAAGTGAAAACACCTGCATACCTAGAAAATAGTCCGCTGCACAAAAGCTGAGAGTCGCACCTGTTCCTGCATTCCCTTTTGCATTTTGCCCTGCCCATATAACACTGGTACTGAAAGACCTACATTGGCTCCCAGTGCATTTCCGAGCACAGTTTAAAGCCCTAAATGCCCTCGGCCCAGTATACCTGAAGGAGTGTCTCCATCCCCATTGTTCAGCCCGGACACTGAAGTCCTGCTCCGAGGGCCTTCTGGCGGTTCCCTCACTGCGTGAGGTGAGGTTACAGGAAACCAGGCAGAGGGCCTTCTCAGTGGTGGCACCCACCCTGTGGAACACCCTCCCATCAGATGTCAAGGAAATAAACAACTACCTGACTTTTAGAAGCCATCTGAAGGCAACCCTGTTTAGGGAAGTTTTTAATGTTTGTCATCCCCACCATTGGCATGTGACCACTGGAAAGGTTCTTCGTGGGGAAAGAGCATCCCTCAGGCTGATGAGAGGCACCCTGGGATAGACAGTATAGAGCTTGATAGACACATAGGCAGCTACCTATGTTTCTAAATAATAATAATAATAATAATAATAATAATAATAATAATAATAATTTATTTATATCCCACCCTCCCCAGCTGAAGCCGGGCTCAGAGCAGCTAACAACAATAAAAGTAACACAGCATTCTAGAACTCTGAGTCAGATGTTACATTTCTTTTATATTAGTCATGAAAAACCTGATTTGTTTTCCTGAATTGCATCTTAATTGTGGTCTAATTGACCCCCAATACCAGGTTAGCAAAGACCTGCTTTCAGTCACAAGGAAGTGGTGTTTCATAGCATTGCAGCCATGATGTTTAGAGCAACCTTGCACCCCAGATAGCATGGCAGGGATTTTCATTTCCTTAAAGTCAGAAGAACTGTGACAACAGTGGTGGTAGAATCTGGATACTACTGTACTTGTCTTCAGAGGCATCAGACTCAAAGCATCCTGCCACCTGTTTTACAAAGGGATAGAGCCTATGAGTGCACTCTGTGCACCTAGGCAGTTATCACCAGTAGAGGCTGAATTACACTGAGCACATGTATGCCATGCCATAAGGTGGGCAGTGACTGCTCACAATAAACCATTATAATTCAAGAAGCCTATCTTATTCTTAGGTAAAGGGACCCCTGACCATTAGGTCCAGTCGTGACCGACTCTGGGGTTGCGGCGCTCATCTCGCTTTATTGGCTGGTGTACAGCTTCCGGGTCATGTGGCCAGCATGACTAAGCTGCTTCTGGCGAACCAGAACAGCGCACAGAAAGGCCATTTACCTTCCCGCCAGAACGGTACCTATTTATCTACTTGCACTTTGACGTGCTTTCGAACTGTTAGGTTGGCAGGAGCAGGGACCAAGCAATGGGAGCTCACCCCGTCGAGCGGATTCGAACTGCTAACCTTCTGATCAGCAAGTCCTAGGCTCTGTGGTTTAACCCACAGCGCCACCTGCGTCAATGTGAGCAAAGCCATCTTTTGTGTGGAAGCTGTGATACATTTCTCCTGCCTAACTCAGCAAGCTCCACCGCGCTCCTTCCTAACAGAATACTGGAAAGGCGTTAGCAATTTACGGAAAGGTAGAATCAAGGGGGCGGGGGAGTAGGGCAGCATAATATTTCTGTAACGCTGTTGATTTATGGAGGGTTTAATGATTGTGTGCAGCCCTAACTTCATATACAGTGTGGCCCTACATGAGATTTATGATGGATGTTTTTCTCACATAAGGTGATAGACAACGTATGCCGATGGCTTAGCTTATTTAGTTAATAGTTTTTATCTGGCATAAGCTACCGTCCGTAGAAAGCATACTCTGTGTAATTGACATGCATTGTAGTGACTAACTTGCAGCATTACTCATGGGTGTCACGGCCGAGATGCTCTTCTGTCAACAGCAGTTGCAACATATTAACGAGGCGCAGCAAGAGGAGCTACAGGTGTAAATCAGGCCTGTCAAGCATCGTCTGGGCCATTTTGTAATCAATGGTTTATTTATTACTGCTCCCTCCCCAAATCGAAAACCGTACAAGCAAGAAGTCATGACTGGACTCCAGTATTTCAGGGGAATCAATGGAATTAATCATCAGCATTTTCCATCCGATATTGAATCAGCTCAGGTACTGGAATGATAAATGACTTTATTATCTGGATGGAATCAACATGAAATGATAACCCAGGCTTGGTATTAAAAATACTTTCGATTTCTCTACACCCAAAGCTTACATTCTTCAATATTGCTCTTCTACCCACCCCCACCCCCCTTTCCCCTAGTAGCTGTCTGGAGAAAATGAAATAAAATTAAACACTGAAATGATTGGATCTCATGCAATAAGCACAAAGAACTTATAGTAGTGGTAGTAGTAGTAAGTGGTGTAAGGGATGTTAGGGGAGGGGTAGTATGGGGCACACATACTCCTTCTGGAGTAGTTTGTCCACCTTTGGTTCCCACTCTGTACTCAGCTATCACCTGTGGGTCCTAGAAGCTGTCAGCATGCAACAGTAGTCACACCCCAGGAAATGGTTTGGATTGGCTGGCTAAACCAGGTGAAGATAGCCGATGGGTCTCAAACCCTTGGTGAGTTAGGGACTTCCCTACATAGACAGGCTCCTGCAGATTGAGCGGACTAGACCAAGAGTGGGTCCAAAGATCAAGAAGATGGTTTCTGCACATGCTGTAGAGGGAAGTGGGGGGCAGATGAGGTTTGTCACCCTGGGAAAGTAGCCCATCTAGGAGAAGGAAAACTCTGATCCTAAACCTCCGCTGCCTTGCAGAGTATCTTCTGGAGGAGAAAAGGCTCAGTAAGACCTACACAAATCCAGAGTGGTTGGATGGTGTCTTGTCTGCCTCCCTCTGGCAGCTCCTGCAGCCAAGCTGGTGCCAAATGTATTGTTCTGCTCTCCTTTGGACCACATTAGCGAGGCCGAGAGGGGGGGGGGTCTTGTCATCTGGGCAGCCCAGGACCTCCTTTGAGGAAGGTCTGAATGAAGGGTGGGATATGGCTCAGCAGGATTCCTCTCTGTTATTTTGCAAACTCACCCCAGTTACCTGGGGGTAAGCCCCATTGAATTCAACAGAGCTTACTTTTTATTTATTTTTAGTTAAAAACACGTTTATTTAATAGTTACACTTCAGCTTTGTCCACTTCCATAATACCACAGAACAATCACTCCAGTCGCTTACTTTTGAGTAGACGTGGTTAGGCTTGTGCTGTTAATTGCTACTTTAAACACGATCAAGAAAATAGAGTTATAAAAAAGGGTCAGAGTTATGCAGGGGGAGGGGGAGTATTGTTGCGAAAATCAAAGAGATTGAAATGCCACTATCCAGACAATAGAATTCAGAAGTGCCAGCTGAAAGCGAACACCAAGATCCATTGGTATTAGAGGAAGCTGCTGGAAAAGAAAGCCAGGAAGTAATTATTCTGGTTTAATAGAAGATGAAGTATAACTGTCTCCTCTGGACACTATAGAGTCATTGCAGTCTGACTAAATTCCATCTATTTGGTGGAGCCATATCACTAATCAGGAGGGAAGCTGTGTGACAGCTCGCTCTAATGAAGTTTGTGTCATTTTAGCAAGATAAATGGCTGTGGTTCAACCAGGCACCATTCAGTTAACTCTCCGGCTGCACAAACGGCTCTATAATGTTCTCTTCAGTGCACAAAGAGCACATAGATTTGCCACGTTCCAAACCTCAGCATCGCAGAGGGAACAAAAAGCTGTTGCCTCTCTGTCCATTTCGAATCTAACCTTTTTATAAAGCACATTTTCCGTGGCTGGCCGGTTGAATTGGTTTCTCAAACGACGGGAGCAGTCTCTGGCAGTTAACTGTCCCCCACCTGTAAGGAAGCAATTGTTTTGTAACAGAACTGTCTGAAAGGATTTCCCCACCAACCCCCGCTCTCCTTAAAGCAAATGTTTAGGATCAACAAGATTTAAGTACATGCAGGTGTACTGGCAAATCTGCTCCAGTCTCAAACCTGGTCGCTAGGCACTCCCTTCTCTGAAAATGCTGAAGATCAAGGGATGATAATGAAGTGTGTTTTGCGGAGAAAGCCGACACGTTGTGCATAGGACATTTCCTCTCCAAGACATTCAGATGTATTACTGCATTGGCACAGTGTGCTTTCATCCATCTTCAGGCACAGGTGTGACTTCCAGCACCCGTATCTTAAGAATAATGCAAAAACTGCCTCGGAGGAGAATTGTTAAATGGTTGCCATCTGCTGGATTTATATTAGCATAATTAGCCATCTCCCCCTGTTTTTTTTCTTCTTTTCCTTTTTTTTGCTCCACCCAACCCATTTTAAAGCCCAGAAGGGCAATGGCAGGTAGAAAAGTACAACAGCCTAACAGATTCAGCTGTGATTCAGTCATAGAATCATAGAACTGCAGAGCTGGAAGGGACACTGACAGTTACCAACCTCCTGCAACGCAGGAATTTCAACTAAAACATCTCTGACAAGTAGCCATCCAACCTCTGCTTAAAAAACTCACAAGGAAGGAGAGTCCACCACTTCTTATGGGTTTCCATTCCACTGTTGAACAGCTCTTACCGTCAGAAAGTTCTTCCTGATGTTTATTTGGCATCGCTTTTCTTGTAATTTGAATCCATTGGTTTGGGTCCTCCCCTCCAGAGCAGGAGAATACAGTGGTACCTCTGGTTACGTACTTAATTTGTTCCGGAGGTCCGTTCTTACCCTGAAACTGTTCTTAACCTGAAGCACCACTTTAGCTAATGGGGCCTCCCGCTGCTGCTGCGCCGCCGGAGCACGATTTCTGTTCTCATCCTGAAGCAAAGTTCTTAACCCGAGGTACTATTTCTGGGTTAGCGGAGTCTGTAACCTGAAGCGTATGTAACCCGAGGTACCACTGTACAAGCTTGATCCTCTTTCCATTGGACAGCCCTTTAGATATTTGAAGGTGGCTATTATATCTCCTCTCAGTCTCCTCTTTTGAGAGGAGCTGCTCCTCTGATTGAACCAGAAAAATTTACAGCCTAAACCTTGCCTCAGTCAGGAACTTAGGGTCGGCTCACCTAGTCTCAGTCCCCACATTGCAGGGGAGGCTTCCTTCACAGACATTGTGGTCCTTCAGGTGGTACTAGACCTTAGCTCCCATGTTCCCTGAGCTTTATCCATGTTGACTGGGGCAGATGGGAGTTGGAGTCCAGAAACATCTGAAAGGTTGAGGTGGCCTTCATATTGTTTCTATACTAGGTCTGGGTGATATCTAGTTTTCAACATCGTGATATATCACCAGTTTCATGTTTTTCCCCAGATCGTGATTTTTGCATAGCGTGCGCGCACACACCCACACCATGATTCGTGATATAGCCAGGTCAAAAATTATGAAACCAATATCAAGATATGGACTTCAAACCATTTGTTGGACAATATATTGATATATCACCCAGCTCTATTGTATACTGTTTTATGTTTTATTGTACAGTGGTACCTCAGGTTACATACGCTTCGGGTTACATACGCTTCAGACTCCACTAACCCAGAAATACCGTATTTTTTGCCATATAGGACGCACTTTTCCCCCTCCAAAAATGAAGGGGAAATGTGGGTGCGTCCTATGGGGCGAATGCAGGCTTTCACTGAAGCCTGGAGAGCGAGAGGGGTTGGTGCGCACCGACCCCTCTCGCTCTCCAGGCTTCAGGAGAGCCCCAGCGCCAGCCCCACAAGGTCGGGGGACAGAGGGAGGCGGAACGCTGCCATCCCGCTGTCTCCCGAAGTGGTTTGGAGGCTGACGGCGGGGAGAAGAGCGCTTCTCCCCGCTGCCTGCCCCACCACTCCGGGGACAGCAGGAAGACGCAGCGCGTCTCCCTGCTGTCCCCGGACCTGATCTCAAGGCGGGCGGCGGGGAGAAGAGCGCTTCTCCCCGCTGCCTGCCCCACCACTCCGGGGACAGCAGGGAGACTCAGCGCGTCTCCCTGCTGTCCCCGGACCTGAGTCCCCGGACCTGATCTCAAGGCGGGTGGCGGGGAGAAGAGCGCTTCTCCCCGCTGCCTGCCCCACAAGCGCCTGGGGGGGAAATAAAATTTCTTTATTTTCTTTATTTCCCCCCCAAAAAACTTGATGCGTCCTATGGGCCGGTGGGTCCTATGGGGCGAAAAATACGGTAGTTCTTCCCGTTAAGAACTTTGCTTCAGGCTGAGAACAAAAATTGTGCTCCGGTGGCGTGGTGGCAGCAGGAGGCCCCATTAGCTAAAGTGGTGCTTCAGGTTAAGAACAGTTTCAGGTTAAGAACGGACCTCCGGAACGAATTAAATACATAACCCGAGGTACCACTGTATATATTGCTGTGCACTGCCTTGATATTGCATATGAGTTTATAAATAAATAAAATAACAAGTATGTGAGGGCACATGTTGCCCTTAGCCTGATTTCACGCAGGTGGGCAAAGATGGGAAGGGGAGGTGACAGAGACAGGCAGACAGTGAGAGAGGCAAGTGACAAGAGAGGATGAGCTGCCCCACCCATTGCTGGCATTGGCTCCAGCCACCGCCTCCATGTGGCTGTTATTACTATTATTAGTTTGATTTATTACCTGCCTTTCACCCTAAGGTTCCAGGGCAGGTCGTAACATTTTAGGATACCATGTTAAAATGGTTGGAACAAGTGGCAATCACGAGAACAGGCTGGGTCCCCTAAATATGCATCTCAGAGACCCCAGGGTAAAGAGGTACCTCTTCAGCGCACCATGGAAGCTGTATATTATTATTTTCATTGAAATGTATATACCACTTGATTGTGGGTTTTTTTATAAAAAAAAAAAACTCCCCTCAAAGTGGTTTACAAAAAAAGAAGTTGCTAGACTCATCTATGTGGGGAGGGAGTTTTGCAACTTAGGGGCTGCCACACTGAACTTCTTTGAGCAGTGGAACTACCGAGAGAGCCCTCTGCTGCTCGTGACACCCGAAAGGTTCAATATTCAGTCTCTCAGATCTTTGGGGCCTAAGTTGTTGAGCACCTTGAACTGGGTCAGGAAATGAACTGGCAACCAATGCAGCTGTTTTCAAACCAGGGGTTATAAGAGTTCTAACTGGAACTCCAGCTCAATCTTGGACCAGTTGCAGTTTCCAGGTCATCTTCAAGGGCAGCCCCACATGGAACACATTGCAATAATATATTACCCTCTCAGGGAGTGTCATTATTGACAGTGGGGAAAAGTTTCCCATCCCTGCTCTAAAGCACTGTATAAATTCCATATATGATTAAATGCTGTTTTGATACAACATTGTCTAACATCCCCACAAACACATCAGAATGAGTGATCATTAAATAACCAACATCATCTAATCTCCCTGCAAACAAATCTAGATGAATACACAATAAACAGGTCTTCTGTTTATTGATTCTACCTGCAAAAGCTGCAGTTGCGCTCAAACTACCATCAGTAAAGGAATATTTTTCCATGGTTATATACCAAAGCAGCCCTTCTGAGCAAGTAAAACTATACAAAATTCCTCTCCATTATTTGAATTTTGCACAAGGCAAAGTTTATGTTATAAAAATACAACTACAGAAAACAGAAGCCCACACAGTCTAGACCTCAGTTTCTGGAGGTCACTAATTTCACATGGCACGTGCATGAAAGGTGAAAAGGGTTGAGGCTGCTGCCCCACATCTTGTGAGTTGCAGCAGAGATTTGCCTTATACGTCATCATTTGCACTTGCTTACCAGCATGCGGGTGGCGCTATGGGTTAAACCACAGAGCCTAGGACTTGCCGATCAGAAGGTCAGCAGTTTGAATCCCCGTGACGGGGTGAGTTCCCGTTGCTCGGTCCCTGCTCCTGCCAACCTAGCAGTTCGAAAGCACGTCAAAGTTCAAGTAGATAAATAGGTACCGCTCCGGCGGGAAAGTAAACGGCGTTTCCGTGCGCTGCTCTGGTTTTCCAGAAGTGGCTTTGTCATGCTGGCCACATGATCCAGAAGCTGTACGCCGGCTCCCTCAGCCAGTAAAGCGAGATGAGCGCCGCAGTCCCAGAGTCAGCCACGACTGGACCTAATGGTCAGGGGTCCCTTTACCTTTACCTTACCAGCATGGTTGCAGAAGATTCTCCAACAGGAACAGGGGGAAATGGGAATGCTGACCCAGTCAGCAGATGTCCATGGACAAAAGCATCATCTTATGCTCTAATTTGATTATCTTCTCAGTCCAAGACAACCAGTTACCCACAGATACATGATTGTAGGACAAGAGTATCCAAATTTTGGCTGTGAAAATTGGTTCTTAGCTTTTTGCTAAGTTACTTTTACTGGGAAATTCAAGGAAGCTTTGGGGAGCAAACTTCAGTTGCTTTTTTGTTTTTAAACTTGCTAGTTACTGAACTCTGAGCTAAAACACAGACTAATTTTGAACCATTTGGTTTTATTTACACTTGGCACTTAATGAATCTGCCTGCGACAAAGTCACAGTTTTGCCGAAGAGGGATCCGAAGGGAAGCAGTTTCTTTCGCCACCAGCAATCAACAACCAATGTCCTGAGAGAAATTTGGTCATTGTGTCTGGTTAATTTTATTTAGTTTTTCTGTCCTCCGGTCATGTACCTACTTGTTCTGTGTGGTGGGCATCAGGTGGGCACTGTGTGAATATGGGAGGTGCAAGTAACCATTTTAGGCTGGTGAAACCTTGCACGGCAAGGTTAATGGTGTTATAAGCATACAAACATTTGTCATACCTAATCCACCCACTTGGCCACTGTTGGTGGTTAATCTGGCACCTTCATTATATATCTTCATTATATATCTTTAGGCACCAGGCAAAACATTCCTCCTCAACCTGTCCTTTGGCTGATTAACATTCTACAGCCTTTGAAATGTGTTTGTGGGAGAGTGGGTTATTATTTTGCTGTTTTTAACTATTTGTGTTTTTACCTTATATTTTTTTCTTGTGAAATGCTCTGAGATCTTGTGATGAAGGGTGGTCTATAAATCAATCAATCAAACAAACAAACAAACAAAACTTATTTTCCAAGTCAAATTCAGGCATTTCATATGAGTCTGTCAAATAAGCAGTATATTTGGGATCTAGGCTGGTTTTGTTGATGCTTTTTAAGTCTAATTTACTACAGTGGTGCCTCGCAAGACGAAAAGAATCCGTTCTGTGATTCTCTTCGTCTAGCGTTTTTTTTGTCTTGCGAAGCAAGCCCACTGACGGATTAGAGGATTAGCGCTATTAGCGGCTTTTAGCGGCTTTTAGCGGCCTATCTGCTGATCGGATCAGCTGATAAGCGGCTTAGCGGCTTAGAAAAGGGGGGGGAGGGAAAAAACCCGCAGGAACTCACAAGACATTTTCGTCTTGCGAAGCAAGCCCATAGGAGATTCGTTTTGCGAAGCACCTCCAAAACGGAAAACTCTTTCGTCTAGCGAGTTTTCCGTCTTGCGAGGCATTCGTCTTGCGGGGCACCACTGTATCTCTTCTTCTGAAAGTAAAAGAAAATTTCATCTAAATCCCAGTGCTAAGTGAGTTTTTAATTGATACTGCTATTCAGAAGAAATACACTAAATCAGACGAAAAGAGCATGAGCAAAATTAGCAAAGCCTGCCTCTTGTACAGTTTCCTGAATTTCTGATTTTTCTTCTTCCAGTGTTGCTATTCCCCACCCCCGACCCCCGGTTTTAAATTATTCAGTTTACAGCAGTTGTCAGGTGTGTGTGTGCGTGTCTATTTGGGTATGGATATTTATATGGTTTGGGGTGGGGGAGGAATAACATTACTTTTCCAACCTTTGTGGCGTTATTATAAGTGCAAGTCAAGGGTTCATACCTGCATGAGAGAATAAATTCTCCCCTCTGGAATGTGCTAATAGAAATATGATAGCAGGCCAGGCCAGCTTAAAATACAATATTATAAAGAACGCCAAGTAGGAAAGGGATGGTACACATCACATCATAGAACTGGTCTTCCATATAACCAGTTTCAGAATATGGGGTTATGTTGGTAGATACTATAGATGTGGGAAGGTGAATTTGAGGTGAGGGGAAAATTTTCACAGCAACATCTGAGCCCACATTGCAGCAAATGTTCTGTTCAAGTTCAGTTAAAGTAAAGAGGGCAAACGGCAATTAATTTTTTAAAAAATTCATTTATATTTTAGAGCTTAAAAGTTGCATGGAAATGGGAAAGTTCAACATTACCAATTCATCCAACATTCTTTAATAAGTATTGGGCAAGCAATTCCATCATGTCAACACCAGAAATGGGACCTTAGTAGCAATGGAGAAGCAATCAGATGCAATGACTTTGCTCCAAAAGAGAAGTCTTGGTCATACAAGGCGGCTTTTCTGCTCCCTCTTCTTACGGCACTCCTCACAACTCTGAGGAATAACCTCTAGAACACAGTTTCGTAAATGGGGGCTGTGGTGTAAGGGGTGCCGGTTTGGGAGAAAGAATTGGAAACCTGCGACACCCACCCACCCCCTGCATGCAGAAGGGCCTTCTGCTCATGCAAGACGCTCTTTGGATCCTTCCTAAACAATGACGGTTAAAAGGAGATTGTGTTGCACACATAGAGGTGACCTGTATAATATTAAAAGAAAATGATGGTGTGGGTAGTAATTTAAGAAGGTGAAGGCACAGTTCCGGAAACCCTGCTTAAGACATTTCAGCCTCTACCTTGGCCAAATGAAGGGGGAAAGAAAAAAGTCAGTTGCTTATTATTAATAATAAACTTCATATTTTTGCACATCTAAGAGGTATGGGCTATGCATACCAACACATGTTGCACACCAATCACTGCCCCACCCATTTTGCAATGATAGCCTGGTGCTGCTTCAAAATACAATGTACAGTTAACTGGGGTTGGAGCCCAAGCTAAGCAAATGGAATCTGTGGTTGGATAAATTCCTTCACATTAGCTGTGTAAAGAAATAATCCCATCAATTCCCTGGTTTGAATTTTTCTTCTGTAGTTGGAAAACATATGCTTCTGAATATGTTATATTGAATAATCCTGTTTTTTTAAAAAATAGTTCCAGTTAAATCAGTTAAGCTGCACTGATTTACAGTGAGAGTGCTGTGATGACCCATGGTGTTTTGATTTTAATAGTTTTCGCTTTTAAACATCCCAAAATTAATCAAATCAGCAGCCTCCAGAGAAATCAGAAGAACTTGATATTCCAAATCCATTTGTGACTTTTCCATGAATCAAATATTTTCAAAAGACAGATGCAGGAAGTGATTTTTTTAAATATATATATATGCTGTTTCTTTTCTATATGTAATTAGAAGAAAATAATATTTGCAGAATCTGGACTATGAATGGCTCATAAACATGGGAATAATTCACAAAACTGATTCATAGCACAGATGAATATTCAGAGGATTAATTGCCAATGAATTATTCATTTAAGATCTACCAAAGTAACATGTATTTTGAAATATTGCCATGAGCCCAGATAAACAGCCCTGTGGGGAAGTATAAATATCACATCCGCAGAGAATAACGAATTAGTCCTTACAGTGTCCGGCAAAAGATTTAAGTCCGCCAGATTTCAGGTAACTCGCACACTTGATGTTTTATCACATGAGGCCACATTGAAAAAGACCAAGGGACATTCACTCATGGACAATTCACATTGCCTTGGTTCTGTTGAACTTCGTAACAAAATGCTGTCTTGAATCAGCTGCTGTGTTGGACCAGTTTGCATAGATTATGTCACTTCGATAAAAGCGTACCAAATTATTTCCTCTGCTGGCACTGACCTATACTCCACAGTCTTCCCAAACATTATATAGGGGAGATCAGGATGGGGAAAGTTGCACCACCCTGTTCCAGTCACAGTGCTAGCCAGCCAGCCAGACATGGCTTCTTCCTGCTGAACCCGAGCCAACCTGAGATGTCACTGCGCATCATAGCAACAGGAAGAAGCATTCGTCCGTGAGTCACAACAGCATGTGCTGGGTTGGGTGGGTCTGCAGGTTATATTAGACTCTTCCCCGACTGAATAGGACTTTATAGTATTAGAGCCCTTTCTGGGAATATCTAGAAAAGCTTATTTGCAAACATAGTGGGGGGTTTTTAATGCTTTATATTCATTGCTTTTAAGTGAAAACATTTTGCTAATTTCCATAGCTATTTGTATACCTAACTTTAAAAAGGTTTAAAATCTAAGCTCTCTAATTCACTGAGGAATGGAGAAGTCTAAAAGAAGGGATCAAGTTCCTTTTTGTATGCATGGGCTAATTTGACTGTGAAGATGAATCTGTGCTAAGGAGAGGAAACAGGGGGATAAAAAGGTGTTTGGGAAATGCGGGGAGAGAAGTGATCAGAGCAGAGGGTATGTTCTGCTTGTGGTAAAATGGAAAGTTGTCTTTCTAAAATATTCTTTGCCATTCTTCCTTCATGGGTGACCTATCCCCTTTCCAATTTTTAGCGATCAGTATTCTTGCTACATTGTAGCATATAGGAACACCCTCCTTTTATTAATTTGAGATATCAATTGTCAGAATACCCAGAAGAAAGGCTCCTGGCTTCTTCACAAATATTTGTCTAAATATTTTTTTAAAAATTCATCATAGACAATATCCCATTTCTTTTTAATTTTGTCACAACCCCACCACATATGGTACATTGTTCCTTCCATTTGCTTACACCTCCAGCATGCATTTGAGTTTGTTTTATATATTTTGGCCAATTTGCTGGGGGTCATGTACCATCTATATAGCATTTTCATAAAATTTTCCTTTATTGTGTAGCAAGCTGTGAATTTTAAGTCTTTTGCCATAATTTTTCCCAGTTGTCCATCTGGATGGAATAACCAAAGTCCTTTGGCCATTTGATTATCACTTCTTTGACCTCTTCATCCTTAACCTCCCAGTCCAGCAGCAATCTGTACATTTTAGATAGTATTTTCTTTTTGTTTCGTAATAAGGCTTTTTCCAACTTTGATATTTCTGTCTCAAACCCAATTTTCCTATCTGCTTTGAAAACATCATTTAGTTGGTGGTATTGTAGCCAATCCGTAAAATAATGTTTGATTTCTTAAAAAAAAAAAAAAAATAGCTAGCTTGAGTTGGTTTTGATCTTTCTCTAGAATTTCTTTATGTTACCCAGTTTTGTTTCCATGTTCTTCCTTTTTACTGAAATGGCCTCTAGAGGTGATAACCACCAGGGTGCACAACATCTTGTGCAAATTTGGTGGAAACTCCAGAAAGGGCCTTTTTGGTGGCTGCACCCAGACTTTGAAGCTCCGCACACAGAGAGGCTCATCTAGATCTCTCCTTGGTGGCCTTTCCAGCAGCAGACAAAACCCTTTCTAGTTAAATAGGTGTTTGCTCTGCTGAGCTGCTTTGCTTTTCTCTCCCATTTTGTTTTTAATCTAAGGGTGGCAGCCAACCAAGTCATTCAGACACATTCCTGCACTGCACAGAGTTGGACCAGATGATCATTGGGGTCTCTTCCAACTCTACAATTCTATGATTCTATGATTCAAAAACCCATTGAGTTCAGTGGGCCTACTGTGAGTTTGACTAAGACATCGCCCTATAATTTTAACGGCCTGCTGTTCTTACATTTTAATCAGTTCTTTTCTGATTATACATTTTTATTTGCTTACTTTCTGTTTTATTGTTTTTAGCCACCTTCGGCTTTTTATTTATTTATTGGAAAGGTGATGTATAAACGTAACAAGAAAGAAATGTGGTATGTATTCATTGATTCCACCCCACTTTGGCCATAAATTCAAAGTGGCTCTGTTTTCATACGGCTGTTGTTTTTCCTGCAGCAAAACAAAACCTTGTCCATTGTGAGCACACAGTGTGGCTGGTGTGCTTGCTGAATTGTATCTTTCAGAAATTAAACTGATCAAATTGCCTTTTACTGAGGATACTGTTTTGGAAATTTGTCATCCCCTTTCATAGCAGAGACAACCTCTATAAATTGCAAACTGAATGGCGTCCGAGTGCTTTCTGTCCCTAAGTAGAGACAGCTGGTAACACAGTTTATAAGCAATTGGTGTCCAAAAGACAGTCATTTGTGCTGTCTTCCCCCCCACTCCATAGACAATTTGCCCAAATATACCAACTGATTATGTGAAATACAGTATAGCTATTAACCAATAGAGCAGAATGCTTCCGTTGCCTAGTAACGTAACTCAATTGAAAAAAAAAGGAAATAAAAATAGAAAACAGACCTGCTCAGTGCCAAGCAAAAATATTCCAACTTGCAGCAGTTGAAGCCTGGATTTGAAATTTATTTTTAAAGTATAGCTAAGCCAAACATATCAAGCAGGCAAACAGCACCCCTTTCTTCTCTCTGTCTGAATAGACATTCAGGGCATGAAGGATATTCATATAATCTGGGAGTTTGTGTATCAGTGTAACTAGTGAGGGAATAAATGGCTTAATGGAGTACAAATTATTTTCAGAATGAATTTGGTTGTACTTCCAGAGGATCCTTTAACCACATTACCATCAACAGGGGGAATAGCTTCAGCATCTGTTAACTCAAGTGTAATTTAAAAAAAACAACAGCCAATTTTCTTGAGCAGATTAAACAAAAAACCCCACACAAAGTATACATAAATATTATGCACTTATCACAGGCCTAGGCCTACCATAAGGTACAGTGTTTTGAGCTTCATGAAAGGCAGAAAATGGTTAGATATTTAATTTATTACGATTGTACTCATCTGCTAGGGAGGGGAAGAGGCACTCGTGCAATTTTCTGCCTCAGGCGCCAAATAAGATGGCCAGGCTTGGATACTGAGCATCTGGGGCAGGGAGTTGTAGCAGGCATAATGTCTTCAGCTAACCCTGAGGCACAGGGATGATTCAGAACTGCATTTTAAGGACATGGCTGCACTGTGAATCTAAGTACTCGATACCCTACCTGTAAACACCGTATCCCATCTAGGATTCTGCATGTGCTCTAGGCATGGGCATCCACAGGAATTTTTCGGGGGGGGGGGAGGAAAGTAAAATAAAAGTGGGGAGCAGTTTCTCACCAAAAAATGAGAAGGGTGTTTATTGTCTGTACATGTTGCCTCAAATCTCAGCTTTTACAAATGCTAGTAACTTGTTTTTTTAAGAAAGGCTGGGAATCAGAGGTTTATGATTTAGCTGGGGGGGGCAATTGCCTCCCCCCAGTGGCACTAGGGTTTAATGCTGCTCACGCATGAGCAGGCTCCCTCATTCACTTAAATGGAGAAGCCACCTCCATATGCACATCCCTTTCTTTTTTCTTTTTTTTAATTTTTTTTATTGATTTTCCAAAATTTAAAACAAACAAACAAACAAACATAGATCTTAACTGTACTTAATCCAATCTTAGTAACATTGTTAAATGACTTCCTCAAATCCCCCTGGCTGAGTTTCATTGTATATCATTGTAACAGTTTTCCAAAACCAATTTTCTCATAAAATTAACTTAGTCACTTACATCTTTCTTCCTTTCCATTTTAACTTAAAACATTTTGTTCTTTAACATCACATATTTAAATCCTAAGCCTATCTGGTATTTGCAAGTTTTTCCAATTAACATATGCACATCCCTTTCAACATGAAGTTAGTTTATTTATTTTATCAGATTTATATACTGCCCTCCATCAAAAGATCTCTGGGGGTTCACCAGATGAAAACAAAAATAAGTAGTTAAAACAAAAACAATAGCTCCCTCCCAAAAAAACACATTTAAAAGGTGTAGAATATTAAGCAGCCAAAGGCCTGGTTGAAGAGGAACATTTTTGCCTGGTGTCTAAAAATATATATATAATGAAGGCTAAGTCAGTAAAGCATGAGACTCTTAATTTCAGGGTCGTGGGTTCGAGTGCCATGTTGGATGAAGGATTCCTGCATTTCAGGGGGTTGGACTAAATGATCCGTGTGGTCCCTTCCAACTCTATGATTCTAAGGTGGCAGACTAACCTCCTTGGGGACAGGATTCCACAAACAGGGAGCCACTACAGAAAAGGCCCGTTCTCGTGTTGACCCCTCCACTGAAACAAAATACCTTACAACTTGTATATGGAAAGACTTTTCCTTCCCTCTTCCATACCTACATTCTTTTATGGATTACTGCAGAAACAGTGTCCTTATTAAGGAGATTCCTTTGGATCAAAAAAGTGGGTGGCTTTTGGTCATGTGTAACATCTGAAAACATGATCACAATAAATCGAGATGGGAAGGAATTTCTTCCCAGGTTACATGTGTGGCTTGGCTTGCTTGATATTTGATGAACTGTTGACTGGCACCCTACTTTCCGATAGCGGCGCACTGGGGTATAAATTTTGTGGCTTCAAACTTCTGCGTAAGCCTTAGCAGCAAGCATGGCTGTTAATGTGCAAATGATGTCGCACATAAGCTGAGCATGTATGTACAGTTCAACAACTGGCCATCAAAGGACACAAAAAGAGGTCTCTGTTCCAAAGGAGCTAAAATTGGAAATGGGGAACACAACAGCAGAAGGAACAGTGGATGGCGGTGACAGCAATAGATAATAATGAGAAAATCACAATGACATTTGTGTGACTGCAGTCAGGTCATGGATGGAGAGTAAAGCCAAAAGCCTTTGAAAGGGAAGAGGAGAGGTGCTACCATATAAACATTCATAGAAGGAGTTATAGGTATAGAAAACGGCAGAGAGAGAATGGGTTTGGTGCCAGGCTTAATATCTGAACCAGCCCATGGACTGAAATGTGTTTATAGCCAGAAATCTGATAGGAGGCACTGTAGTATGAAGTGTATGTCTTATGCTGGCATCCATGTGGCAAAGAAGATGTGGTTTGAAACAAATGGTATGAATGATTACTAACAGTAACTTTTTTAAAAAATTCCAAAATTCACAATATCTGAATTCTCTTAAAACAGCAGCGACTCAAACAGGCTGCAGATTCCACCTTGTCACTCAGAAAAAGAGCCAGATTATTTTAGTATCATCTGACCAAGGCAGGAAAATATAAATGAGAGATAAAACTACGTCAGGATCATTTTTCTTTTACAGGATGTCTGAAGTTCCCAGGCCTATGACATTATAGTCTAAAACTTTACTGATAAGACAGCGGCTGCGATCCATAAGCCACTTATGCTGCCATTCTTACCCCATTCTTCATATTGGCTCAATAATGTCTTCTAGGAAGGATTCCACTCTTGAGTTTAAAATGAGCAAGCAGTGGAGGATTTGCATTCCTGAAATGGCTTCGTGTATGTTAGGTTCTGCAGAAGGTGCAGAAAAATCTCCAAAGCTTTTCATTTAGATTATCTAGTAAAGGTAAAGGGACCCTTGACCATTAGGTCCAGTCGCAGCTAACTATGCGGTTGCGGCGCTCATCTCGCTTTATTGGCTGAGGGAGCCGGTGTTAGTCCGCAGACAGCTTTCGGGTCATGTGGCCAGCAAGACTAAGCCGCTTCTGACGAACCAGAGCAGCACACGGAAACGCCGTTTACCTTCCCGCCGGAGTGGTACCTATTTATCTACTTGCACTTCGTGCTTTTGAACTGCTAGGTTGGCAGGAGCAGGGACCGAGCAACGGGAGCTCACCCCGTCGCGGGGATTCGAACCACCAACCTTCCCCTAGATTATCTACGACAATACATTTTCTGTTTCCAACCCAGCCTGGGGAAATTTTGGGTGTGAGACTTTTTTCTTTAGGCAGCTGGTCTCTTCAAGCTTTTTCCCCAGGTGGTTTTGAGAAGCAGTATGTTGTGATAGTGATATAGTTGTACTCTCAAAGATGACAGGATTATTCCACTGCTGGAGAATGAACTGAGGGACGAACAGGTAATGGACTATTATTTGCTTCTCTTGCACAGATAGATATTTCAACTGTGCAGAACCAACTCCACACTGTTCCTCCACCTTATATTCCCCAGTTTTTTACTCTCCTTTCAGATTCATGAACTGCATGCTCAAAAAAATTAGTATGTACCCTTAGGCAAAATGTTTTGGTCTATTTGGATAATACAATTCTGCCACTAAAAATTGTTGGATCATTTTGTTTTGTTTTCAAGCATTCCTGTTATAAATGAAGCTATTACGGTTGTCCAAAAAAAACATACAATTGATGGTATGGCGGGGGGGGGGGGAGAGAGAGAGAAAGAGAAAGAGGCACCTTCATCGAATGCTGAAAAGAAATTGGGCCAAATCCAAGGGAAAAATCCCATTAGAAGACAATTTTAATTGCCTTGTGCAGTTGCAGTAAAGATAAATATAGTCAGCCGAAGCTATTTTGAGGCCAGGTGATATGGTGTAGCTGTCAATAGAGCAAAATGTGCCCAGATGAAGAATGAATTCATACTAGTAGTTTGTGTTTAACATTTAAATAAGTGCAATACAATTTTGGCTCTGTTGTTTTTCTGTTTAATCTATTGTTAATTGCATTATGTCATGAATCTGCTTGCCATTGATCTGCCTCTTTTGCGACATTTTGTACTCAGATTTTTATAGCCTCCCACCCCCCACCCCCCGCGAACTAATTCATGCTATGGCTGAACTTGATGTGCCATCGTGAATATCAGGCCAGTAGCAACACAAAGCATTCCTCTACAGAGTTTTGCACTGGTTCACTGTTAAAACTTGGGCAGCCTCAATAACCAACACCCTGTTTACATATTAGGGAGCCAGATTTCAGCAGGGACTCCGACATAAGCCTCCTGTTGCCCATCTCCCGCTGATCTCTTCCTCTGTTCGCTGAAAGCCCTGCACCAGCAATTTCAAAACAGATGGTGGAACCTGATTTAAGAAGCCCAACTGAGCAAGCTCCAGCACTGAGGGCAGCAATCCTGGGCATAATCTTTCCATGGAGCAAGTCGGTAGAACTTAACTTCAAAGTAAACATGCATAGGATTTTGCTTCAAGGCTCCATTATTCCCATGTAGTGGGTTAAAGTTGCATTCTTCTTTTTAAAAAAATGAATGAATGAATGAATGAATAGAATTTTGACCTGTGATGATCCACATGACATAATTCCCTGCCCCCTGCAGCAGCTTCCATGCCAAGGTAAAGAAACAAAAAGTGCAATTGCATCCACACACCAACGTGGTTGTATTTCAAACAACAACGCAGCCTTCCTGCTTGTCTCCCTGTGGTTAGAGGAAGGGATGAAACAATGGTTTTTAATGAACCCTGTTCTGTGTGATGAGTCAATAGTGCCGCGAAGAGGTAAAAGCGCCACTCGATGCCATCTGATCGCGCATCTGTTCTTCAACCGGAAAGGAAATGTCAGTGGGGGGCTGGGAGGGGGGAAACTGCTGACATAGCCACAGATGACAATGTCAGCGTGGAGTAGAAGCGGCAGGGGAATGGGGAATGAAGATGTTGCTGCAATTAGCTTACACAAAAAGACTTCTGAGCATAGAGTTCTCTCTCCTGAAGCCTATTGCATGCAACACACAACAGAGTGAGTCAGGGATTTCTTATGAGCGCGGGAGTTCTAACGTTCACACTGTCTCATGTTCACACTGTCGTCCCGGCACACTGGGCATGCACACTGGAGGGCATGTGGGGCTGGATCAGAAAGACGAGACCCAAACCGAACAACTTGCTCACGTGTTATTTCTTCACAGGCTTTTATGGTGCCATTTGTAAATCCATTACAACGCCTAAAAACCCCATGAGCCGTTGAGCAACAGGCTGCATGGTGCTCCTAGCTTTGCGAAATAACAATATGTGTCTATTTTCCTATTTTCTATATACAGGGCTATTTTTCTAGAAAAAGAGGTGACGGAACTCACCATGAGTGCCTCCCTTGTTCTCTTATAATAGCAATGGCGCCCACCTGAGAGGTGCCGGAATGGAGTTCCTGTGCGTTCCGGCTGAAAAAAGCCCTGCTTTAAAAAAATAAAATAAACACACTGAGGTGCTTCATATTCACCTAGGTGAAAAGCAAGCAATTTAATGTGACTACAAACTACAAACCCGGGACGTGGGTGGCACTGTGGTTTAAACCACTGACCCTAGGACTTGCCGATCAGAAGGTTGGCGGTTCAAATCCCCGCGATGGGGTGAGCTCCCGTTGCTTGGTCCCTGCTCCTGCCAACCTAGCAGTTTGAAAGCACGTCAAAGTGCAAGTAGATAAATAGGTACTACTCTGGCGGGAA
Organism: Podarcis liolepis; assembly: GCF_965112155.1. NCBI lineage: Eukaryota > Metazoa > Chordata > Lepidosauria > Squamata > Lacertidae > Podarcis > Podarcis liolepis. Next base: position 45,042,679 of record NC_139563.1, on the reverse strand, counting down.
GGTAAGCGACATTTCCGTGCGCTGCTCTGGTTCGTCAGAAGCTGCTTAGTCATGCTGGCCACGTGACCCGGAAGCTGTACGACGGTTCCCTTGGCCAATAAAGCGAGATGAGCGCTGCAACCCCAGAGTCGGCCACGACTGGACCTAATGGTCAGGGGTCCCTTTAGCTTTACAAACTACAAAAGTGAATTGATAGAGAAAGGAGAGTAAGTGGGTATACAGGGGGGAGGAAAACAGGCAAGGTACACAATATTCTGAGATGAAGTTTACTCTTTCTCTATTGAATTTATATCCTCTAAGGAACTCCAGCCTGCAATGCATGGTTATCTTCTTCTCCGATTTATTCTCAAAACAACCCTGAGAGGTAGGTAAGGCTGAGAAATAGTGACTGGCCCAAGATCACCCAGTGAGCTTTATGTCTGAGTGGGAATTTGAAGTTAGGTCTCTGCAGTCCTAGTCCAGTGCTCTCATCACTACACCATACTGCCTCATATATATCATATCAGGTGCCATGTCTTAAAACAGTGATAGACAGGCTACATCTTGCATAGTATACCATATGCTGCTGCCATGAGTGCTGGCAGGAAGGCCGCTCCCTGCTGCAAGGCTCATTTCCACCTGGCCTAAGGGGCGGGATCCAGACTCACCCTGAACAGCTAAAAGAGGCTCCTGGGAGGCCACTGAGACATTGCTGGAGCAACTCTTGGTTTGCGGCAACTGGCTAAAATGTTTTAAAATGTTTTAAATGGTTCTAATTTTGGTACCTCTGTTTTTTGTCTGGTTGGTGTTGGTTAGATGTTTAGTTGGAGCTGGTGGTTATTTTAATTTGGGTATAACTGTAAACTGTTTATTGTTTATTTATGTTTGTTTGTTTGTTTGTTTGTTTGTTGCTTGTATAGGATATTTTTAATATTTGATGTTTTGTTGTGTTTTTATATATGTTGTAAGCCCAGAGTAGTTGGGAAAACCCAGTCAGATGGGCGGGATATATATATATATATATATATATATATATATATATATATATATATATATATATTATTATTATTATAAGGTGTCGATCCGTGATCTCAGAGCCCAGGTTTGAACAGCATATGGAGCCACATACCTGCTGAAGCTAAGCAGATCTGGGTATGATCAGTGCCCAGCTGGCAGACCGGCTGGGGACTCCTCTGGCTGCCACCTTGAGCTCCATGAGAGAAAGGCGGGATTTAAACATGACATAAATGAGACAGCATGCATTCTCTCCCTCCCTCTCTTTCTTTCTTTTTTCTTTCTTTTAGATTTTGAAACCATAGAGACAAAACCATTTTCTTTTATTAAATGAAGAAAGTTTACATTGGGGGTGCTTATATGGAGCATGCTTAGCTTCCACAGGTTGTTGGCATCCATTAAAATATTGGGGGGGGGGCTCAGCCTCTAGGAGTTGGCTCCTATGTTGGCATCTGTCTGTCTCGTGAGTGTGCCTCTAGGAGTGAGGTCACACTGCTAGAGAACCATGGTGTCTGCTGTGGCCGCAGAGACCGGCAACTCATAATTGCTGCCTCCCGTGTTTGCAGCACTGAAGTGACCTCCCTGGGGTGCAAGCCTGGGCAGCGTGCATGGAAGTCCTGGGCTGCCCGGGCGACAAGACCTTGGCCTCATTGATGTGGTCCTAAGGAAAGCAGAGCAATACGTTTGACACCAGTTTGGCTGCAGCAGTTGCCCGAATGAGACGTACAAGGCGCCACCCAACCGTCTCAGGAACTCCATTCTGGATTTGTGTAGGGTCTACTCCTTAGCCTTTTCTTCTCCCCAATATGTCCCGCATGGCAACAGGTATGGCATTTTCCTTGGGGTTTCCTCCTGAAGGCTTTCAGGCAGGGGAGGTTGAGGGTCAGTTTCCTTCTCACGGGCAAACCATAGTTAATGGATTTGCCAGGCCTGAGAATCACAGCTGCTTTACTGCTCCTTGTTACTGCTGGGGAGAAAACCACGGTCCCTGACTTGGCATTCGTCCCGAACCAGGGATCGTAGTTTATGCCCCTCCAACCAAATCACAACCAGTAAGCCAAGAACAAACCTTAGCTGCAAATTGTGCTTAGCATGGGGGTGAAACAAACCATAGTCTTTGGTTCAACATAAACCAGGAAGCACAATTTCTTTCTCCCTGGTGATAGTATGGAGGAGTGAAACAGGCACAATTGGTTCCCAACTTTTTTGATATGGCGACCCACAAGTTCAAATTCACTTAGAGTGGTGACCCCACTATCCTGTTGTCCCTTGAGTTTTGGACCTTAGGTCTTCAGAAGCCATCAGTTTCATGCATTTTAACAGGAAGTTTGCCTATTTTATAACCTTGAGGCATCCAAGCAAGAATATACTTAACACCTTTATTAATGTGGAATTAGTTGAAATGTTATTGTACTTTTTAAAAAAACTTATTTGCGGTCTTGTTTATGGGAATGAAAGCACACCCACCATCTGATTGCAGGATATTGCATCCTAAGCTGGAAAAATTCTTCTGGAGAAATGCGGTTACGCAAGCAGGGTTAGAAATAACAAAGTCTGAATATCAGTGGGATGGCTAAGCTTGCGTTTTGCCAGTGACTAAGCCAATGAGAGGTTTCAAAGTTGCCAGGCATGGTCTCAGGTCATTATTGATACACTATTACTTATTTCAACTAAGCAAACTTCAGGTCACTCTTGGCTTAACTACAGTCATACCTCGGGTTGAATATGCTTCATGTTGAGCGCGTTCGAGTTGCGCTCCGCGGCAACCCGGAAGTAACGGAGTGCGTTGCTTCCGGGTTTCGCCGCATGCGCAGATGCTCAAAATGATGTCATGCGCAGAAGTGGCGAAAAGCGACGCATGCGTGCACAGACGTGCCGTCGCTTGTTACGTTTGCTTCTGAATGTGAACGGGGCTCCGGAACGGATCCCGTTCGCATCCCGAGGTACCACTGTATTAACTAATCCTGGCAGTTAACTGATCCAGTGACAGTTCACCACAAGATGCTTGTACAGGGAGCTGTTTCAGGCTGTTACAGATCGCCTCATCATACCAGTTCATCATACCAGTTCATCATACCATACCAATTCATCATACCAGTTAAGGATTAATAGCAATAATTATTTTGGATTTAGTTACAAAGTCCATGACCCACTTCCACAGACATTGCATCCCACAGGTTGAGGAACTCTGCATTACATTCATTTGTAGCCCTAACTGTTTGGAGTATATTGTGTGACATTTGTCTTTTAAACCAGGGTGGGGGGAGGCTGATTTACTGAACAAAAATTCCAGATTCTGCTTCTTCAGGATGCTTGAGTTGCCATTCAACCACTCTGGTTAGCTGTCATAACTTTGCCTGGAACTAAAACCCCTGCTGTGTGTTTGTGTGTGTGACATGCCTGAGATTCAACAAGTCTGACAGTTAGTGCAACTTTTAAGGATCTGCTGAATATGCTCAGATTTTCCTTTCAAATCAGCATGAAATTTCTGTACAGTGGTACCTCGGGTTACATACGCTTCAGGTTACAGATTCCGCTAACCCAGAAATAGTACCTCGGGTTAAGAACTTTGCTTCAGGATGAGAACAAAAATCGTGCTCCGGCGGTGCAGCGACAGCAGGAGGCCCCATTAGCTAAAGTGGTGCTTCAGGTTAAGAACAGTTTCAGGTTAAGAACGGACCTCCAGAATGAATTAAGTACGTAACCAGAGGTACGACTGTAGTAGGATATGACCTGAAATTAAATGGAACCAAGTTTCCTGAGGGTTTTTAATTTTTAATTTTTAGAAAAGTGCATTCCCTTGTCAGATCACTGGAATATGTTGTCTACGACCAGCTGAGGCAGTTGACCAAAATGCACCACACAGCTAATTTAAGCAAATTAATTGCATAGCAAATAATTACCACCTTTTGCATGTCTTCCTTCCAAACCACCCAAAATACAGAAATTAAGTCATCTTCCTTTATTATCCCTGCCAGCCATTATTTGCATCCAGAACTTTGCTTGGTGTTTTGATTTAACTTAACCTCACATTTGTACTGAGTATATTATATATGCCCTTTATTGGGTTTAGCTTATTAAACCCATCAAAATATTGCAGCACTGTAGTGTGTGTGTGTGTGTGTGTGTGTGTGTGTGCGCGCGCACACACACACACACACACATACATCACAGCTATATATACTCATAGTGTCTTTGTAATGAATATGAAAGCCTAGAAAAAAACAAGTTATTACTGTACTGAAAATGCCGGCCATTCTGATTTTCTGTCTCTTGTGATTGAGACATTTGGAATTGCCAAGTTAGTTTTGTAAAAATTAATGTTATAAAACAGTTCGTGCAGGGAGAAAGCATGCTGCTTTGTTACAGTTCAGTTTGATGCATACCTGAGTTCAGCAGGGTTTAGTTCTAGGCAAGTGGATATCAGATTGCAGAATAAGTGTCAGTAGTGTATGGTTCATATAACATTGGACTTGGTCTGCATTTCAACCCCCCTCAGCCATGGGAAGCCATGAGCAAATCACTCCCACACAGCTGTACACTTCTGAAGCTAAAAGTGGGATACATAATTTATCTAAAGCAGTCTCATTGAAGCTGATGCTCTTCAGCTGTTTTGGACTACAAACCCCATCAGCCTCAGCCAGCATAACCTATAGTTAGGGACATTGAGAGCTGTAGTCCAGATCAGCTGGAAGGCACCAAGACAGAGGAGGTTGATCCAGATCAGATATGGGGAAGCTTTGTCCACGCTTGCTGAGATGGGAGTTGTGATTTAGTAACATCTAGAGGGTTCAAGGACAGTAGCTTTCTCCAGATCATCTTAGCAGTGTAGCCAGGTAGACCTGAGACGAGAGGGCAAGTGTTGGTTACAACTACAGTTGAGGAATTGAGATGGACCTACACAAAAGATGGCACCCGGTGACTCCATTGGCTTAAAAGGAATCAAAATCTCAGATTTCTCAGATCTGCATCTAGAGGGTTCACATTTCTGAATATGAAAGATGCTAAGGCCATGCTTATCTAGAAATGTCACATTCTTAGAATCTTTGCTCCCTCCTCAGAGAGGTATGGAGGCAACTGTGGTTAATGTGTGACTTAAGGAAATTACATTTCGCACATGCACAGAGCACCCTCTTTCCGCATACTTCATACATTTGAAATCAAAATAGTCCAGACCTAAACTCTGCCCCTCTCGCCATCTGAACTCAAGAGTCTCCCCAAATAGCTAAGACAAAATTTTAAAAAGTTGATATGTACCTTTAATGCAAATAGGTAAAGTAAACTGTGATTGAGCTGAGGTTCTCAAAAAAGAACAGGGAAAGGACTTCTGAACGGTGAGGCATGTTCTCTCTTCAAGATTTGTGTTTTTATAACCAACTCAAACAGCATATTCTTTTTCAGCTTTGATAATTATAAAACTGTGCAACTTGGACCGGGTCGCGCACACATTTCGCTCCCAAGTGCATCCTGCCTCTTCCCTGCACACTGCCCCCCCTCCCCCCAGCTGTAGCTGGGTTTCAAAAAATTGATATGCACGCTGCCAACTTGAAAAACATGAACTCCTAATTTGCATGCACTTGTGGAAATTAAAGATGGACGGTTGGTGGCCTAATACAAAGGGAAGACGCTACAATTATTTCTAAGATAAAACAGAAAGAATAAAACTAACCATTTGGCCATAGAACGTTATGTGGCCTTTGAAACAGCGTTCCTGCCTTTTTAGAATGCTGCCCTTGCCAGCTGGTCTCTTATAGCATCTTTGCTTCCCTTTGCCTCATTGGGTGGGGAGTGTAAATTGGCTTTTAGCATGCCAATCTCCCATTCATTTCTCTAATACCTTCCTGTACATACAAAGGTAATTACAGCTTCCCCCCTTCCCTCCAGACCACAGCGTGTTTCTCTCCCCACCCTCAACCCGCGTTCTCTTTAACTCCCATGCAATTCATTCTCAGCTCCTTACAGCACAGTAGCTGGAACAAAGGGGAAATATCAACACTTGCTCTTAACGCCTATACACTTCTCTGACACAATGCCACAAAAATGCCTGCGTGAGATCTTGAAATATTTGGGAACTTCTCTCTCTCTCTCTTTAATTACAGCTGATATTGTGGAGGATTCCAAGGAAATGAGTACAGGCACTGAACACATTGCGTGTCTTTTGTGATGCCACTCAAAACTGGCTGTCAAAATTCCCCATCAAGGAATACTGTTACCTAGCAATTATGCGCATCTATTAGCTAAGCACCCATTCTCTCTCCAGAATGCTTTATGACTCTTATCTTTTCAAAGGAAGCTCATATCTTATCTCGGTGACTGGTAGAGAGAGGGCTGCAAACACACCTCCCCAAGGCAGATTCCCTCTGATGACAAATTATTTAAAGACAGGGATATTGCGCCCGCTTTCAAGCCACTATCATCAAGAGCCAGAGTTGTCCTTTTTAATTTGTATAGACAATGACTGAAATCCCAGGAGGCTGCCTTATTCAGAGCACTGGTCGTGGAAATTGAACCCCGGGATTTTCTGCATGCTCTGTCACAGAGCTATAGCCGTTTCCCAATCCACTGAAGCCATTTGTTGGGGAAGAGAAAACTATGTACTCGGAGATTTTAAAGAAATCACCACCAATGCCGTTTACACGACTGAGGAGGCAAGCTGCTTTTCAGTTTGAAACGTGGCTTGCCTCTTCGGCAACAGGTGTGGCAATAGTGGGAACTTCAGGGAAGCCTGTACATATAGTGGTCCCTCACAGTGTTCCTGGACTTCATCCACCACTGGCAAAAACTGTGCATATTAAAGTGTTATATAGCTAGCTGTGGTTTGGTAGATAAAGAGTCTTGGGTTCAAAAATCAAAAAAGAAAAAAAATCAAAAAATTGATTTGAGAGTCTTGGGTTCAAATGTTAACTTAGCTATGGGTGGCCTTGCACAACTGGCTAACTCCCAAGCTATCTTGTAAGGTTTTTATGGGGATAAAATGGTAATAAACCCACATGCACTGCCCAGAATGTAAAATTGTGAAGTTGCCTTGGTGGGGAAATTACTGTCAGTTGTACTGTGAAAAACCCTGAAAACCATTTCTGCAATTAATGCCAACTCAGTTTCATTCCCGTAAAATTAAATTAGTATATTTTATCATGTGGGTGGTAAACTAGCAGAGTCGTTATTATTATTTATTTTTAAAATGGAGGAAATGTCATTATTTTTGCTTTTATGTACCCCAGCATATCTGCACTTACAGATGCTTATGAGTGAACAAGGAGAGAACTCAGCGCAGTCAATGGCAAAGCCCCCAAAATTGTTTTGTTGTTTGTGGCATCTAATATAATGTTTATTGTCCTTGGGTTGCACCGCTCACCACTAAGGGCAAACAAGATGGAAAATGAACCGTAACCCAAAGCTAGAGACAAGAAGATAAAACAACAGTTTATTGTTAATTACTCTGGAAACATAAAAACATGCTCCCTGCAAGCTTCAACTTCCAGATGCTCCATTGTAAGTGGACCCACACAACAAACCTCACATTTGCACACTTCGGTGGTTTGGATGTGATTTCTTTAAAATGACAACTGTGTTTCATCAAGAATCATCAACAACTTGATGGTCAAATTTGCAGTTTTGTTTTAAAATGAATTCCAAAGGAATTGCATTGGCAGTTCTTTCATTACCCAAAGAACACACCACTGATATAAACCAGCTTTATCCCTACATTTTGCACTTAACAACTGGACAGATGTGTGCATCACTCAGCCGGGGTTGGAATAGAATTCAGAGATAACCAGCTTCTTTTCATTTACCAACGGCCCTCATAGTTGAATATGTGAAAGGCCAAATCTCTCAGGCAAAACTGTTTTATTTTGTTTTGTTTCAAAGAGTGGCTGGGGCAGTCCAGCCAGATGGACAGGGTATTATTAGTCCTATTATTCTTATTATTAAAACGGACATACATTGTTTTGCTAGGCAAGATAACAATCTTAGTGTAGCTGCTAGGGTTGGGCAGTGGTGGACTTTGGGCTCTCAAATTTCAGCGGCACCCTGTGCAACTCTAAAATTAGACACCCCCAGCCTCTGGCGCTCTGTTTTACACCATTGTTTTGGCGCTCCCTGCACCACTGTGCTCAGTGCAACCACACCAGTTGCACCACCCTTAAACCACCTCTGGAGTGGCAAGTCAACTCAAAGCCAAAAGGAAGCATCAAAAACAGGTGTCTAACACAGATCATATTTCGTAAAATAATTGAGGGAAAATGGAGGGGCAGATCTGAAACATGGCTAAGAACCATGTTCCTCACAGGCTAAGAACCACCACTGCTTGTCACGAGGTCCACTAGAAATGGTGGGCCTGTTCTCTGTGGACACCCATGACTCACTAGCTAAAAATAGGATGACATGCAGGTGAGTGGGAGAGGAGTAGACTCTTGCAGCATTTCCCCTAAAACCCTGCTAAAGCAGCACACTGGAACGTCGTTCTTCTTTTGCATTCTGGCCACCTCTGCCAAACTTGGATTTTGCAACGTGGCAAATGTCCGGACTCTATGGAAGCTGACAGTGGTGTGCATCTTGGAACAAGCACTCGTAGTGAAATTGGCTCTTACCAGATCTTGTCATCTTGGTGGCAAATGTCAATATTTTAATGTAGTTCACTGAATCCCGTTTTTCTTCCACATAATTTGGGTTACCTTTGCTTGGAATTTGGGGCAGCAGTAAGGAAGCGCGTATCTGCACGTGCACCTGTATTATTGTGCAAATTACACACAGCTGTGATGCAGAATTATTGCTCTCTTCTTTTACAGCTTGCTGAGCAACACTGATTGTTATATGAGTCCCAGTGGTACTGATAACACTTGATTTTTTAAAATTTCCTTTTGTATGCCTTGAGGGAGCTGACCAGATTCCCATTGACTCCTGATTACGTATGATGTGTATTTATGCAGTGTGAATTGAGTTAATCAACGGCAAGATTTTATCAGTTGCATTTAATATTCACTAAACTTTCTCGGGGGACAAGGGTGGCGCTGTGGTCTAAACCACAGAGCCTAGGGCTTGCCGATCAGAAGGTCAGTGGTTCGAATCCCTGCGATGGGGTGAGCTCCCATTGTTCGGTCCCAGCTCCTGCCAACCTAGCAGTTCGAAAGCACGTCAAAGTGCAAGTAGATAAATAGGTACTGCTCTGGCAGGAAGGTAAACGGCGTTTCCGTGCGCTGCTCTGGTTCACCAGAAGCGGCTTAGTCATGCTGGCCACATGACCCGGAAGCTGTCTGCGGACAAACGCCGGCTCCCTCGGCCTATAGAGCGAGATGAGCGCGCAACCCCAGAGTCGTCCATGACTGGACCTAACGGTCAGGAGTACCTTTACCTTTACCTTACTTTCTCGGTGTGGTTTTAATGCACATTATGCTCTGTTTCTGGTCTAATATACATGCAAGCATTCTGCTGCATATCACTCAAAAGTTCCCTGGGTGTACTCCTCCTTCACTCCTGCTGCCACACCATAGACAAAACATGCCAGAATCAGGCTTGTTGTGTCATCTGAATTTGGACTCATGGTTTGTTTTGGGGAAGAAACCATGAGCCCAGGTTCAGACATAGGACTATCCAGACTCTAGCTTGTTTCATCCAGGGTGCAGCAGCAATTTGAGCTGAGAAGGAGTAGAGTGAGAACCTTTCAGTGGCACCAACACACTGTGCATTCACATTAAACCCTAGTTTGTTATTAAGTAGGTTTGATGGGACACACAGACTAGGCCATCATCTCTGGGTTCCTCCAGACAACCAGTTTATGATTGCACCGTGCTTAACACAGAGGTTAGGCTATGTCCATTGAGCATTCACTCAATTTGTTTGAGAGGAAGTTAGTTACACGACAATGAGCATTTATCTTGATTCGTTTGCAGGGTGTTTCTATGTCATCTTATTCCTCATTTGTTCATCTCATACTTTTCAGGGCATGTCCTTGCCACTTTCCTAATTGTGAAAGGTTGTTTGTTTGTTTTTAAGTAGATTTGTCGTGCTGGAGCAGTGTTTCCCTAACTTGGATCTACAGCTGTTTTTGGACTACAACTTCCACCATCCCTTGCTAGCAAGACCAGTGGTCAGGGATGATGAGAATTGTAGTCCAAAACCAGCTGGAGACCCAATTTGGGGAAACACTGTGCTAGAATGATAAAGTGCTTGGGTCCATTTCGATGGTGCAAACCAAAATTTCTACCCATGGAGCATGGGTAGGCAAACTAAGGCCTGGGGCCTGGATCCAGCCCAATCGCCTTCTCAATCCGGCCTGTGGATGGTCTGGGAATCAGCGTGTTTTTACATGAGTAGAATGTGTCCTTTTATTTAAAATGCATCTCTGGGTCATTTGTGGGGCATAGGAATTTGTTCTTTTTTTTTTCCTTTCAAAATATAGTCCAGCCCCCCCCCCCACAAACTCTGAGGGACAGTGGACCAGTTTGCTGACCCCTGGTCTGGAGGCACCCTTTGAAGTCCTTTTCTTCTCTGGTGCAAACATGTAAATTACACTGCAATACTGTCTATTCAGAAGTACTGTAAGTTTCATTTTGTTTTATGGGTCTCAGCTGCACCAGAAACAGTTTAGTCCTGCTGGCCCCATGACCCAGAAAGCTGTCTGTGGAGAAACACCCTGCACGCTCAGCCTGAAAAGCGAAATGAGGGCCACACCCCATAGTCACCTTTGAATGGACTTGGTCACCCAGGGGTCCTTTACCTTTTTTAACCTTAGTCCTACAATATAAGGGAGTATAGGATTGCAGCCATGGGTTCTCACAGGGGTCAGCCAGATGCTTCCAACAGTGGAGATAATATATAAGCAAGCTGATGTAGAACCAGAATTGTAGAGTTGGAAAGAACCCTGCGGAATATGCAGCTGCCCCATACAGAAATCGAACCTGCAATCTTGGCATCATCAGCACCATGCTCTAACCAACTGAGCTACCCAACTTTAAAAGTAGGGTGAATAATTTTATAAGACATTGCTTTATTGAATATTGTATTTCATAATTACAATGAAAAGGTTTTTGTTTTTTTGCACTCAAACTAGCTTACTTATATTTGTCAATTTCACAAAAAGCACTTAAAGCTTTATAGGAGAAGGGCAACACATTTGAAAGAAAAGCTTTTCTGCATGCTTTATTTCCCATCTCCAACCTGAAATGTAAAACTCATAGTTTTTGCTCGGAAGGTTGTGTGAACAGCACACTTTCTCTGATCTCAGCAGAAGCCCCATACAAAAGATGTACCTTTAAGGTGGTTATTTGTTCAAATGTCTATTGGTAAATCATCTTGGACTTGCTTTTCTCAGCTCTCAACACAGGCTTTGTTAATTGACCTCTTCATTTCATCATCGCCTTCAGCATACATCTTTTTCAGGAGATTCATCAACCCTTCACTTGGGTCTGAGGTGTCATAAGCAGCTGTCTCCTTCTCTTTTGTCTCTTTTTCAACTTGTGTTAGGCGCTCGCATTTTTTCTCTTCCTTTTTCCTACATAATATCAATATCATATCTTTTTTGATCTTCCATGAGCTGCTTTCCACACAGACGGGTTTCAGAAGATTGTTGAATGTCACAGTGTAGTTCTTGTTAATCAAATTATTCACCAATGAAAAGTTTTTAGGGGGGGGGAGAAACACTGCCTCCCAAAGGCAATTTTTCCTGGTTTCTTCTGCACATTTTCCCTCATTTTTTTGCCTGCAGATAGGTGGCTGTCATTGTTTCCTGTTTCCTGTACAGCCCAAGCATTAATCAGTCCATAAATAGTTTATGTACAGTGGTACCTCTGTTTAAGAACAGTCCAGTTTAAGAACGATTCGGTTTACAAACTCCACAAAACTGGAAATAGTGTCTTGGTTTGAGAACTTTACCTCAGTCTAAGAACGGAATCCAAATGGTGGAGGCCTCTTTAGGGAAAGCGTGCCTTGGTTTAAGAAAGGTTTTGGTTTAAGAACGGACTTCCGGAACGGATTAAGTTCATAAACCGAGGTACCACTGTACAGTGGTACCTCCGGTTAGGTACTTAATTCATTCCGGAGGTCCGTACTTAACCTGAAACTGTTCTTAACCTGAAGCACCACTTTAGCTAATGGGGCCTCCTGCTGCCACCGCGCCGCCGGAGCCCAATTTCTGTTCTTATCCTGAAGCAAAGTTCTTAACCTGAAGCACTATTTCTGGGTTAGCGGAGTCTGTAACCTGAAGCGTATGTAACCTGAAGTGTATGTAACCCGAGGTACCATGGTATAGGCAAAAAATAAAATAAATCCCTTCTCCCCCTTTCCCTTTACACAGACAGGAAGCAACTGACAACAGGCAGCAAGGAGACTTCTATAAGAGTGCAGAGATCAAACTTCATGAAATCTGCACAAAGACATTCCAAAGGTTTTGCCTCCCCTCCTAGTGATGCTGTAGAAAAAGCTAGATTTAAGGGTATTTATTTGCTCAAAGTGACCCATTTCTCTGCGCCACTGAGGGGACAGAAAGAGCCCTGGAACAGGCTTCTTAATGATATTCTAGAACAGTCTGTCATTTCAGCTTATGTGTCTGCGTGAACAGTCCGGCGACAGCACCTCCGTCGTCTGATTGTACGCAGACACAAGGAGGCTGTTGCACAGGGAACTGATTAATAGATGCAGAAAGATTCAGACCAGTGGTTTGTCCCTTGATTTAGTTAGTAATTTCTCTGAACAATGAACAGGCAGAAAGGCCATTAACTTCTTTTTTTTTTTAAGATACCAGCCAGACTCACTATTAGGGTTCTGTAAGTATTTTCTCCAACAAAGATGGCCCAAATCTAGTTGTCTTTAGCATATGCTTTGGAAACAATGGCATTAAAAAAAATAATCCATGCATTTTCCGAAGGGAACAAGTATTGCTGCTCAAAGGATGTTTCCTATGTTCATCCATGTGCAGATTGTGCAAAATAAATTGATAATGTTTTGTGTGGATGGCCATTTTAAAATTGTCTAGCCTTCCATTTAAGAATAATGGTGAAAATTCATGTTCTGAATATTTGCATTTTATAGCTTATGCAAGCATATAATGGTTTCGTACTGCTGGGTGATTGGCTAATATTCAGTTAAAAATCCATTTTCATAAAAATCCTAAGTGTATTATATGCTGAAGTAAGTTGAATATAGGCTTGATCAGTGCTTTTTTCTGGGGGGGACGCAGGGGTACGCATACCCCTAAACATTTTGTGAATCTTTGTACTTTTATCCATTTACTGTATTTATTTTTCTCAATTTGAACTATAAAATGGTGATTTTCTTGAATCAAAATGAAAGTACCCCTAAACATTTTTTTTAATAATAAAAAAGCACTGGGCTTGAGTAAAACAACAACTAAAAACTATACATTAACATTTTAAAGCTGTTTGAATACAGTATTACCATCCTCAATATAGTATACTTCACTTTCCCAAAGTAGCAATCATGATCAAAAGCAAACATAATTTGTGTTGAAGTATCTGATATGATGGAAATATCTGATTATAACTTTCTAATATATGAGCACTGTTGATTCAGTTGATTCAGGCTAATGTGTGTTCAGCTGATTGTGTGAAAGCCATGAATTGTTGCCTTTCATAGTACACGACCAGATGAGCTTTTCAGAAGATACTGCACAGCTCAGTACTGGAGTTACAGTAACATCTAAAAATCTAATGGAAACTCAGCGTTCCTAAGACAGCATGGAAGAAAGTCTAGAGAAAGCCCATTGTGAGAATCAGCCCTTTAGCACCAAACCTTAGCACCAAGCTTTTAAAATTCACTGCCAAAAAAATCCCAAAAAGAAACCCCCTTAGAAATTTTGGGATGAGGGGTTACTATACCAAACCAAATTCCAGTGTATTATGTTAGTAGTTAAGTGTCCCAAAGCAAAAGTCGCGTTAGAAGAAGGGAACTTAATTCCCTTCCCTGGATCAGCTTTTGCTTGTAAAAGTTTCCTCATTGGGGGGTGGGTTTAAAAAAAAAATGTGCCCCAAGTGTGCAGGGATCTATAGAAAAAAGCATTTTGGGTTTGCAGAAAGAAAATTATGTTTGGGCACTTACACCTGCTTCTTTGGATCACTTTTGTTAGAAAACCTTTGCCCCAACAAATTGCAAGAGGTAAATAGAAAAAGAAAAGAAAAAAACTGCCCTCCCAAATAAAATAATTTGGTTGGAATTTGGGGGGATGCTTGCTGCCCAATATGCTTTTGGTATACAGAAAGAAAACCTAAAAATAATAAGTGGCTGAAATTTGGGGAGGTTATTTGCTACCAAGCACATGATGATATCGAATAGACTTACAGTGCAGTCTTTTTCTGTGTGAATTCTGCAGTGAAAAGTGCACTCAAGAGTTGATTTGTGGGGGAGGGACTGCAGTTGCAATCCTGTGCTCAGGGAGTAAGCTGCGTTGAGCTCTATTGGACTTACTTCTGAGTAGACATTTATAGAGTTGCATTGTGAGAGTCTGATCTCTCTGTATTCTGATGTGTTAAAACAATTTTGAGTCTTCCTGCTGTTTAATTCACGGAGGAGGGGATCACTGAATTCATTTCAGCATTAAGCATTTATTGTAACTCTCTTGTGAATCGAACAGCACAGCGCCATTTCAAAAGAAGGATTGTATATTCATAGATATATGCATAGCCTGAAGCGGCTCATGAACAGTTGTACATCCTGTAATTCTTGAATACGATTGTCCAAGTATTCCCTTCATGTTTGTAAAATTGTTCAACTTTACCCTAATAATCGACATCTTGTCCACTTTCTCTACTGCCACCAAGTATCATAAGGAAAGAACATTAACAGAAAGCAAAACAAGCCACATTTTCTACAAGGTTCCCTTTTCTTCCTCTTAATTTTCAGGCATTTCCCCCACAAATGGCAAATTTTAAATATTTGTACAGCATAATAATCCTTGCACAAAACTGGGTTTGATTCCTTACAGATTTGAAAAGCAAATGTTTTATCTACAGCCTCTTCTATTCGTGGCTGTTTACAGTAATTCAGATTATTTGGTTTGAAACTTAGTAGCAGAAGGCAAATCAAGAACTTTCCAGCTCAAAACCCCATTGCATGTCATTTTGCAGAGTATATCAAGACAAAACCTTTAACCTTTCTGTGATCAGTTTATCTCTGTTGGCATACCTAGAAATAATCCCAACTTCCCATATGAGAACTAGAAGCTTAATTTTTTTTATTAAATGACAACTTCAGCAATGAATCAGCTGACACAATGGCATATTCCTGTTTTGTATCTCTAAAGTATAGATTGCCTACATGCATGTTTCATGTCCCGATCAGAGGTGATGATTATTCTCACTGCTTATATATTTCCCTCGATTCCCCTTTTCCTCTCTGAGGCTGCAGACGAATATAGCAAGCAATCGATCCAGAGATGTGTCTGCCTTTACGAGATTAATTACAAACACAGGGATGCTGTGTCTAGCCTACATATATGATTGATCTTGCAGGAGGAAATGCGGGAGGAAACTAATGCTTCATTTTATCCAGTAAGCAAAGTTCAAAGATGTTTACATTCTGCTAGGTAAGCACAGCTGTCTAAAGACGCAAAGACGAATGGACTGTTCTGTCAGCACAAATTCTCACCAAGGTAGCGTGGCAAACCCTCTCCGTGGACCTCTGCCCAGCCACAAGGCTATAGGGCGAGAACTGCTAATTTAGCAAATAGCTTAATTATTCCTCATTATAATTAGCAGAGAGTGCATGCAGAACCAATATGGCTGGCTGGCAGGCAAATGCAACGTATTTTTTGACGGCCATTTAGACGGCAAGGAGGAGGAGGACTTGACCTGACAGCTTGAGGCGGTTGTCACTTTGTGGAGCCTCTCTGTAAGTTTCCTTATATCACACTCCCTTGGCGCCCGAAGAACGGTGCATTGATCCGCTGTCTGAAACTAGCCGCCTGTGGCTGAGAAGCAGCAGACAAAGGCAGAACTCATTTTCTCCTTTTACACCAGGCAGTAATGCCAATGATTCAATTGGTTTATGGATGGGCTTGGTCAGTTCATGGCATTGCTCTTTCAGGTAGTGAAAGAGTGCCAGAGAAAATACCCCTTTTAACCTTTCTCCATCCCCTCTGGTATTTTATAGCACAGAAATGACAAGTGGGATCTGAAACTCTCGCAGAGTGTGCTTCCTTCTAAACAGAGCACTCATTTTCTAGCCAACTGTTCCCTTCCCATTTTGCTTTTCTTTTCCAGCTATCCCTCTCCATTCTGGGACTGCTGAACATGCTCAGTCCTGATTAGGCTATTTTGGGAGGAGTCTTCCCACCCCGGTTAGATTGGTTGCATTTCTGCAGCCCTTGGACTTACCACAAGCATTCTGGTATTTCCCTCTTGTTTCTCAGTGGCCCTGTTTGGGCCACAATCCTTGTGGGTAGTGGCACTAATCCCCCGTGTTTCCTCTTAGGAAAGAGAATACGGATATTTTGAATGATTTGTACCCTGGATAATAGCAACAACTGTTACTATTATTCCACTGTAAGTTGCTTTAGCAAGAATCTCTATATATTTTCAGTAATTCGTTGGAAAATCTTGACTCAGATGATAGAATGAAGGACACCCAGATTCCAACACACTTCAAGGAAGTTGTGTCTACCAATAGTCATTAGCCATTGTGGCTAAGAAGAGAAGATCTTAAGTTTAGAGGCTACCAGGGGTCAGCACACTTTTTCAGCCGGGGGCCGGTCCACTGTCCCTCAGACCATGTGGGGGGCTGGACTATATTTTGAAAAAAAGAATGAATGAATTCCTATGCCCCACAAATAACCCAGAGATGCATTTTAAATAAAAAGACACATTCTACTCATGTAAAAACACCAGGCAGGCCCCACAAATAACCCAGAGATGCATTTTAAATAAAAAGACACATTCTACTCATGTAAAAACACCAGGCAGGCCCCACAAATAACCCAGAGATGTATTTTAAATAAAAAGACACATTCTACTCATGTAAAAACACCAGGCAGGCCCCACAAATAACCCAGAGATGTATTTTAGATAAAAAGACACATTCTACTCATGTAAAAACATGCTGATTCTCAGGGCGTACGCAGGCCAGATTTAGAAGGCGATTGGGCCAGATCCGGCCCCTGGGCCTTAGTTTGCCTACCCATGGGCTAGACTGTGTCTAACCCGTCCTGTTTATGAGCTTCCTAGAAGCAACTGACTGTGGGAGTCAAGAGTGCTGGTCTTCCATCAGATCCTTCAAGCCAGTGCTGAAGTTGTTGCATGATTCACATTGCAGTTGGATGCTAAATTCCGAGGTGATTTTTTTTAAATAATTCTGCATCCCAATTAAGAATATGTTGGACAAGGGGTGTTTTCACAGCATTTGATGTGCAATTGTTCACTCACTTATTCACTTGCCTTTGTTCACTCACTTGTACGGAGCATCCACAGGTTGCTGTCCTACAATCATTGCAATTCTGCTTCTTCCGTCTTTGCTCAGAGCACGGAAAAATCTGCAGAAACCACTCACCCCACTCATGTCCCCAGCAACTGGCATTCAGAGGCATGACTGCCTTTGATACTGCAGGTAATCTAGCCATCTTGAGTAGGAACCAGTGATCAGAGGATGTACAATTTGCATTAAGCAAACAAAGCAGGGGTGGGTGGTGAGCTTAGAAATGGCTGATCCTCACAGAGAGAATGTGAAGATTGATGAGATATGGAAATAGGGCTCTACATTCTAACTCGTAGGAACTGAGCAGGATAATAATTGACAATAGGCTGCATCAAAAGTTTACTGAACAAAAGTCGCCCACTTGCTCTCAGAACTAAAATTCCTCAAAATACTATTATTATTATTTTAAAAAATAGGGAATAGGAAAGAAAATAGGCATCATCAAAGCCCAAAATAGATCAGTATTTCTTAGTCTCTCAATATAAACCTCCACAAAGAATATCCAACAGTATAAATGTGGGGAAGAGAATAGTACTTCCGCTGTTAAACAAATTAAAACCTTTCTATGCCTCGGTTCTGCCATTTAAATTATCGGCTAAGTTAAAAAAAAATGAGGATATTTAAAGGAGGTATGTTTCTTAACAAGATGAAATAATGTGAAATTCATTGCCTGGATTGAGAGAGAGTGCTATCAGCTGCAGTATCCTGTGCCAACATCCTGCCATGGGGGAGGTAACGTGCCATTTACAGTTCACAGTTTCAACTGCAATTTATGAACCATTCAATCAATCAGGTTTTTCTGCACTAGTTTACACCCAGGATAAGGTAACATTATGAAAATGTAGTTTGGGGTGTGGGTGTGTGGGTGGGTGTGTGTACACACAACACTACTATTGTGCCTGGAAAACCTGACTTATTTATTATTATTTAAGTATAATTTAAATATAAAGGTAAAGGGATCCCTGACCATTAGGTCCAGTCGTGACCGACTCTGGGGTTGCAGTGCTCATCTCACTTTATTGGCCGAGGGAGCCGGTGTACAGCTTCCGGGTCATGTGGCCAGCATGACTAAGCCACTTCTGGCGAACCAGAGCAGCGCACGGAAACGCCGTTCACCTTCCCACCGGAGCGATATCTTTTTATCTACTTGCACTCTGACGTGCTTTCAAACTGCTAGGTTGGCAGGAGCAGGGACTGAGCAATGGGAGCTCACCCCGTCGTGAGGATTCGAACCACCGACCTTCTGATCGGCAAGTCCTAGGTTCTGTGGTTTAACCCACAGCACCACCCACGTCCCTATACAGTGGTGCCTCGCAAGACGAAAAGAATCCGTTCTGTGATTCTCTTCGTCTAGCGGTTTTTTCGTCTTGCGAAGCAAGCCCATTGAAGGATTAGCGGATTAGCGCTATTAGCAGCTTTTAGCGGCTTTTAGCGGCTTATCTGCTGATCGGATCAGCTGATAAGCGGCTTAGCGGCTTAGAAAAGGGGGGGGCCAGCAGGAACTCGCAAGACATTGTCGTCTTGCGAAGCAAGCACATAGGAAATTCGTTTTGCGAAGCACCTCCAAAACGGAAAACTCTTTCGTCTAGCGAGTTTTCCGTCTTGCGAGGCATTCGTCTTGCGGGGCACCACTATAATTTAAATATACAGACAGTTTATTAGTACATGACATAAGGTCACACTGGAGAAGATGGAAGAGGCGCTTCCTCTGTTTAGTATTTTGCATTCAGAAATGGGTGGTGTGGCAACTGGCATCCGAACACCAATGTTTTTATATGTTCATTTGCACCTTTTCTATACTGCACTGCAGCGAAAGGTTCTCTGGACGATTCTCAAAGGGAAGTTAAATCTATAAAAAAGGCATAGACGTAAAATCTTAAGAACAGTTAAAAGAGCATCAGAATAAAACCAGCAATAAAAAAAGGAAACAGTAGTGTGAAGAACACTAAAAGCACCAGAAGGCTGAATAAAGGTAAAGGTAAAGGACCCCTGACAGTTAAGTCTCTGGGGTTGCGGAGCTCAACTCACTTTACTGGCCGAGGGAGCCAACGTTTGTCCGCAAACAGTTTTTCCGGGTCATGTGGCCAGCATGACTAAGCCACTTCTGGCGAAACCAGAGCAGCGCACGGAAATGTTTACCTTCCCGCTGGAGCGGTACCTATTTATCTACTTGCACGTTGACATGCTTTCGAACTGCTAGGTTGGCATGAGCTGGAACAGAGCAATGGGAGCTCACCCCGTCGTGGGGATTTGAACCGCCGACCTTCTGATCAGCAAGCCCTAGGCTCAGTGGTTTAGACCACAGTGCCACCCGCGTCCCTGAAAGCTGAATAGACGGGGGGAAATAAAAATGTCTTAATCTGGCGGTGAAAATGTCACAATGTGGGGGCCAGCTAGCCTTCTTGAAGAGGGCATTCTGCAAATGGGGCCTGCTCCCTCATGGCTGCACCCACTCCTTTGGTGGGGGCACACAGAGAAGGGCCTTTGCAGGTAACTTGACAGTCCAGGCAGATCATGGGTGAGGGGGGGGGAGTAGGAGACCCACCTATCCTGTTCCAAAACTGAGCTACCTGCGACACAATTGGTCAGTTTGTGGAAGCCATGCCTGCTGATCAGCTGGTTGCCAGTAGCACTGCTAGAATGCGCCACATCCAAGTGACCTCAGTGAGCATTTCAATTACAAATACTGTGATTATTTTTACTTATAGTTAAGTATGTTTGTTTGTTTATTTATTTGATTTAAGGGGGAAGCTGCCCCCCTGGCCACGTCCATGCAGCAGATCTATACAGAGTGATTCATAATGAAGTATACCGTTTCCATTTATAGTGAATGGAAACTGTATACTTCATTATGAATCACCCTGTCCTTTTAGTTGTGGCGGTGGTTGAAGATTTGTGCGGTTTGTTCAGGAAACTGGATGGAGATATGGCACAGAACCCAGATATTCTGTATCTTTGCTTCTTTCTTTACACATGTAAATTTTGCCTGGAAAGAATAACATTCCTGTGTTGCTCGTTTCCTCTGCTAATAATTAATGGTAATGAGTCCACTAAATGGTAAACAAGACAACAAAAGGACTGTTAATGAGACCGTCTTTACATGTTTGTTTTTAATCTGTTTCTAAGATAATGGGCCATGAATGTGCGTGACTTGACCGTTTGTGTTGTGTGGAGAATGCACTGAAAAAGATTGAACTGATATATATATATATATATATATATATATATATATATATATATAAAAACACACTTCTACTTAGTATGTTGGAGCTGACTGGATAAGGTGGGGTGTCTGAAAGAGTTTGGAGGCCTATTTAATTAAGTATCTTGACATTCTGTGTCTGAAGGACATTGGCAGATGTTCAAGTACAATGTTTGGCTCTTAAACCACTTAATTCAAGCTACGTAGGAAAAAGAGATCTTGCCAAAAACCTTCCATGAGATTTTTAACGACTATTGGATTGACCAGACAGGGCCACAAAGCTCATAAAACAGGATTAGCAAAATTGCATTGTTGGATATTATACACTGTGTGACATACACTGTAGCTAAGAAACTTGGCAGGATTAACCTGTGGAGGATAAAGATATCACAGACAAGAGGGGCCAGAATTATTAGGCCACTGTTACCAAAGAAATAAAGTATTTGTGTGCATATGAATAGGGCTGATAACTTTTCTGCTCTCTTTTGGTAAATGGCTGTTCCTTATAAAATAGTAAGGATATATTTGAACCAGCAGTACGCTGTATTTTGGGTCAAGTGGGGGTACTCTGAGTATGCCTCTTATACACCCGTATTATCAGGCAGGAAAATTAAAAGGAGCTGCAGCAAAAATGACTAGGATGAGAGCTACTTGACCAAACAAATGTGACAGACATTGCTCAAAGGGTAGTAAATATTTCATGAGGCACTAAGTTTTTGGGGGGTGGCGGGGAATAAAAGGGTAGGTTAATTGTGACATTTGGCTTGGGGAGGAATTACTTGTTTACTTAGGCTAAAAAAAATGCTGCTCAAAATGTAAGGCTAACGGGGACCGATGCAAATCACTCTTCGCTCACTGTACGGACTGTCATGATGAATTTTTGGTGAAAAGCCTCATCTATTCCAAAGACTGGCCACAGTTAGGTTGCTTGGATACAGCATACTACCTAGGGTGGTGAATATATTTATGTTTTAGATGAGGCAGGGAGAAATTAATTTTAATTTTCAAGGAATTTTGCCTTTGGCACCTTTTTCTACCTCTCAGAGTGAACTATTAGTGCAGGATTGAGTCTTATTTGGTAAATGAAGTTGCTGATTATGATTATCTATCTATACAAATTCAAGATAAATTTATCATATACCTAGCTGCCTGATATGCTGTCTTCCTCTGGTTTCAGTTAGACCCTTTGTTTGCTTTGGAAGAAAGAGAGAGAGAATTGCAATTGAATCAGATCCAGACAATTGTGTCCAAACCACCCATTCGTCTCAAACCACTCTAGGTAACCAGTACCAAGCTTGTACAGTGGTACCTCGGTTTTCGAATGTCTCGGAAGTTGAACGTTTCAGTTTTCGAACGCCGAAAACTTGGAAGTAACTGCTTCGGTCTCCGAACGTTTCGGAATTCGAACGGTCTTCCAGAGTGGATTGTGTTTGAAAACTGAGGTACCACTGTACATGCTTTAGCGTCCCTTACACTTCCCATATGACAGCAGCAAATCTGGAATGTGTCACTAACCGCATTTAGATGTCTTGCTAAAAATCATTTAGTATGATGTGAAGGAGCCTAGGTAAACTCGCACGCTGCAACCCTCCATCTGTGCACTTTCAATTTTACTTGTTTCACAACTAATGTTGGCGTTAACCTCAGTCCTTGGGGCTGCGTTGAAGAGGCCAAGAATTGCCTGGGTCATTTGTGTCACACACAACCAATGTTGATGAACTTGT
Source organism: Podarcis liolepis (assembly GCF_965112155.1). NCBI lineage: Eukaryota > Metazoa > Chordata > Lepidosauria > Squamata > Lacertidae > Podarcis > Podarcis liolepis. The sequence goes on along the minus strand of NC_139563.1, from coordinate 45,020,341 downwards.
GGCCTTCCAGTTGTTGCTGGATCATAGCTTGAATCAACCCCTGACCTGGTTGGAGTCCAGCAACATCTGAAGACCACAGGTTCTCCAATCTACATCCTAAACTATGGTCACCAACATGGCAGGTGCCAGGCTGCCTGGCAGTACCCTCTGGCACTTCTGATAGATCTCAATAAATATCCCCTCAAACGTCAACAGTGCACGAGAGGGTGCTTGCTCTTCCTGCTCAGCTCCTGTTTGCACTGGCTTAATCTCTCCTACACCAAAAACATCCCCTTAAGACATGCCCACATTTCACTGGATGACTCACAGCCTCCCTTCCATTCAGAACAGAATGGAGTAAGCACAGCCCTGGATAATGTAGGCAACCTTTTTCCATTTATTGTGGAGTGGGGATGGGGAAGCCTGCCCACACCATCCTATAGTCCTGTAATTTTTTCTACTCTTGTTTGTGGCAGCCATTTTGAGTTATGACACACACATACCCCATAGCAGCTGCTTTATGACTTGTGCCCACTGTACTTTCGCAAATGTGCCCATATTCCAAAAAGCTTGGCGACCTATGATTTAGCTTGACATCTCAACAAGGCGGCTTAGTGGACAGGAAATTGAAGCCAGCACCAATTCCTTGAAAAATGGATCTGTTTGATTTGGAAGTTTGCAAATCCATGTCTTTTGTCTTCACACTCCATGTACTCCGCATACTTAATTCTTCCATCACAAGGAAGGAGGAGCAGGTAAATTTGAGCGATATTTTAGCCACAGGATCTCCCATTCAGAAGTTTACCTTTTTCCACTATGAAGAGGATGGGAAGACCTGCACACGCTCACTCTCTTCTGAAATAGAATCCCTTCAGGTGGGAGAAATGTCCAAACAGGCCCCAGCCGATTCATAAGCTTGCAACTCTCAAACCATCTAACAATTTAATTGTAATTTGTCGTGGTGAACGATACCCTGTCACCTATTCTCTGGTTTTCATTTTCTGGAGCAATCGTGGCTACAAATGCCATCCATATGCTCTGGAATTCATCTGCCAGAAGTTTATTAGTGCTATTAATATTTCATGCAAATAGAGTCGCCTTCTTTGGTAATAGCCTATTAATTCAGTCGTCTTTCTATCTTCTGCAGATTAATCCTGCCAAACTTCTTTGGTGCAGTCAATCTTGTGCAGCGTAGAAAAGCCGACAAAAAAAATAGCCGGTACCACACAAGCAACTCAGAAGCAGCCATTTCCCTTCAATGACTGTTCTAGCCAATGCACATGTAAATTTGTTTTCCAAATCATTTCTTTTTCTGGGTGAGAGCAAAATACTAGTAAAATAAAATGCACTCTTTTTTTTCAGGGTTACTTGATTTTCTAGGAAGCATTTTCTTAACAAATGACTTTTCTCTCAAGAAAAAGGCATCACGAATAAAACTGCACACAAAACAGACGCAGTTAAATTCAGGCTACAATCCTTTGTCCACTTACCTGGGAGTAAGCTAGTGGGACTTACTTCCTACCATACTTATATAGGATTGCATCATCCTTTTGCTTCCCCAGTTACAGCGATTTCAATTTATATAAAGTCAGCAGGCCAGACATAAGAAATATATACATTTGTCCTTCTAACCAAAACCCACAGATTTGCATTTTTTTAAAAAGTAAGGACATAAGATTGGAGGTGGGGTGGAGTCAGAGAAAGTGGGAATTGATTTTCTGTGGTTTATATACTCCTCAGCTTTGGAAATGTGGCTTTGCTCCACCAGTGTAAAAATAAGCTCAAGAGCTCCCTTGCATTGTCAGCTAACTCAGTGCAGCCAAATTTCTGATTACTTTTTTTATATGAGCAATAATGTGCATGCCAATGGGGATGTTTGCTATTCATTCCTTAGTTCATTAGCAGGGTTGGGTTTTATCGTTCAGCGGCATTTAGGCAACAGGTGGACGGCTCTGTTAGCGCTGTCCGTATCTCAGCCTCAAAAACCTGGCCAGCGTAATTGTCAATTATAAATATGCAAATTGTTGTTGTTTGTTGTTGTTGTTTAGTCATTTAGTCGTGTCCGACTCTTCGTGACCCCATGGACCAGAGCACGCCAGGCACTTCTGTCCTCCACTGCCTCCCGCAGTTTGATCAAACTCATGCTGGTAGCTTCAAGAACACCATCCAACCATCTCATTCTCTGTCGTCCCCTTCTCCTTGTGCCCTCCATCTTTCCCAACATCAGGGTCTTTTCCAGGGAGTCTTCTCTTCTCATGAGGTGGCCAAAGTATTGGAGCCTCAGCTTCACGATCTGTCCTTCCAGTGAGCGCTCAGGGCTGATTTCCTTCAGAATGGAGAGGTTTGATCTTCTTGCAGTCCATGGGACTCTCAAGAGTCTCCTCCAGCACCATAATTCAAAAGCATCAATTCTTCGGCCATCAGCCTTCTTTATGGTCCAGCTCTCACTTCCATACATCACTACTGAGAAAACCATGGCTTTTACTATACGGACCTGGGCATGCTCAATTTGCATGTTTCATTGGTGAGCTTTCCAAGAGGAAGTTGAAATAGCCCAAGTCTTGTCCTCACTAGCACACTCTGGTCTCCCAGCTCTCCCCACCCCACCCCAGCTCACTCATATAAAAAGAAACACAGCCTTTCCCGCACTCACTTTATCACGCTCCTTCACATTCCCTCTCCCCCATCTCAGCATGAGCTTCTTTAAATGTCCCATCATGCCTCCCGCCTTCCCCAGCTGACTAGTGCTGCGTATTCAGGCCTTGAATTGTCCATGTGGGTGCTAGAGGGAATGGGGTGGTTTTCCCACTTTAGATTAACATTCTTTAGTGAGTTGGAATGCTGAAAACGCAAGGGTTTTTACAGTGTTTCTGCACTGAACAGACCCCCCCCCAAAAAAAGTATTTGCCTTATAGCATCAGCGATCCTCAGAATACCCAAGAGACTTTAACACAGATTAGTGTTGATAAATTCCTGTTAACCAGCTTGTTACACTCAAAATCAGAGTGGTTAAATTTAGTAAAAGGAGTAGATCTTCCCCAACACTTCGCTGCACTCATATGAATGAAGTGAGGAATCTGTGCAGGTGATTGTGAATGCCAAAATAGAGGGTGGTACACACTTATTCTGGAACAATTGTTTCTACTGATGCAACACTGGTAATCTTATGCATATAATATATTTTTATGCGTTCCTTACATGCATTTGAGCATTTCACACATGATATCTTTAGAATATCCTTCAAACTACTTGGTATGGTAGGCCAGAAAATCAGACACCCAATAAACAATGCAAAGTCAGCCTCATATAATTAGTTTGGCTTCACTAAATTTGTTTTAGGGGAAGATTATTACCGTAACACTGCATCAAGCGAGTGGTCTTGTTTGGGGAAATTTTCTATAGTATATAATGCTTAAAAGGAGAAAGTGGGAAAGCTAGCTGGCTCTTGTTAACATCTGACATATCTTTGATTTCTGCTTTGTAGGTGTGGGCAGGAAGGAGGATAACCAACGAGCCCTGAATCCTAGAGCACAAAGAAGAGAGATCTAAAATGTATGGCTCGGTGCAGCAGCTGGTGTTGTGAATCAGGCCGTTGCCAAAAAGAGAACGGCTACTTCACAACACCAGGGTTGCCCCTTGCCACAGTCAACTTTCTCAGCAAGAAAACTCCTTTCTCCAGGACAGGAAAGCTGGATGGACCCATTTTCATTGTGTATGCTTTATAACAAGGAAATAACAACTGACTGCTGTTAATTTATATTATTGTAAAAGGATTTGTTTTTACTTAAACGTGCTCCCTAATCTGTACAGGTTCTGAATGATGTAATACCGGGGCTGACATACGTCCAGAATTTTCTGGACATAGCTGGGATTCGCCTGTCAAAAATGGCCTCTGGGCAGAATTTTTAAAAAGTGACAAAAATGTCCAGGAAAAGTGTTGGTTTTGGGCGATTTTCATTTTAAAAAATAGGTAAAAGACTTCTTTTTTTGGAGATTTTGCAAAAAAACCCAAAACTCAACAACTTTTGTGTCCCGATTTTCACTTTTTGAAAAAAAGTTTTAATCATGGAGTCAGATTGAAGCATCATTACTGTTACCAGGCAATATGAACTTCCCTTTGGACACCAATTCTCAATCCTCTTCTACTGAAAAAGTAATAATACAGGTGTAACTATCCAAATATTGTTGGACTAAAACTCCCATCAGCCACTATGCTCAGTGGCAAGGGATGATGGGAGTTGGAGGCCCACAAATTAGCCAAGCCTTGTTCAAGAAAAGCCAAACTTTGCAAAATGAAGCTAACTGTACTCATTTGTAATTTGCCTTTCGTTCCTAAGAGTAGAGCCAATTGTGATAACATTTGGAAACATTATTTTATTGCTCTGTATTAATGTTTTATGTCTCACATTTGTGCATTTGTGTCTTGCTCCTGTCGCATATGCCCTACTTCAGTTTCCCCCAAAGCAGGTACTATCCAGATTATTTGGACTACAGCTCCCATCAGCCCCTGCCACTATGGCCAGGGCTAAGGTACATTGGGAGTTGTGGTTCAGCAACATCTGACGGGCACAAGGTTAGAGAAGGCTATCCTGTGAAATTATATTGTTATATTCATATTTTTATTGATTTTGTTGTGACAGTTAAAAAACCAGGAAATAAATGGATTATCAATCAGTTTTGGGAGACATTGGCATGGCTAATTCTATCATATACCGTACAGGTTTTAGAACACTTTACTGGCCTTACTGAAGTTGAGCCAATCACACCCACAGGACATCTCAATTGCTGGCCTAGATTTAATGCACACACAACTTGTTGGCATCTGTCTGTCTTAAGAGGCAATGGAGTGTGCCTCTGGAGGTGAAGTCAAACTGCTGTGTTAGCAGCACTGAAGTGACCTCCCCAGGGCGCAAGTATGTATGGAGGTCCTGGACTGCCCAGACAACAAAACTCCCCTCTCGGCCTCACTGATGTGGTCAAAGGAAAGCAGAGAAATACGTTTGGCACCAGCTTGGCTGTAGGAGTTCCTGGAAGGAGGCGTACAAGGTGCCATCCAACCATCTTAGGGACTCCATTCTGGATTTGTGTAGGGTTTATTCCTTAACCATTTTTTCTCCCAAAGATGTCCCACAAGCCAGTGCAGGTTTAGGAGTTTACCTTCTCCTAGATGGGCTACCTCCCCAGGTCGACAAGCCCCATCTGCTCACACAAACATAATTTAGCACCACCAATGAAGAGCCTATGAAACAAGCCAACAAGGCCCTGCTGCCCTTTGTGATTTCCATAATATGGTGTTAATGCAGTCTAATTTTTCATTAAAAATTGGCCAGTGACAGAGGTCCTTTTCAGCAGCCTGGCTTGTGATTTATGTGATATGGCTCTGGCTTAGACAAATATGCTGACGTTGGAAGTGTGGGGATTGGTTAAGTGATCTGCTGAGGCCGCCAGCAATTTTAAAGTGTGGGGAGGGAGTTAAATGGGAACCTCTGCCTTTAGGCACATGCTCTAAAGTCTGGGTCTCAGTGCCTGGCATCAGGAAGTCAGAGAGCAGGAAGGGTGGAGAAGGTGAGGCTCATCTAAATGGAGCGGCACTGCTTCTAGATAGATGATGCCGCGAGGCTAGAGTGGAGATCAATGGTCCGATTCAGTAAATGTCAGCTCCATAGGTTTAAAACAGAAGGGAACATCCAAATTCTTGGATCGAAAAAGCAAAAGGTTATGTTGAAATTGGTCTCTGAAGGTACCTTAAGCTAACTAGGCCTTTATTGCTTAGCACCCACTGTAATCCTCTCTCTGTTTGTGGGGGGAAACGTCTCAGAATGGTAGAGAAATGTTTCAATAATCTTTTTTTAAAAATTAAATCCCATAAATGACTTGAATAGCTTCAGACACTGTTTGCCAGCTCAATGGCTGAAAACAAAGGAAGCAAAAGAAATAATAATAAGACTGAGTTACACCCCAACCCACTTCCCTGATATCGGAAGGCAGGTGTGTTACATGATAGCGAATGCACCATCTCCAACAGGCAAAGAACAGGAAGGAATGTGTAATTGAGGTCACCACAAGACAGAGGCAGCATGTTATTGCTGCTTCTCTATACGGGCCTTCAAATGGTAGAGATAATGTCATCGAAATGCACAATGGCGCTTTCAACGGCATGGCAGTGATAAAACCAGGAGACACAAGTGAAAATATAATAAATAAATCGGGCAGACTGTTTATTTCCCCGGAGAAAGATGGTGATTAAGGTGTCTGCCTTCTGCCTTAGCAATAAAAATGTGAGCACTTTTCCTCCCTTGAAGAGTTGTTCCTGGCTTTGCCTGTTTGACACAGAGTCTTCGTTTACAGCCATGACACTCATCCTTTTCATCTGTTTGCTCTAGTAGAAGAACTGAAATAATTTTAAAGGTGGAAGGACACATTGCATACCACAAAGGCGTTTTAGGCTACCTGCAATCCTATATACCAGGGGTCAGCAACCGTTTTTCAGCCATGGGCATGTCCACCATCCCTCAAACTATGTGGTGGGCCGGACTATATTTTTTTGGGGGGGGAAATGAACAAATTCCTGTGTCCCACAAATAACCCAGAGATGCATTTTAAATAAAAGGACACGTTCTACTCATGTAAAAACACCAGGCAGGCCCCACAAATAACCCAGAGGTGCATTTTAAATAAAAGGACACATTCTACTCATGTAAAAACACGCTGATTCCTGGGGCATACGCAGGCCGGATTGAGAAGGCGAATGGGCCGCATCCAGCCCCCAGGCCTTAGGTTGCCTACTCCTGCTATATACAGACACTAGGGAGATAGCCCCATTTAACACACTGAGACTTGCATCTTAGTAAACATATGAGATTGTGCTCTTAAATTCCATGCAGCACAAGTTGATGCAGGCTTACACAGAAGTGCCACTATGTACGTGTGCATGTACACGTGTGCACACAAGATATGCAACAGATGACATTCTTGTGTAGAACCAGATGGTGGTCTGTGTCTTCCCCAAAAAAACCAGAGCAAAGGCCCATCTGGTCCAGTGGCAAACCAAATTAGATTGTCACTAACTTCAGAATGCCTTATGGGGTTCATAAATGAATGAATGAATGAATGAATGAAATAATAGCCTATTCCTGTTGCTTGCCCTCTTAGCAGGTGGAATTCAGTGGTAGGATGCCTCTGAACCTTGAGGTTCTATAGAGTCTTCATAGCCAGAGACAGATTTCTTCTCCTTGTCTCTGGGCATCTGTGTAATCCCCTTCCCAGCCCTCCAACCTGGTCCTCCTGATCACAACTTGTGCCTGCGAATTCCACAAATAGTTACAGGAAGAAACCCTTTCCATCGTCTGTGCTAAATCTTCCCCATCAGTGATACTGAATGACACAGAATTCTAGTATTAAATGAACAAAATTCCCCCTCTATCCTCTTGGCTGCTTCTTCCCTGATCTTTTCCCAGCTGTTAAGATGTGCTACAATTCAATTAAATGCAGAGGTGAAACATGCAATTGTACTGTTATGTCTGTCTGTGCAAATAAAAAGCTTGAAATATATTGTGTCACCTACATTTTTGTTCTGGCTGCTGTTCTACAATGATTCCCTATCCTTTCTAGACCCCCCCCCCAGCTCCCCAAAACAAGAACATTTCTGGTATTTCTGGCTAGAGGCCTCTGCCTCACTTACCCCCATTCAAGGCCAGCCCAAACACTGAGGTCCAGCTCTGAGGGCCTTTTGGTGGTTCCCTCACTGTGATTGCAGAACAAAGGCCTGGAAGGGATCTGCATCAACCTTTGTTCCAGGAAAGATGCCATTTGGTGGCTCTAGGTATGTTTGTCCATAATTCTACCCAACCAAGTACATATGTACCTGCAAGTGCATCCAAAGAAGTGGACTTATGTATGCCATAATAAATTTGCTAGGTACTACAAAAGACTGCCGTGAAAATGCCTCTCCTTTCCCCCCAGCCACCAAATCATAAAGCTCAGAAAGAAAAACAACACCTCTTCAAAGTACTGCTATGTGTTATTTATTTAAATAAATTATAATTTATTACTCTTATCATCAATGGGAGTTAATTATCTCGCACAAGCCCCTCGATTTTTTTCAGATCCTTTAATTCTGAACAAAGCATGAGTCAAAGAAAAAGGAAAAGTCAAAAGGATAAAGAATGCTAATAGGCGTGTTCAAGCAAAGAAAGACATAGGTATTATATCAATATTTATTACTACTATTGTTGGCATCCGTCTGATCGATTTATGAAATAAGCAGCATTAGATAGGGAGTATCCAAACTACAAGTTAGAAATGCTAGTCATATTCACAGATACCATAGGGCAGGAAATTTTGGCTTCCTTATGAAAGGCAGTTCTGCTCCTCTGCCTGAACACACACAAACCAAAATCCCAAGATTTTGAGCATGCTTGTTGACTTACCTATATCTGGGTGGGTGGGGTGAGGGGGATTTTAAAATGTTTTTGCTTAGCTTGCTTAACCAAATGAAGCTTGGTTTACTTGCTTGCAGCTGAAGACAAATTAGGCTGATTATATTGGAAAGGGCACACAGTATATCTAAGAATTAAAAGCATGACTGGGTATTTAGGATAAAGGAAATGAATAGCCCACATTATCCTCAGACTTTGTACAATTAAGTGCCCCAAGGCTTTATGCTATTAATTTTAAAGGGAAATGTCCAAATATTTTTAGCACTGGTCACAAAACACTTTTCATTTCCAGCCTTGGGCTGGCTTATGTACATACTGTGTACATGCAAAATTATTCACTTGAGGATGGGGGAATGTTATATAGTTCTGTGACTTGCCGCCTTGCTTTTATGTGAACAAATGGTCCATTTTTATTAACAGATGTTTCTTTTGTGCGCACATCACACATTCCCCAGTTCATTTTCTTTCCTTTGAGATATTGTCTGGTATGCACATTTTTATATGCTAATATTAAACACGTGGTATTTGCCAGAGCAATTGGTATATAAAACAGGAAAGCACCACAGCTTCAAAAGTCTTTTGAAAAGGTTGAGATTAGTGCACTGAGTCCGTGCTAGCCTGAAACTGCCTATTATAAACATATATAAATACAAAACTATAAAAGCTTGAGATCTATGCATGGTTAGAGTATAGTACTGAGAAAGTTAGTGCATATTTGCACTTGAGAGGGTAGCACACATACATACATCTGCCACAGGATTCTTGTGGTGGGGTGCTGGTGATGTGAAAAACCTCAAAGGACTTGACTGATACTGAAACTGATGCAACAATAAAGCCTTACTCTGCTTTGACCACTTCTCTACATTTTTCTGGGTTCCTAAAGAATGTTACAATCTGCACACTGCGACAGAAGATCAAAAACAGGATAACAATTTGGCATGCATAACAATTCATTTTTTGCTCTACTTTGGGGGAAGGGAGATATTATTGCCATATTATGCACCTATTTTAATTAATGGGCATATTTTCTCCATGATGTATTCAAATAGCATAAAATGATTAATATCCTGAAAGACAAGATAAAGCAATCATGCTAATTACAAAAGCAGTATAATGCAGTGGATAGAGTGTAGTGTTTGCATATTCAAGGGCCATGTTCAAATCCCCACCCAAGCCACAAATCACATGATAGCCTCTGCTCAGCCCGTCTCACAAGGTTATTTGAAAGGTATGTTAGTCAAACACGACTCATGGCGCACTCTCCAAAAGTGCTACAGGGATGATTAAAAAAATACTGTACTCAACGACAAAATTCAGACTTGTGACATAAATTCCAAGTAAATAAAATTAAGTGCATACACATATTAATGTTTGCAAACTGTGTTACAGATGTTTAAAAGCAATATAAATGCAGTCAGATCAGAATTAAGCGATTCAACATCTTGCTCCATACTTTGGTAGTTTTGTCTACTTTATTGCTTCAATATTTTATTATGTTTATAATAGTTTTGCATAATTCCATAAATCTTCATTCAAAATTTCAGAGACAACAGTGGACAACAATTTATGTTGACACACTACATAAGCTGCTTGCCACATTAAAGCTCTTAGCAATAAAATTCAGTTGTAAAGAGTATTCTTACTAACCCCTTTGTGCTCCTGTCGGGGATTTTTTAAAATGAGAAACATTTTCATAATAGCATAGATATTACTCTGTATTAAGGGTCTTTATTTTATATTGCAGAAAATTATTAACCAGACGCCACATGTTTTATCTATGTAGGCAGTACATTAAGATAATTTGCAGAAAGCTAACAATTCCTAAAAGAAAGTAGCACACACCACCTAGAGCAATGTAACCCCCCACTCTTTTTTAAAAGGAATGTTGGATTTGTTGGAAACCTGTAGCTTGTCTTACAGTAAAAAGCCAGGGAAAGTGATTCAAACCTTTGTCTGCACTGCAGGTTCATAATTAAGCAATGCAGACACAGCACCTTACAGCTAAACAAGAGCTGCAGTCTTTTGTTCACAAAACTAGCTACCCTGTAACTGCCAAAGATGAGCTGAGCCAGTAACCAAAGAAAATGTATTGGCTGGGAGTCAGATCTACAGCTCTTGCCGGCATGATATGACAAATCCTGATTTAACACTAGCATAACAATGCACATTATTCTGACCTCACAGATAGACTGGCACAAGTGATTTGGACAGGAGAACAATAAAATCACCGGCCTCACCTTTTTATCAATCCATATTACAGCTGGCCACCTACAAACACTGGGCCCAAGTATTTTATCTGCTCACTCATGGTGTGAGCATCTCTTCCATCCCAACCTTAGCAGCATCAGGGCAGCCTTCCTAAAAAGCAGTCATAAATGTGATCAACAGCTTGTGCTTTTGTAACATACTGTTACAAAAGTCGTGTGTCTGCCCCTCTCTCTGCCGAACAATAGCAAGAGACTATGGGGTCCCAGGCATCCCCACAGGGTTTGTATTCCTTTGCAGAATGGAAGACACGGCAGAGACTGTCGTGGCTTTAAGAATTATGGTTTATTCACCTATTTACACCACGGAGGGAGTCCAGGTCTTACAGCATGGTCCTTTTAATACCAAAGTAACACGATCTATAATTACCAGAATGCCAGTGTGTCTGAAGGACTGGACAGAAGTTGTCTGCAGCTGAGAAGGTCCCCATGAACTAGACAGCACCCTCAAGAGACTTGGGGGCATTATTCAGAGGATACCATGGCTAAATTCTATAGTATCATCTCTAGTTCAGCAATCTAATCTCATATGCACTGCAGGTTTGAGACAAAGGCACTCTGCCCATACTTTTCTGTCCTGGGCATGTAGATGAATACCAGAGGCATACTTCACTTTCTGGAAGCAACACCAATATGCACCCTCCTTTAGGTTTAAAGTGGTACTAGATGCCTAGCATATATAAACCCAAACAGTTCTACCAGGTGTTGGAGAGGGTGTCCTACTAAAGGGACCTACTGACACATGTGGTGAGAGTCCAAAAACAAAAGTTATGGGGAAATGTTTTCATAGAGATGTCTTTGATTGCGAGGCAGACAGTACCCACGACCCCAGGGCTGGCTCTGCTTAAACTGTATAGTCAGGATATGCCACAAATTGGAAACAAAGAACTCATAACACATCTGTTAACCAGGGCAAGAATGACCATTGCCAGGACATGGAAATCATTGCAATTATTACTGGGGAAACTGACATGGAAATGTAAGATAGCAAGAGGCCAGGGGAATATGATTAACTTTTATCCAGTCAGGGGCGATTTTATAGATTATACAAACAGTGAGGCATATAGTAGAACGGTGCCTATGGTCTACATCTACAGCACAGTTTGACGTGCATGAAGTACACATTTTAATTTTTTCTCCTTACCTCCTGCCTTTGTATAAACCCTGCAGACCAGCACTGCTGCTGATACAATATATCTTTTTAGTTGTGGACAATAGTCTAAGTGATAGAGGTTATTATGTATCATTTTGTGTTTGTTAAGATTGTCAAAGTGTATATGCTAAAATCATCAGTTTTGTGGAGTATTCAGAGATGCTTCTCTGATTGTATGTAGTTGTTTTATCTTTGCTTTAAATATGTATTTTTAATGCATACTTCTTGAGGCTTCAGCCATTTAAAAGTTTTGCCAAATACTCTCCACATGGTTTAGACTAAGCATTATTATCCACATAATGGCATATATGCAGAAAGCATATGACCCTAAAGTTACTGTCTCTTATCTCCAAGAGTTTTGTTTTATCTTAGCAGAGCAAACAATGCCGTGTAAATCAGGAAGATCCTTTTCCATTGACTGGACTCCAGCCAGTTAGTGACTTGTCAGTCAAACGCAGGAAGCTTGTGGGAGACAGAAAGATGGATTACATATGCAGAGAGTTCTGAGCACCTCCACAGGGAGCCTTTCCAGTCACAGCAAGGTTCCAAATGCGTTTTTATGCTCACCATGCTAATGCCTTCAGAAAGATTCCATGTTCCACTGAAGGCTGCATTTACCTTGATTCCAGAAATAGCATCCATATCTTCAGGAGGAAAGGACATTTAAAACTGAGACCAACATTTCAAAATTGGACATGAAGCATGTTTCACAGCAGTAAATTCCTGCAGTAATATCAAGACAAATCAGGATTTACCTCATCAGGGAATTGGAATGGTTTTTAAAATTACCAAAATATGTACCCTATCATTTATGGATGATACTTTTCCCTTTCAAGTCCTACAAAGAGCAGCAAGCTCCCTATCTCATGGATCTGTCCTGATTACAGGAGAAGAGGGCAGGCATGGCCTTTCCTAACACTAGTGGATCCGTTCATTCCAATCAAAAAAGCAAGTACAGTGGTACCTTGGGTTACAGATGCTTCAGGTTACATACGCTTCAGGTTACAGACTCCGCTAACCCAGAAATAGTACCTCAGGTTAAGAACTTTGCTTCAGGATGAGAACAGAAATCGTGCAGCAGCAGCAGGAGGCCCCATTAGCTAAAGTGGTACCTCAGGTTAAGAACAGTTTCAGGTTAAGAACGGACCTCCGGAACGAATTAAGTTCATAACCCGAGGTACCACTGTATTCCTTACCAGGGAAGAGGCAAAGAGCACCAGTTTTGTATGTCATCCAGTTCTCACCTGACAGCAGGGGGGACTCTTATGCCAGTCCGACAAGTTTATGCTCATACAGTGATTAGACTACAAGCCTTCAAATAGATGCATTTTGGGCAATAAGTATACAAAGCATACTTAAATATACTTAATGTTCAAATACATTTGGTCTTAACTATTAAAAGAACAAACAAATAAACAAACAAACAAAAAACCTATTACGCCACATCAAGACAAGAGTAACAATTACCCGGGATCTTAAAATCACGATATACAACTTGTTATCTGGGTAGAAAAGAGTGTAATTTATTTTAAAGAACATCACAACCAAACAGCATGTACTATTTTTTAGGGAAAATTAAAATACAGGAGGTTCACTCTAACCTATATTTATACTACTGCACAAAGCCAGACATGAATAGCTGTGCAGAGATGGAAAAGCTTGAGTGTGAAGTGAATAAATTGAAACTAAATTTAGCTTCTCTGCAACAAAAGTTTCAAAATTCCTGCTGTGTACTCATGAAGTTTAAAAGACACAAGCTCTTTGAAACTCCTTGTGGTTTAATCTATTCACTGAGTAATCAGTAATAGTTTAATGTATTCAAACTCTCCCTGTGTAAATGGATTTTAAAAGAAAATTAATCACAACCAGAATAAATCTACATTTCAACATACTATATATTTCCCTACTATATATATACATACTATATATACTTGCTACTATATGTACATACCACATAGTTCCCCATTTAAACCTAAAGTGGCTGCAAACCACTGTTGTATCGTTATTTTAGGAAAATTGATATTTTCTCAAAATTTTATAGTAAATGACACTGAGAATTTTATTGACAGGCAGTCTATAAATACCTAGAATATTTTGTAAAAATCCGCAATTCATTAAAATTTAAATGACAAGGAAATCCTTTCTTTACCATAAAAACAAACAGTAAGGAGAACTAATGCTAATTTCCTGCTATAATTTTAATCTGAAAACCTAGTATTTATATGGAGAGAGAGAGGGAGAGACAGAGAGTCTTATTAGAGTGTCTAAAGCAGGTGCTTCCTGCTGAAAGAGGGAGGGATAAAGAAAATAAATCTAATTTTCAAAGTTTATAACCTAGGGGTGATATTCTGTCACTTCGGTTGCCATCTGCACTAAAACTTAGTTGAATTAGAACTGTACTGCATTTAATACTACAGAGTGTGTGTCCAAGTGTTTGCATTCTTGCACAAATGAAATGTGTTAATGGCAGCCTTCCGGCAAAGCAAATGCTTAGTCTGTGCCCTTCAAAGGGTTTGTGAGTGATCCTTACCCTGCTGTCTTCATCCTTAATTGGCCTCCACTGTGGGGAGCAATTAAAAATAAATGGTAGCTTGCTGAGCCGCTGGGAGGGATGTTCTGCAGTTCTGATCATGAGCAGCCCTTCATAGGTCCAGCATCAACGCCTGAGATGGGCAAAGAGAGAAATAAAATTAAACTGAACAACTGTGTAAATACATTTGGTGGAAAAAGCTACCACTCACATCAGGGTAGTTGTTTAAAAGCTGAAATTAGATTGACTTTAAAAGCGATGTACAGAATATTTGCCTAATGAACTGAAACTAAGCCTACGGATATGTAACTGAAGCAACTCCATGCAGTATACTGTAAAGCACAGTGCTTACTGATTGTGCTAAATAAACAGAATGATGAAAGTGCTAGAGATGTGTTATATGGAAATTAATGGTTATTTAAATATGATGTATCAAGGCATGATTCCTCTTGCCTAAGTATCAAATAGCTAACATACTATGGTAGTTAACAGCATGGGCCTAAAACCCAGAGTTCTCCCTACCCCAACAATTCAGATTTAAAGCTCATCACTTAACTTTAAAGAATGGCCTTAAAAGAAGCCACCCTCATCACTCTCCATATCTGTAATACGGGGATAATTCTGACACACATTAGAGGATCTCATAAGAACTGAAATAACAAATAAAATGACTGAAGATTTAGTCTTAAGATCATGTTTTCCCCTTTCATGTTCCCTTTTATCTGAAGTGGCTAAACAAGACTGAGCACTTTCAGAAGGGCTGCGTTTTATGCAGCTTTTTCAGTCATTCTATTGTTACGTCATCAGGAATTGACCAGGTACAGAAGGAAATGAGAATAGGGCAACATAGAGTCCCTTCCCATTCTTCTTTGGCTTGGCATCTATGGAAGAATTGTCTATAATATATATCACATCTGAGTCTTTTTCTAAAAAAGCCCCGCCATCCCCTGATGTTCATCTCAAATTATTCAACATTTCTAAGTATCATTCCAATTACAGGTGCAAGCAACAGCAGGAGTGCAGAATTATCCAGCGATTATGCCATAAAACCTTTGTTCAAATAAAAATGTTTAAATACTCCTAAGAGATGGCATGGTGAGACCTCATGGGGTTTCTTTCAGAAACGAGCTCAAAGCTTAAAACACCATGGAGAAATCCTTGTTCTGTACCTTTCCAGATTCCACTTCCCATGTTGACAGAAATCAGAGTAGGGCATCAACCTCTAACCTGAAGGAAAGGGGTAGTAGTGTCATAAGGCTGAATATGCTTTTAGGGTATTACAGAGTAAGCACAGAAGCTAGCAGTTTTGGAATCAATGAATCCCATACAAAGCAGATACCTGTATAGGTGAAACTATAACCTGATTAATGCAAAGCATTAATGCAAAGCATTATAAGCCTAAACTATAGAAGCATAAGTGATTGGCAGTTGACCTCTGGAGACGGGCTTTGCACTTTAAGGTACCTTCTTTTCCCAAAAGCTCATTCTCATTTCCTTAAAATTCTGCATAAATTAACACACTGCGCAAATTCATTAAGTAAACTCCTACAAGGCACACCAGAGCAGCACCATCTAGTGGCAGATTTCGAGAAACCAAAGGGGTTCTCTGGAGTTTAAACCAGGGTTTCCCAAACTTGAATCTCCAGCTGTTGTTGTGTGTGGGGTTTTTTGGACTACAATTCCCATCATCCCTCACCACTGGCCCTGCTAGCTGGCGACGATGGGAGTCGTAGTCCAAAAGCAGCTGGAGAACCAAGTTCGGAAAACTGGTCTGAACCCCCCCCCCCCAAAAAAGGGAGGGAAGAAGCCCCTCGAAACGATGGTGAACAAGAAGAGAATAACATGGCGAGGTGTGTGTTTGAAGTGTGCGTGCAGATTTTCCCCATCCGCACGTTATCTCCACGAGACCCTTTAACACTTGTCTTCTGACCACACTTGAGCGTTATAAAGTAAGGAAGCGACTCCTCACACCTTTCCCTTCCCTCTGAAACTCTTCATGGAGGCGCGGGAGGGCAGGGCGCCTTGACCGACGCCCGCGCTTCCTCAACGGCGCCATTTTGTGACCCTGCGAAGAAGGGACCGGCTAGTTGCGTCGTTGTCGCTTTTATTTTATTGCATTTTTCTCCCTTTGCTTAATATATTGGCAGCGGGAAGAAGAGGAGGAGGAGGGTGGGAAGGGGAGGGGAAAAGCTTCGTCCGCTTCCCTCAAAGCTTCCCCGTGAGGGTTGACCGCAGTGGGTGCGCCTGAGGGCGAGCGGCCGAGCGACGCGCTCTAGTCCTTTCCTCGTTCCCTTCAGCGGCACGCGACGCCTCACTCTCGCGCTCGCGAGGGAAAGCCGTGCGCCTCCAACCCTCCCTGCGCGGCCTTTTTTAAAAAATCCCGTCCCCTCCCGAGGCGGATCCGCGGAGCCACCGCCCCTCAGGCCGCGCGTCTTTCGCCGCCTTGAGTTCTCCCGCTCCACGCGGTCGCCTCTTAGAGCGTGTGAGTGTGTGGGCGGGAAGGAGGGGGAAAGGGCGGGAAAGGAGGGCGGCGGTGGGCCGCAGTCCGAAGGCTTGCGGTCGGGCCTACAAAAGAGCGTGAGGGGGGTGGGGTGGGGTGTGTGGCATGCACACACTGAGGGGAGGGGAAAACGGGATTTCTGAGGGGGGCGACGGGAAGAAGTGGCTTAGGGCTCGCGGTGCTGGGGTGTGGGGCGGGAGGGGAGGTCATTCAGAAGTGCGTCTTCCCCGGTTCTCTCACTAGTTCAGTGGCGGTTGTTTAGACTCGGGACCGCGCAATTTCCGCAGGTCTGCAAAGCGCGAGCTTCTTTCTCGCTTTCCTACTGAAAGGGCTGCAGGCCTTAAATTACCTCAAAAGAAAGATAGGCAGCTAAGGTTAAATCAGTTGCTATCTTTACACACAATATATTATACAAGTCTTTGCTTTCCCGGCCTGAGGAAGACAAGTTCCTGTGGCAGGGCCCTTCCATCTTTTTTTTAATTAAATTTGAGCGTCCTTTGGAAGCGTGTGGGTTTTTTTGGAAAAAATATTGTAATTTTATGTCTCTAGATTTGGCAAGTAGGTGAGCATAAGCTTCAAGTGAATCTAAGTTTTTTTTTAAAAAAAGAGGAGAGTTGTAGGTGATAAAACATATGCCTGTCTCTAGAAAAATATAACTTTTTTAATTTTTTAAAAAAGCACTTTGTTCCATTAGTCCATGATGATACGAAAAGTGCAAAAGAGTAAAGAGCAGCCAGTTTGCTTGTTGCCAGAAATAGGGATGGAAGCTGAAAGGGCGCAACCATCCAGCAGTCTAGATCGCTCTCAGAAAGATGAGAGCAGCTGCAAGGAAAAGTCATTTTCTTTGTCGGCTAGTAACTTAAGCAACCCGATTGTTCTTGGTTCTGAAGTACAGTTAAGGGAGAAGCAGCAGCAGAGCAAGGGATTTGTCTCTAAAAGAAGGAAGGGGCAAAGTACTAGGGAAAGGAATGCAATCGAAGCAGACTGTAATTATGATGTGGGCATAAAATTGAAAGGGGAAATGGCTTTGGTGGAGAGACATAATTCAAAGAAGGCTGTCCGGAGTATGGCGGATCAGCCAAATGATTCTTCTTCTAGAGTTTGTTTGCAAACTAAATTGGCATCATGGGTTAGAAAGAAAAGAGAGAGATCCCTGCTGGGAATGGAATCTCATGACAAAGATACGACACCAGAGAAAAATAGTCTGAGTTCCTTGTTAGAACCTGA
The DNA here is from genome assembly GCF_965112155.1 of Podarcis liolepis. NCBI lineage: Eukaryota > Metazoa > Chordata > Lepidosauria > Squamata > Lacertidae > Podarcis > Podarcis liolepis. Next base: position 45,002,250 of record NC_139563.1, on the reverse strand, counting down.
ACGAAAAATCCAAAGTTGCATGAAGAATGCAAGGAGCTTGAGGAAAAAGCACAGCTGTTCCTTACTAAAACCAGCTCTTTGCTTAATGGGAAAGGATAGGAGTTCTGTAACAGGGCTAGAATCTCAGGAAGTAACTAGGGAACTGCAGAAAAGCGAGAGCTGTTCTGAACTGGGACCACACCAGAAAACATGGAACATGAGGAAGAAGACTAAATTGGTTTGGCAAGAGCAAAAAGCTTTTAGGAACCCGGAGAAAAGTCAAAGAACAAATAGGGGGTGCTTGTCTTTTAAGTTAAAGCCTGATATACAGAGCTTAAGCCCGATAACTTTGGGAGAAAGAGGGGAGAATTCTTCTGTTACAGGGAATCTAGCAAAATTACATGTAGGTGCAGAAGTTCTAAAACAAAATAGCAAGTGCCTATTGAAGTGTGTGGCAAATCTAGAAGAGAATGGAACGTATAGGAACACTGCAGAAAAAAGAAAGCATAAAATGGTAACCCGAGCGTCTTTGAAATCAGTGGTGTGTGAAAATGATAGTAAGAACCTGAGCTGGACACCAGAGAAATCTGTTTCAGAGGTACCTGGGTGTAGACAAGTGATCTTTGAGGAGAAAATGATGGATTGTGGACCCACAGAGGATCTACTGATTACCAGAGTACATGGTAGTATTAAGAAACAGAGAGATGGAAAGGATGAAATTGTGACTTCAACTGAACTTAAAAAAAAGACCAGAACATCTAGTAAGGATGCTTATTCCCTCTTTCTCTTTGTATTTGTATGTTATGTTTTTCACCATAACTTCCCCTCCAGCCTTTATTTTCTTACAGCCTGAAAATCTAAATTCATTTCCAAATTTAATATAAAAACTAAATCACAGGTCTTTATATTTACACTTGGATACTGTTAACTAGGAAATCTTTAAGCTAGAAACCATTGTACAGTAATTTTATTGGGACACTTCACAAAGCAAGCTTCTTGCTGGAGGAGACAAGAGGCTGAAATTCCATCCCTGACTAAGGAGCACTCTTTGTGTTTACAATTTGTATGAAGGCATTAAATTGCTCCTTTTGATTCGTATTTAGATTCACTTTTGACTAATGAAAATGTAAGGCACCACAGTTTTAGCCTATACAGTGGTACCTCGAGTTACAGACACTTCAGGTTACAGACTCCGCTAACCCGGAAATAGTACCTCGGGTTAAGAACTTTGCTTCAGGATGAGAACAGAAATTGTGCAGTGGCAGCAGGAGGCCCCATTAGCTAAAGTGGTACCTCAGGTTAACAGTTTCAGGTTAAGAACGGACCTCCAGAATGAATTAAGTTCTTAACCCGAAGTACCAATGTACTTAAACTTAAGCTATGGGGAAAACTTAATATGCTTGTTAACAGACGCTAACGAGGGATATCACCAAAAGTGGCAAAGTTTGAATTTACAATTTTCCTTCTTTGGGTATGTTGCCTATATTATGTGTGTATGTATGTATGCATATATGTGCACATTCTACTTTGTGTAATTTTCTTTATGGATTGCATTGAATTTCCAATATTGTGATTTATTTATTTTTTGCCATTCTGGAAATGCTTGCAAATACATTTTAGCAATTTAAAAAACTTTTTTTAAAAAACAACCAAGTATTTTATATAGCCGGTAGCAAAATACATAACTCAGTCAGTAGAGCATGAAACTCTTAATCTGAGGGTCATGGGTTCAAGCCCCATGTTGGCCGAAAGATTCCTGCATTGCAGGGGATTGGACTGGATGTCCCTTGTGGTCCCTTCCAATTCTACAATTCTGTGATTCTTATATTCTGTATTTCTAATTTTATTATTCTAATTGCTGTACTAATGAATGCCAGCCATAGTGGATGAGAACTATGCTTTGTATTTTGAAGCCGTTAGATATACTACACTTGCAGTTTATAAAGGCATTTTTTATAAAATACATATTTATTACAGATATGCTTTGGCAAAGTCCAACCTTGTATATTAAAATGCATTCAACATTTGATTAATTATTATCCCCTTTTTTAACTCAGGAGAGCAAGTCCATGAACTTTCAAGCATACAGCATGGAAAAGTTCACAAGACTGGTCTGAGTACTTCTCAAGATTGCAATATACAAAATCTGCTAGAGCAGTCTGCAAGCCTTCCAGTATCTAAATCGGATGAGACTGAAAGCAAAGATCCTGTCATCCCTTGTTTTGGAGTGGATAGTTCCTTGCTTCCTGTTACAAATGCCAATTCGCAGCTTTTGGACATAACAGTAGCTGAAAATGTGGAAACAAATGCACTGGTAGTGCAGCAAAATGAAGAATGCAAATGGTTTTCTAGGCATAATACTTTGCCATATACAGTAGAAAGGACTACTATTCCAGTAGTGAGATTGCTTGACTGTCGTTACATTAAGGCACTCTTGACACCTACAGATTTTGAGACCACCCAAAGCTGTAAGGTTCACTCTGGATCTCTGCATGTTGCACTTGATCAATGTAAGGTTTTGTTCTCTAGCGGGGGTATGGGCCAGAACGATTTGAGTTGCAGCCCTAATATAGTACAAGCTGGACAATCATTTCCAGAAAAAAACACATTGGTTGAAAAAGAGATGTGCCAAAATATTAAGAACTCAAGATGTCAAAATAGAAAGCGATCCAGGGAAAGTAAAATGTGTTTAGATTTCAAAAAGTTAAACAAAGGGGTTAAAGTGCTTGAGGATCTGGAAAAAACAGACCAGGAAGCTTTCACAAGTGTGAATATACACAGTGAATGTGGATTACAAATGGAGAGTAAAACTGCCGTAAGAAGTTCAACGATTTTGGAAAACCCAGTCTACAATGAAACAACTTTATTGTCTTCACTTGGTCATACACCTGATTTTGTTCTTGAGCAGGCTGTTCAAAAACCTCAAAATAAACGTGCCAAATCATCTTGCGGTACAGAGATGAGCAAAGCACACTTTATCACATGCAGTGCCATTGGTTTTGAGAAATCAGAGATTCTTGAAAAGGAAAATGAGTTAAGCATAATAGAACCACAAATTTGCTGTAGTAATAAATTGGTTGATAATTCTATAAGGGAGACATTAGTCAGTCAAAAAATTACCAACCACAGCAATAATGTTGCTGGCTGTATGAAAAGAGAAAAAAGAACCGTCAAAGAAAACACAATACATAAAGTTAGAAAGAAATTGGAGCTACAAAGCTGTCAAAGAGCAGTACCAATTTCTGGTAAAAATGTTTGGCCCCATGAATCGTGTGCTAGAACATACTTGTGGTTTGGTAAAAATCAAGCATCAGACTCAAAAAGAGAATTTTTAAGAGTTTCTGATTCAGTAATTCTCTCTGGCCAGGCAGAGCTACATAAGCCATTGGCTTGTACTGTCAAAGCTTCTGCATATAAGGTAACGGGTCATAAAACGCAACTTCCCAATGAAAACCCAACCTCAGAATCTGTAGTTGATATATGCAAGACTCACGCGGCTACTGCTAACGACAGCAGAAGTTCCTCTATGGGTATGGAGGAGAGACCTAAACATTGCAGATCTTCTAGCACTAAAAATGTAAAGAAATCAAAAAGAGCTTTAAATTCATCAGCAAAGGAGGCTAAAAATAAAGGAAGTATAGCAAAGAGAAATAGTTCTATAGATACTCATAATGGTGTTTGTTCCGACAGTGGAAAACATAGGAAGACCTCAGTTCTCAAACAAGAACCACTAATCAAAGGGAACCTATCAAATTTCAAAATTCCTTTACTGAAGGATAAAAATGAATCCAGAAAAACAGAATATACTAGATTGTCAAGAAGAGATGTTTGCAGTCCTTTGGACATCCTAGATTCTACTGTGTCAGTGAAGAAAGCCAGAGCTAAAGAGACCTTGTCCAATGTGCATTCTAGACATCAGTTCAAGTCAAAAGAAGTTAATGGAATTACTGTCCTAGAAGAAAATGCAGACCAATTTGACAAGGTTCTTGAAAGCTTTTATAAAGAGACAAGTGTTCATAATGAAGGTGTGAAGACTTCCCATGAGAGAGAATTGGAATTAGCAGATTTGAAAGATAATCCTGACGCTTTGAGTACTGGTTATATGGAGATTCAAAACCACAACCCTTCTGCGGTATTGGAAGTGCCAACTAATGATGAAAGTAATTACAGCAATAACTTTGCACAGGACAAAGCTAACTTCTCTGCAGAGGTTGTTAAGGCTTATGAAGATGATGTTCTTGTGATTGATGTAATTCAGGATGACCCTGATCTGTTTGGAGAAACCAAGGAAGAAGACAAAGGGCATTGTACCCTAACCAACTTGAATGTCAGCATTTCCATAAAGGAAGAAATGGAAGTAGAACCGGAACCCCCTCAGCTTCCACAGAAGAGACATTTGGATTGCTGTCCAAGGTAAGCATATCCTCTGGAAATAATTTATATAGTAAGTGTTTTGAGTTATTAGATGCTTGTGCTTTAGCTAGGTAAAGGTAAAGGGACCCCTGACCATTAGGTCCAGTCACGGACGACTCTGGGGTTGCAGCGCTCATCTCGCTTTATTGGCCCTGGGAGCCGGCATACAGCTTCCGGGTTATGTGGCCAGCATGACTAAGCCGCTTCTGGCAAACCAGAGCAGTGTGCGGAAACGCCGTTTACCTTCCTGCCGGAGCAGTACCTATTTATCTACTTGCACTTTGACGTGCTTTCCAACTGCTAGGTTGGCAGGAGCAGGGACCGAGTAACGGAAGCTCACCCCGTCGCAGGGATTTGAACCGCCGACCTTCTGATTGGCAAGTCCTAGGCTTTGTGGTTTAACCCACAGCGCCACCCGTGTCCCTCGTGCTTTAGCTAGCCTTAAACAATTTAGTGACTTTGAGGTTAGACAGTTACTAAAAATGTGATTTGCTTCTACTAAGTATATTATGTAGGATTTACAGTAATAGTTTGGGATTTACAGTGAGAATTGAGGATTAGCAATAATGGATTGTTCTGCTTTTTATTTTTATTATTTTAACCCATTGATAAAAGTAAAAAGTAAGACTATAAGAGTAACAATTGAAAGTGAAGTTTGAAACACATTTATGCTGGTGAGAGGCAGTATAAAATGGTCTTTTGCAATTGACAGTAGTACTAAATAGCCTCTTCGAATTATCTTAATATTTTTCATTTGAAGATTGTTCTTTGTAGTACCATAGCATTTAGAAATACTTTTCTATTCAGCTGCAGTAAACCGTTTTAGCTAAAGCTTAGTTAGCTTAATTTCATTTGCTAGGTATTCAGTAGATAGATTTGTGGTTAGCCAACGATGAATATGCTTGCTTAACATAGTTAATAGAATGTATCATTTATATCATAAAAATGTATCATTTATATTATTTAATCATGTCTATCAATAGAATACAACCAAGGCAGAATGGCAAATAATTTAAGCCATCTACTGCATACATAATATGTTGTGTGGGCAGTAGTGAATAGTTCAGCCTACCATCAATACTCCCAAATGTGATAATCCTACATTTGCTTTTCCTGTATTGTGAAGCATCTTTATGAAGTTGTGATCCCTTTGGAGGGATGTGTTTAGAATACATAACAGCTTTACGATTGGTAACTTGCCACACTAGGCAGGTGAAAGCCTTTAAAAACAAATCTTGTATACGTCTTTTGTGAATCTTAACTATGCTAAATTCTCCAGCTAAAACTGCACATGTTTTAATGCCTAAGGCTCAGAAAAGAATCTTCAATTGACTAAGAATACTTAAAAAGACAGAATCATTTCTAACAATAATAAAACAAGAAAACACAAAACAATAAATAATTCTATAATAAATTACCCAGTTAAGTGGGCATATCTATTTCGTAGCTAAACAAAATCAGTACAAAGTAACGGTTCTAGCTTTTGCATGCAGGTCTCCATGTTCAAATTTGAATGGCAAGATTTTACTGCCCTTAGCTTTAAGGCACAGTTTGTGATTCTTTTAGACACATCTAAAATTTTATTTTCTGTTTTAAAATACCACTATTGTTACACCTGTAGGATGAAGAGTCAATTCTAATCTGATACCCAAATGCCAGAACCTATTATTAAATAATCATAAATGAAAACTCAGCCTGGTTAATAAAACAGCTTTCTTTGGTAAGGCACTACTTGTTGAACTGAGCTGAGAGGTGGAAGACTATATTGTATATACAGTGGTACCTCGGGTTAAGAACTTAATTCATTCTGGAGGTCTGTTCTTAACCTGAAACTGTTCTTAACCTGAAGCACCACTTTAGCTAATGGGGCCTGCTGCGCCGCTGCTGCACAATTTCTGTTCTCATCCTGAAGCAAAGTTCTTAACCCAAGGTACTATTTCTGGGTTAGCGGAGTCTGTAACCTGAAGCATATAACCTGAGGTACCACTGTAATATATGCATTCCCAGTGTCTTTAGCTCCAAAGTTATGTTTCTTATTCTAATACAGTGGACACTTGGGTTGCGAATGTGATCCATACAGGAGGCATATTTGCAACTGCAGCGTCTGCGCATGCGTAAAGCGCGATTTAGCGCTTCTGCGCAAGTGCCGAAACCCGGAACTAACCCATTCCGGTACTTCCGGGTTCAGCGCAGTGCGCAACTCGAACTCACACAACCCGAAGTGTCTGTAACCCGAGGTATGACTATATTTATATACTGCTTAATATACAAAATACCCAAATGGTTTGCATAAAACACAATAAGATTAAAAAAGGAAAAGATAAAGCTGTTTACAGCATTGTAACCAGAATTACAAATAAATTCTTCAGTAAAAAGAGAGTTTATTATTAAAACATTCAGTTAAATATCAATAATTGCTAAACAGCAGTGTGATGAATCTAATGAGCAAGGGTAAACCTGTTTAAATAGATGGGTCAGCAGGAGTTATTTAAAGTTTGCTACTATTTCTATTTCACAAACAAGACAGGGCTGGGGTCCCATAATGTCAAAGGACTGAAGGTAGTCCATCAGTTTACATCTCTTATCTTGCAATATCCCAAGTGAGGATCTCCTGTAGGCGTAGTCATTTATTGAACTAAGTGGCTGGAAACAATCAAGTAAGGGGACATTCTTATGGATTCTTTTTATCTAAACTCCCAAACCAATCTCCAGCTTCCTTTATAGGACCAGTCTCAGGAATCTTACTTGTTTTCAAACTCTCCTAGGAACTTCCTTTCACCTTTCTTGGAGAATTGCTTTTAGAATTGCTTTGTTCCTTCAGGGAGGTAATGAGTCCTATGATAACAATGCAAGAAAGGTTATTGGGGAAATGCAGAAAGGAATGTGCCTCACCTTTCCCCACCGGGATTGTTGCTATAAAATTCAAATATTGTCATCAAATTTTCCTCCTGAGCTTATTGATAGATATAAGGGGCTTAGATTGAATAGGCCCCATTTTCAAAAACAGTTTATGGTGCTAGGAACTCTAGGCAAAAGAACTCATGACCCAGATTGTTAAGGGTAGTTGTGGCAGGCTTACTGTACTCATTGTGTTTTAGTTAGATGAGTGTGGTATTGGTTCAGAAAACCTTTCCTTCACTTAACATTTTGTAAAATTTTCTTGCTTACAGAGAAGATCCCATTCAGTATGATGAAATGTTGGAGTCTTTCACAGATGTTGGTGTTCCACTGGCAGAAGGTAAGAACAGGAATTAAAAAATGCAACATTAAGGAGAAAATGACAACTTGTGCAGGGGGGGTTAAGTGTTAAACAGCGTCTACTCTTAAACGTTAATGGGACGCAGGTGGTGCTGTGGTCTAAACCACAGAGCCTAGGGCTTGCCGATCAGAAGTTCGGTGGTTCGAATCCCCTCGACGGGGTGAGCTCCTGGCCACATGACCCAGAATCTGTCTGCGGACAAACCCCAGCTCCCATAGCCAGTAAAGCGAGATGAGCGTCGCAACCCCAGACTACTAGTACAGTACTGGACAGTACTAGTACAGTACTACTGCATACTTTGTAAGAAGGGTCATCTTTTAAAAAACTCACCAGTGATATGCCCATAGTTAAGCATTCTGTTCTCAATTTTACTATGTTTCAGCAGTATGTGTTGCATTTTTTCCAGTTGATGGAAGTAAATCAGAATTCCTATGTGGAATAAGTTCTACAGGAGGCGTAGCTGAATCCTGTTTTGAGGATGGGCAGTTGAGCGAATCAGATGATGTTTTAAAGAGATCTAACACAAATGAAAAGGTACTGAAGTGAATTAATTTTTTGTTTATAAAAGGTAGTGTTGCAGAAGAGTGTCATTTATTTGAGGGAACTTTTGTCAAGTACTGTAGTAAATTGCACTACTTACAGCACAATCCAATGCATGTTTACTTAAAAGTAAGTCCCACTGAAATTGGGCAGTTCTAACTTTCAATTATGTGTGCATAGGGTTACATCCTTAGGCATAGGCAAATTTTGCCCTCCAGTTGTTTTGGGACCACAACTCCCATCATCCCTCACCACTGGTCCTGTTAGCTAGGGATGATGGGAGTTGTAGTCCCAAAACATCTGAGTTTGCCTATGCCTAGCCTTAGAGATATCTGTATGCTGTTTTAATACAATGAGATTCATTAGATGTACTGTTGTAAACCAGCATGGTACTTTTAATTTCTCTTTCATAAATCTGAAACTGTGCTGTGAATCTTAAGTGTGTAAATCAAAATTAAGCAAAGCAAAGCAAGGAAATTAGATGAAAGTTAAAAAATGATTTGTTCTTTTATTAACTTATGGGTCTAGCAATATTGGGAGCTATAGAGGGAAGCCATGGAAGTTCCTTCCATGCTAGATTTGAAGACGACTTTGGTAGGCTTTTGTTGGTATTGTTTCATAAATAGGACATCCTGCAATAGGGAGTTGGACTTGGACATTGTAGAAATTGTAGAACCATAAACAGCAACCACACTTCTTCCGCTTGAATTTTCTGTGAACAAAAAGAGAAAGTTATTAAATGAAACATGAGTTTCTGTTTATTTTAACTGAATTACAACCTTTTTAATCTTACAGTACAAAATTTCAACTGTGAAAGAAGAAGCAGAGATTCGGGACACTGCAAAAATGTGTGTATGAGTTTAAGTAGTCCTAGTTAAGTGAAAGGACGACATTTTATCTTCAAACCTTTTTCTCTGGTCTTATACTCAAGATTAGACACGTAGAAGTTAGAGATAAAATGGCTGTTCAGAAGCTCTCCTTGGGGAGAGCATTGTAGAGCTGAGGCACCACAAACAAAATGAGCCTTTTCCCACCTGCCTAGCAAATTGTCCTTTAAGCTACCTGGTATCAAGCTGTATATTATATTATATTATATTATATTATATTATATTATATTATAATCATATCATATCATCATATTAATTTCCTATACCGCCCTTCATCCAAGAATCACAGGGCAGTTTACGATATAAAAACACAAAAATACATCATAGTCACAAACCAAAACAAATAACCTCTTCCCACAGTATTTTATTTATTTCTTTATGCCTTAAAATGAATGTTGAATTGAAGCCATTCTTGAGAAGTCCATACTTGAAGCCATTGGAACTGTGTTAAAACTGGCAAGATGTTCCACTTGATCAGTTTTGATATGTAATTGAAGCAGAAGTATTATGGACCAGTTGAGGTTTTGAACAGTCTTCAAAGGCAGCCCCATGTGCAATGCATTCACAGTAGTTTAATAATAACTGTCCATGTTTTTGCAGTTGCTGGAAAGCAATTCATGCCACAGCATGAAAAGCATTGAGAGTTAGTGCAGGGTTTAACAGCAACTTGATACAGAATGTGTTGAAAGGCCACTTCTCAATTCATGCAAGCAGCCTGTCAGTAGTAATTTTGTCCTGCTTAGATTGAACTGCAGGTTGCTCACCTTCTAGTCTATTACTGATCTTTGCCACCTATTGAGCACATTGACCACTTCATCTGAGTTTGAAAAGGAGAAATATTACTGGGTGGTTGTCGCCTCAGAACAGTGTATGTCAGGGGTCAGCAACCTTTTTCAGCCATGGGCTGGTCCACCATCCCTCAGACCATGTGGTGGGCCGGACTATATTTTGGAAAAAAAAGAAGAAGAATGAATTCCTATGCCCCACAAATAACCCAGAGATGCATTTTAAATAAAAGGACACATTCTACTCATGTAAAAACACGCTGATTCCCGGACCGTCTGCGGGCCGGATTGAGAAGGCGATTGGGTCGCATCCGGCCCCCTGGCCTTAGGTTGCCTACCCCTGGTGTATGGCGTCACTTAGTGATTTTACATAGATGTAAAATAGCATGGAGCATTTTGGAACTTCACAACACAAGTGCTGTAGAGCAGAACCCTAACCAATATAGTCAATGGAGGAGGATTAATAATAATAAAAATTATTGCCTCATCAGCTGGTCCCAGGGCAGGTTACAGCCATTTAGATGGTACTGATCAAGAAGTGATAAATGCTAAGCCCAGTTCATCCCATCTATCTGCTCACATTTCTTCTCGTTCCCAGCTCACTTGCTATGTGTATCTTTGCAATCAGTAGGAGCAGCCTCCTCTCCTCCACAAGGGAGGTGTGCTTGGGTATAGAAAATATAATTTACTTTATTGTGCTTTTTTAAATAAAAGATATAAAGTTTTTGTATTATTAGTCAAATAAGCATCTTTTTCCTCATTTGGAATTTAGTGAGAGGGCTCAATACATTGAATCTATGAGCCATGATCATCAGCTAGAATTGACACTTCCTGCTATGAAAACTGATCCCCGGCAGCAAGTCACAGCAGTGAAACCGTGGGTGAATGGTATTGTATTAGTTCAAAATACCTACACATTTTTGTTTTATGGTACTACAGTGCTACTTTTCTGTGTCTGTATAAAGGTCTATTTAATTGACAGGGTTTGGTTTGCAGGAAAAACCTATGGGCTCACTCATGTGTGCTGATTTCCTCCATTTCCTGGCTCACAGCCATAATCTCATAATGTCATAATATTTGAAGCTATTACTGCTAGCCATAGTTTGCCCATGCTGGATAGCTCAGTTGGTTACAGAGTGGTGCTGATAACACCAAGGTCGCAGGTTTGATCCCCATAAGGGACATCTGCCTATTCCTACATTGCAAGGGCTTGGACTAGGTAATCCTAAAGGTCCCTTCCATTCTATGGGAACCACAGTCTAAACCACAGCTGAAGTGGGCAGTGGATTCTGGTGGTAGTGGTAACCATAGTTTTCCCAGTTCAGATGTGGCAACAAACTGGTTTCTGCAAACCATGACATAAACAATGTGTTGGAAGAGGCAGGAGTGTGTGAGCCCACAGCACATTCCAGAGGCATAAATGGTTTGGCCATGATGTCTGTGTACCTGGTGCAAATGTATGTGGATGGGTGTGCTTGTTACTTTATGTTTATAAAAGTTAAAATCCAACCTAGGAAAAGTAGGGTGATTCTGTATTAAAGCTTGGAATTAGCATCTGGAGTTTCCTTTCTGTTGCCTGTTTCACTTAGTTCTACCTTCTGTATCCAGATCAGAGGGTTCTTAGCTTAATTGTACTTGGGTTCTAGATTTGCCCTTGCCAAGGCAACCGTTAGTTGAGATTTAATATAAATGCATCTTTGTTTAGCTAAAATAGCCATCTAATTAAAATACTATGGAAAGTTAGCTAAACAAATTCTAAAGATGACAGTGAAATAAATTACTGAATCAGTGCATTATTAGGTATATTTAGGATAACATTTGAGTGCCATTTCTGTTTTTATTGGCCAAGACTCAGAGAACCATGTAACTAGTTCAGAGAACCACTCAAGAAAGCTTTGGCATTACAAAACTGTTTTTGAAAACAAGGAAACTTCAAAAGTAGTTTGCTATGGCAGGAGGTTTGCGTTCAGAGAGTAAAAAACACACAATGAACCTCCACGAGTGTCCTTACACGTTTTGGATTCTAGTCACCATATTGAGTTAGATCCTGATTAGATAAAATCTTGAGAAACATGGCCATGCGTGTAAAGTAGGGTGCAGGCCAGATCCTATTGCAGTCAAAGAGCCCAAATGATTTTAATGTCTTAATTTGACCCTATGTGACCAGAACTACATTTTCCGTGTACCTAATCATGCTTACTTGGATTCTTCAGAGTTACAGCTTTACAATAGAATTCAAAATCTTTCAAAGGCTGTCACCCCAGAAGTCAGAATGGGGTACTGAAATAGCCCAAAGTTTTCCTTATGTTGAGACATCCTTCAAAGACTTAAAATAAATTACAGAATTTCATAGTTAAAATGAAGCATTCCTCTCACTTTTTTTAACACAGAGGTATTTTATCCTCTGGGAATATAGGAATGCATGTAAAAATACATAATAATCAAACAACAAGTTTAAAGGCTGTTGAAGGGGTACTGTTGTGGGTCCAACAACATGGAGGACCACAAGTTTGCTCCCCTACTAGCAAAACCATTTAATTCTTCCAAATAGTTTTTGTACTTCTCTTAGGATGTTAAAGAGCTATATGACCAAAAGATAAAGAACAGCTACACACAAAATAATTTCCAAAGTGCATTACTTGTGTGTAAGATAGCAATATAATACACTGACTGTTGGCATATAATGCTAAACCAACCACAACTCCTCCTCTAGCTTGGCAAGTGTCTAAGATGGGGTGGCAAAACAAGCCATGCTTAAGCAAGTCTGTTTGGCTAGGACATGGCTCTAAAATGTAGTTAAACAACCAGTGGTTTGTAAGGTAACAACAGATCTTTGCTTCAGATCATAGTTTGCTGCTAGAAAACCATGTCTAATCTGATGGGCAGGGTCCAGATATTTGAACAAACACACTTTGGCTAAACAAACCATGATTTAGAGTTGTGTGTGAACCAGGCCACTGTCTATATACTGCAACATCTGAAAAAGCATACATAAAAGAAAATGTATGTGTTAAGGTGTACAGTATTCCTGCATAGATGCAATATCAACATAAAGAAATCACTCTTTGTTACGTTGACACAGAATCAGTTTGAAAATTGCAGAATTTGCCTTCCAGTGTGGCAAATTTCATTTAAGATTTGTTATTACTCATGGTACAAGAAAAGAGTTTAACTTGTCAGTAGACAGGAAATGAAAACTTTAGTTGTCAGTCATCTCTGGGATAAGATAAGTGAAGTTTATAGTGTATAATCATGACTTATGGCTATTTCATTCAGTTTAGGAGGGTTTTTTTCTTCAATCTTAGATTTCAGGTTCTCGGGGAAAGGTCCTCTTTTGCAGCCATCATATCCCAACAGTTTAAAAAAAAATGTTATGGTAAGTCCTTAAAATGCATAAATTTCTGCAACTAAGCATAAGCTTAGCTACCATTTAAGCATTTACATTGTTAACAACCATTTAAAGCTAGTTTAAACAGCTTTAAACAGTTAGACACAATTTACATGCTTGTTTGAGGTTTCTCTTTCATAGGGTTAAGTCATCCTGTTTTCAACTGTCCTGCTTTTATATAAAGTTTCTGACTTAAGGTATATAGCTGCTAGAGACATTTGATTCATAATTTTTGAAAATTGAGCGTATTCGGGGTCCCTTCCAACTCTACAAGTCTATGATTCTAAGCCTCTCTCCTTGTTCTCAGTCCCAAATTTGCTAGATTGAAAGCTGATGCAAGGCACTCCACGCTACTGAGGCCATCTGAGCCTCAAGCAACAGCAAAGGATCCAGTAGTACCCCCAAGCAATGTACCCACTCCCTCAGAAACAAGCCATGCTTCATAAGCCGATAGCAAATCATGGTTTCTCCTCATGGTTTGTTGGTAGAAAAATAAGCTATAATTAGTTTGCTGGGCTAGGTTTGTACATTCAAGTAAACCATTGTTAGGTTAATCAAACTATGACACTTTGTGCTATGTGTGAAGTAGTCCATACCCTGCTAAATGCACATAAATCCCAAAATATGTGTACCATATGTGTTTTTTTGGTTTTCAAATGAGAATTCTGAGAGGGAAATGAAAGACTTCTCTCTGGTTGCATTGCAGACTTACCTAGGATTGAGTTATCTACCCCGTGGAGTCTGCAGAATTCATTTCAATACATTGAATGGTTGTCAGAGAGCAAATTGCCGGTATTCACATTCACTTGCACCAAAAAATGAAAAGGTAAAAACTGTGTGTTTCTTCTCTGTGTAAATACTTGGTTGGTGCTGCCCGGTTAAAGAACAAAATACGTGAGGCCTTTTTCAGATCTCCAGGATAAGATTGTCATTAACAGAGTAATCAGAGAATTCTGTGGCCTGAGAGACATACACATGTTCATTGCTTGATGACTGCAGAACCCATTGATGATCTGTGAACGCAGCCATCAAATAAGACGGCACAGATAAAACTTTAATACCACCTCAAATGTAACCTGTGAACTGCCTTTTGCAGAAAATGCCGGCCTTAACTGCTGTTGCCTCCAGCAGAATGCACAATGGGAAGTGAAAGAAACTCTGCCTTTTCTCCATGAACAGCGTGAGGGTTCCTATGGGGTTTTTACACTATTCCTTAGCAGCAATGTGCTGCTTGCATCTTCAGCGTAAGCCCAATACAAGGACAAAACATTCCTTTATTTCCTGGGTTCTCTACCCATGCCTGGGGAAAGTGGGGGGTGGGGTGGCAACCACAAACAATGGGTTTGGCTAGTATACTAAGCAAAAGGTTGTGCACAGGTATGGTAATAATGGTAAAACAATTGTTGCAGTTCCATGTGGAAGTTATTCATGCTTTACACTCTTGTCCACATCTAACTCTTAGCTACAGTTTAATATGTCTTGATTATTATTTTTTAGCTTTACTAAATATAGATCAATGTGTACTTCAAAATTATTTGCATTTGTGGATCCTCACATTTTGGAAACTTGTAATACGCTTGTAATAGATAGCAAGTTTATCTGTAATATATTTATAATAGATTTGTGGTTTTATTTTATTTTCCAGCTTTTCACTGAAATACTTAATACATATATAAGTATTGGTGAAGAGGTTTTGTTGCAGCGTGCAGGTATGATATAATCACCATTATAAGACAAAATATAGGTTTTGCTTGAAGATTGACGGTGCCATATGTAACAGACCACATAATACATTCCATTATACAGTTGAGTAGAAATTTGGCTGTTAACATTGCATAGTTTCTTAACATGTATCCTAGCACAGCATTGCTGAAATAGTTTTTGATTGTCAATCTAATATGTAGCTCATAAAGGCAAAAGCCTGTAACCAAATAAGAGGATAGTTCTGCTTAGATCTGGAACTCTATTCAGAACTAGAATTCTAACCTGAATGAGTTTTTTGTGTGGTATAAGCGCTTAAAATTCTTTGGTTTGTGGGCTTTATTATATTAGTACTTCGGTGCTGAAACAGGAAGTATTATTATCATTATTGGGACATGTGTATATGGGACCAAGGCCCTACCATAATTTAATTTAATTCTTTTTAAAAAAACAATAATATGCAGATGAATTGTTGCAGAAGCTCTAGATGACATTTTTCAAGGTAGTGAATTTCGCTGTTGAGAGGGAAATTGTGTTTTCCTAATAATGCTCCCCACAATAAGGTTCTTTTGGATATTGTACATATTGAGGTGTTTGCTTTAGTAGGTACTATCCCTCTCTCATTTTAGGTGAAGTTATAAAGGTAAAGGGACCCTGACCATTAGGTCCAGTTGTGACCGACTCTGGGGTTGCGGTGCTCATCTCGCTTTATTGGCCGAGGGAGCCGGCGTACAGCTTCTGGGTCATGTGGCCAGCATGACTAAGCTGCTTCTGGCGAACCAGAGCAGCACACGGAAACGCCGTTTACCTTCCCGTTGGAGCGGTACCTATTTATCTACTTGCACTTTGACGTGCTTTCGAACTGCTAGGTTGGCAGGAGCTGGGACCGAGCAACGGGAGCGCACCCCGTCCCGGGGATTCGAACCACCAACCTTCTGATCGGCAAGTCCTAGGCTCTGTGGTTTAACCCACAGCACCACCCGCGTCCCCTGGTTAGGTGAAGTTATGAACCAGTAAATATTAATGTGGCCTACAGATTAAAGTGCTAAATTAATTCTTCGTTGGGCTTGACTAGGGATGCGAGCATTTGCGGATCCAAGATGTGCTAGAACAATTGTTGTAAAGGAAAGGAACAAAATTTGGTACAGCTATTTTCATCCAACAGATTATGAAATAATGCTGATGAGAAATAAAGGAGCTTTTCATATGTTCATAGGTACTGCTCTCAACATTATAAATGCACTTGCCCAGTAAAATAGATTTTCAGTGCTTCATTTTTACTCATTTTTGCCTTTTAAAAAGGTCTTAATTAATGTTTCAGTAGTATGCTACATAAAACAATTTCACACTTAAATTTCCCATTTTTTTAGCCCAGGTATTTACAGATTACTGCAGAAATGGTGTTCCTGACAAGCACTTGGATTCACAAATACTAAATAACCTGCTAACATCTTTGCTCCAGTGCTGTTTGCTGAAAGAATTATTTAATGTATTCCGCACTAGCATAATGATTAAAATACTGGTAAGTAACTTGGTATTTTTTATTAGTGAAGCCTATATATGTCTACCTAGAAGTAAGTCCCATTGAGTAAATGGGTATACAACTGCAGCTTAAAAGGCCTTCTTACTCATTATATAATGACTTGTCATGTGTTTATCTTAATAAGCTCTCAATTTTGTTTTCTTGGGTTTTGATTCTGAGCTATTAATTTGGAAATCATAAGATAATTTTTAAAAATCTACAAGAGCCAAAAATGTTAAAGTGGGGCAGGGAGGAGAGACAAAATTGCTGTGTAAAACTCCTTTGATTTTCTGGGTTGAGCGGGCTGAAAACTAAAATTGCAAAGTAGTCCATTCCATTAGTTTTCTGGAAGTAGCTTTTACGTTGTGTGAAAGCTCAAGTATAACGTGCAAAATAACGGAAACATAAGGAAAACGGAATGCACTGCAGTGTGGATGCAGCCTAAATCAGTCTCGAAGCAAGCCTGAACCCAGACTTGAAATAGGTCTAGATCAGGGCTAGTCAACCTTTTTATACCTACCACCCACTAATGCATCTTTCTTGATGGTAAAATGTCCTTACCTCCCACCAGTGCTCGATGGAAGGAGGAATCAGCTTGTGCCATAGAACCCCCTATCGCCCACCTAGAATCCTGAAACGACCACTAGTGGGCGGTAGAGAGCAGGTTGACAACCCCTGGTCCAGATAATGCATCTTGTCCAAGAATGTACCCGTATGTAACTGAAGTGCCACAATCCTCTTGGTTACCTGCCTCAAAGTGGGAGTATTAGTGTTCAACCAGTAGTTGCCAGGAAATCTGCATGTGGGATTTCTTTAGGAGTTGTTGCATCACTGCTTCCTTCAGGTCGGCAGGCACCACTCCCTTGTGTAATGGCATGTCAGCCAATCATACCTTACAGACTAGCTTTAAATCAGTAAAAAGATCAAGAAGATGATCCCTTTTGTTTTTCCCTTTGGGGGGCCACCACCCAAGACTGTGTTTCTTTTAAGCCCTTTCCCTGGGAAGCTGATGTAATCAGGAGTCTACTAGCTGGAAATGGCTGAGTCGGGCCTGATTCCTCTTGAAGCCAAACTCTCTTGGAGAAACACTACAGGTAGAAAGCAGGCAGCAGAACTTTGGTTCCTCATCTGAGCATATAACTACACGCAATACCCAGAAAAGTTCATGACACTGAGGAAGCTGGCTCAGTCGTACAACAGCTCGTGAAACAATACATTTATTAGTCTTTTTAAACCTAAGTTGTTATTAAGATCAAGTACCCCTCCCCCCCCCAAAAAAAATCACTTGTTTGGAAGATACCGTATTTTTCTGTCTATAAGATATATTTTTGGAGACTCCAATTTAAGAAAATGGGGGGAGATTGCCCAGAGTTGTTGAGCTTTTTGGGGGGAGGGATGCCGAAAATCACTCAACAGACTGACAAACTCTGCCAATCACCCACGTCACAGAAGCAGAGAAGCGTCTGCCCAATTGGCACAGCAGCAGCCCTTGCCACAGCCACCAATCAACCACCCAATTGCCGCACTCATGGCGGTCACCACAGAGAATTAACTTCCCACACCACCACCACGTTGCCTGTCCAGTGCTTGAGGTTCACCAGGACAGGTGATACTGCACAGGTGCAGTATCCCAGTCACTCAGAAGTAGCAACCACATGCCATGGAGTAATGATTAACTCTTGGAAGCCATCTATACGAGAGCCAGGTGCTTTATTTCAGATTGAAATTGTTCCTTGAAGTTCTGTTAATTACAGCTAATGTATTTAGCTCTAATGCTGAGGCATTTTTGTTTAGCCAACTGTAGACATTCTCCTCAATGTCTTTGAACAAGTGGCGTCCATGAAACTAAGAGTCTTAGTGCCTGAGTTAATTGACATTTCTTGTAAGGTATGACTTTGATTATTTGATTCTATCCTAAATGTCATTCTGCCTTCTGCATAAATTTATCTGCTTCTTCTACACATCAATCACATAAATTATGTTCATTTTTATTTGATTTTATGCTTTCTCATGCTGAAGGTTGTGGGTCCAAAGGTCAACCCCTTTAAAAAACTGACTCCAAAAGAAAGTTACAGTCATACCTTGGGTTGTGAACGTGATCCGTGTGGGAGGCACGTTCGCAACCTGCAGCGCCACATCTGCAGACACGCGTGATGCAATGCGGCACTTCTGTACATGACGTCATTTTGCACTTCTGCACATGCACGAGCACCGAAACCCAGAAGTAACCCATTCCGGTACTTCCAGGTTTGGTGCTGTCCGTAACCCGGAAATGCGCAACCCGCAGTGTTCACAACCCAAGGTGTGACTGTATATGGACGTAGAGCATATTTATTGAAAATACATTCTACCATCCACAGTCAATACACAGAGAATTAAAAACTTAAGCCAAGAAATAGTTTCAGCCTTGCATATAATATACTAAGCTATTGTTTGTTTACTGCATTTGTATTCCACCTTTTTTCTCCAATGAACTCAAGGTGGCATATATAATTCCCATTTATTTGTTACTGTTTATATAACTAAGTTCATTGGGCAGTTTGTTCAGATGATTAAAACTGACTAAAGTTATGAATGCCATGGAGGTGTTTCTGTTCTTGTAATATTAAGGACTGTTTTGAAAGATGCTTTCTTGAATACCAGGGAGAAAGAATTTTAAAATATATATATAACGGGAGCATGGAGGATTGCAGCTGAATTTTGTACTGTAAATCGGTATAAGATTTGGAGAATTTGGACAGCTTTATAGAATTCTGGGGCATCCCTTTACATGATCATAAGCTGCTGTCATGTACTAGCTTCTTCTATAGGTCTCTGCAAAGGCTATAACATCATAGTATTTAGAAGACTCAACCCGGTCAGTACTAGGACTAACCTTAAACATTTTATACCTCAAGGAAAAAAATCAAAATTTACACCCTTCTTACATAACACAGAGGTCTACTAGCAGGAGGTGCAAAATTGGCATCCAAACTAAGATCTGTTGACTGAAGTGACTGCTTCATGTTATGATAAGCCCTGGCTTTACCATAGGAATAGTATAATTTGCATTACCTATGAGTCAGTGCAACTGTGAATTAAACAGAATTTGGCTGGAGGTTGGGAATGCTGTTTCCTCCAAAATCCATTTAGCTATAGAATTCTTCCACCAATTTTCCCTTATCCCCAGAGCATAGGTTATATAAGGCTTTATACTAGAGATTGGCAACCTCTTTGCTGTTGAGGGTCGCATACAGCAGGGCTAATATTTTGTTGGCGGGAAATTCTGACAATTGGTGAAGCCTGAACCCAACCCCTTTTCTTTCTCTGCTTGGGGAAGGAAAGATCACTCATGCCAGATAACAAAACTGATCACTTGCAGCGGGATTTTGAAAGCCAGTTGCCCAACACTGCTTTATACATAGATGCATTACTTAACTGTCTATTGTTAATCACTTGTACAGAACATTGTAAACATATAATTGCTTGGGAAGTCTTCAGTGATATTCAGGTTTTTGGTGCTTTTGGGTTTATTTCCTTCCTGTCATAGCTTTGTGATGGTGGAATGGTTTTTAAAGACGAGCACATTGGCCGCATCACCTCATTCCTAAACCAACTACAAGTTTCCAGTCAGGAACAAGCTATTTTTTTGTCCAGGTATGTTCATCTCTTATGCAATCTATATTAAACCTAAAATATAAAATATATTTTCTCAACTACTTGTGCCATAAAATGCCAGTCTACGCATTTTATAAACTATTTTTCGATCTCAACAAGATGACAATATTAAATATTGGGTTATATTATTGATTTTATTTATTTTTTATTTTGGAAGCTGCCAATGAGGGCTCTTATGCTTTGTTTTGTTGTTGTTTAGTCGTCTTAGTCGTGTTCAACTCTCCATGACCCCATGAACCAGAGCATGCCTTGGAAACACTCACTTTTTTCTCAAAGCTTCTCCTTTTATATGTCCATGGAGTTTTCTTAGGATGAACAAAAATGAATGAAGTTTGGCAATATCACTTTCAAATGAGTACATACAATGTGATAAAGATCTCCCATTTCTGATTTTTTATGTCTGGTTCAGCCATAACAATCTTGGTGTAATAAAGTATGGTTTATCAAACCCAAAATGAGAATTTGCTTATGTTCTTCCTCCTTCTGCTCATGCTTCACAATTAGGTCTGAGTTTATTAAACCATACTTCCTCTTTATATCCAAACCTGGAAACTGTAGTATGACACTCAGAGTACAAGCTAGGATATGAAACCAGGATCAGATCCTAGTTAAACCAGTTTCCCAGTTTGGATGCAAGAGAGAAGCTTCGGTTTAAGAAACCCTGGAAGTCCTTCATTACAGTGCATAATGCTAATCTTCCATCTAATAAACAAACCATGGTCATTGCATCTGAACTGGGACTTGAACTTTCTGTTGGAGCTTGTGGACAGAGGAAGGAGGAATTGGAGCAAAACCCAACTAAGTAATTAATGAGCTACACTTGGTTATGCTTACCACAATCCCCTGTAAGTATGCAGAGTTGTTGAGTGAATTTAGGAGTAGAAAGAGGTAATTATTTAGACTGTAGGGACCAAATCCGAGGCCACAGCAGGTAGGAGAATGGGGAAGCAGGAGGGAGATGCTGTTTGGGTAATGTCACTGTTAAACCCTCATTATAGTAAGCATTGTCAGCATCTTTTATAAGCTGCTTCATCTGCCAATATTTAAAGTATTATGAAGGCTGTGCCCTCAAACCTTTTGCAATATTATTGTTGTGTAAACCCCAGTCTCCAAGTGGCAAGAGACTTCCAGCAGTACCAGTGCTTGCCCAGGGTTCAGTTTCCTTAGAATGAAGGTCAGTGGAGACCCTGGCATCTTTATAATATATGGTTTTATTTACATATATACAAGCTGAGCATAGGATGGAAAGGCTCACACAGTATTAACATTCCAACAGATCTTGCCTCCCCGTTAGGTTCTGAGGGAGATCCCCAGGACATAGCTCTGGGTCCAGCAGGGGCCCAAACACTCTCGCACACAGCCTTACCCCCTTTGCCTATTGTTATCTGCCCTAGGGTGATGTAACATACAGCCAGATGAGGTGGGAAAAGACCCACACATTTGTGTCTATGGGAACAGAGCAACCTCTTTGGACATGTCAATGGAAGTAATTAACTGGCTAGCTAAGGCAATTATCTTAACTTAAGAACTGGTTTGATTTCGTCTCACACAGGTTTCCTCTCACACATTCTAACCTCACATATACATCATCATAGGCCAGGAAGGAACACAAAGATATCCACACTGAACCACACAAACATATAACACTATGAAGTATCCAGGTGCACACTTTTGTTGTATGCTACCCATGCCATGCAGCTGATAAAAAAAAACTGGATCATATTTTGATTGCAGAGTGTATGCTTTTTGGGGGGGGGAGTGCAGCAAAATATAATTATTTAGAAAGTCACTTGTTGCTTTTTTCTGTTAACTCCAAATTTAAGCTTTCTCAAAAGCAGATAACTCTTGTTCCTAAGATTTCAGGCAAGACATTTCCATAAGGCTAGCCTTTGTGGCTTGGATTCAGCAATTGCAGAATTTCAGGTACAGTATATACTCATTGTTTTAAAAGCAAGCTTGGGAGGACATCTCAGTACTAATCAAATCAAATGGAAGAAAGATACCTTGGAATCAGTAGGCCTTGCTTCTGTATATCACATGGCGATTGGGTTGCTAAATGCTTGAATGTCATATTTGCTCTTGGTGGTTAAGTATTCATAAAAATATGGAGGGAAATAACTTTCCCTTCCAAAAGGAGAAATAAATGGGGCGGTGAGAGATTTAGGGACCTGGACTGCTAAAGCCTGCTTAAATGTCCCCCAATCTTCAGTCTCAGAAATCACATTGATGTATTTGTTAAGTATTCAATGCGAGAAGCTTGAAGATTAATTGCTTCATCATCACTCCTAGCTAGCAGTTGCAATTCACCTGACTGCTACACTATCGTCTTTCATAATCTTGGGTATCCTTCCTTCCTTCCTTCCTTCCTTCCTTCCTTCCTTCCTTCCTTCCTTCCTTCTTTCCAACCATAGTTGCTTCTCAGAAAGCTTGACTCAAATGCTTATACAGTGTGCCAGCCAAATGTGTCTGGTGACTTCATGGCACCGCATCTTGTTCATCTTTTTAATTGGAACAGAAAGTCATCTGTTGATCTTAATAAGTCCTGTCCAAGAAGATCCTTCCCTGAATAAATCAGTCCTGATGGTAGCTGCTTTTGGAAGTACTAAATGTGAATGATATTAGGCTTGCACATGATGAAAACTTGACTTTTGGGCAGCTTTTTGCTGGAGAGAAAATTTTTGGGTGCACCTGCATTGGAAAACCCACTGAAGGGGAACAAGTAGCACAGCCTAGCCTGAGGTAGATTGCAACCTCCATTGCTGCATTTTGTATATGTTTAAAAAGCTAAGTAGAAACCCAAACATCTTTGTATTCAGCATCTTTGTTTGTCCCTATGAAGCTACTGTTAAACAAAATGTAAAGTATCTGTCAGCTGCTTAAGGCAGTTTATTTTAGATAATACTATATCTTTCCCTATTTGAAAATTAGATTGCATTTTGCAAGAATAATATCTGATCAATATGTATTGTTTGAAGAATAATTGGAAGACTTATCTTTCAGTTCTTTGTAAAATAACTATTTTGAATGCTTTGGTTGTGAAAGATCTTATAAAAATTACTAGTTTCCCAGTGACAAAGTTACAAACAAATCCCAAGTTACTAAAGTGAGAAAACACTTCCAATTTTAAAACAAAAAATTCAAATGCTTATTAAGTTTACTGTGTTTGTGATCATATTAAATTATGAATAATTCTATTTAAGTTTTATTACTTTTTGAACAGCATTGCAAAGAAAAAGGTGACTGGGCCAAACTGGGAACTTTATACGTTAATGTGAGAAGTGGATGTGAAAATTTTGGTGACCTTGAAAAGTACTCATTGTGTATTGCTAACATCTTGACCGATTCAGTGACAGAAGAGAGACCAGGCGTTCCTTTTTGTGAATTTGCAGTTGCAGGTAAAATTTGTACAATATTGCCCATTATTCTGGAGTCACATGCAAAGGGAACTTTAAGAAAAGTTAGGGGTATTTCACCAAAATATCATTTCAGCAAGTACTATCACCCCCAAGTCCTCTTCCAAGTGTAGCACCATCACAAATATTTCACAGGCAAACCAACCCAATGAGGTTTTAGAGGAAGTTCACAGGCATGGAGAGATCTTTAAATAGTGCATCCACAGAAGTGCATCTAACACTGATATGTGTGCCTCATCTGCAGTGTGAGGAGTCAACCCATTACCCTTATATTCTGATTGTGTGGTATGTTCAGTAGGCTGTGGACAAGGGAACAGAGCACAGACCAAAACACATGTATGTTTAAAAGCAGGCCACAACTTCATTATTTGCAGCAGGTAAGTGGATGTTGACATAGCAGTGGGGCAGGATTGGTTCTTGATTCAAAAAGACCTCCCTGGTGTTTGCTAACCCATCCCAGCACAACCACTGAGGCACTTGGGAGTTAACCAGCATCAAGAACCCGCTATAGCACAGGCCATGCATTTAGGATCCCACTGGCAAGCTGTGGTGAGCAATGTCAGGCCTGAGCCTCTGAGCTATGGCAGAGACCTGAAACATTGCCCCCAAGACCCCATATGAGGCTCCACCCTGCATTGGAGATTCTGCCCAGTGCAATTTCTGCCAGAGTTATGACGAAAGAGAACAAACTCCTATCAAAGTAGGCTTTCTACTGAAGGAAAGGCAAAAGCCTACTAAACACTTGACTTGGTACAATTGAGAACAAACCAGCCAGTATGGAGCCTCAGTGAAATGCACTACACCAGGATTTCCAGCTATTTTGGACAACAGTCCAGACCATCCCTGACCACTGGTCCTGCTAGATAGGACTGATGGAAGTTGTAATCCAAAAACTGCTAGAGACCCAGTTTTGGGAAACCTTGCACTAAACCATGGGTAGGCAAACTAAGATCCAGGGGCCGGATCTGGCTTAAATGCCTTCTAAATCCGGCCAGCAGACGGTCTGGGAATCTGTGTGTTTTTACATGAGTAGAATGTGTCCCTTTCTTTAAAATGCATCTCTGGGTTATTTGTGGGGCATAGGAATTCGTTCATCCCCCCCCCAAAAAAAGTCTGGCCCCCCCATAGGCGCCGACTCCATGGGGCCTGAGGGGGCCCAAGCCCCCTCAAAAATTCGTTTGGGGGGGCTCCGCCCCCCAATAATCTCAGGCGCCCCTCCAGCAGAGCGCCACCGCCGCCCCTCCCCCAGCCCAAAATGCACAGGGTCGGGCTGCATGCCTCCTGCCCTCCCTCCCGAGCAAAAGCTCCACCCAATTTCCTTCAGAGCTGATTAATAGGCGCAGCACGCTCTCCCCTATTCGCTCACGAGGAGGCGGCGCCACTTTATCTGCATATTCATGAGCTTATTTATTATTCATGAGCTTTCTCGGGCCCCCCCAATATTTTTTATAAGTCCGCGCCCCTGGGCCCCCCACAAGGTCTAAGGGGCAGTGGACTGCCCCCCCTGCTGAAAAAGTTTGCTGACCCCTGCACTAAACCATAGGAGGGTGGATGAGGAAGTTCAATGAGGAAGGCCTGGTCAGGCATGTGGCAGTTCCTTTTAAGCAAGTCTTCACTTCCAGAGTTCCCATGAGAGCAAATGGAAACCCAGGGAAGACAAGGGTGTCCCTGACATGCCAAGAAGGTGCCAAACCACAAGTTATCTGATAAGGCATTTCCAGGCAGGAGAACACACAAAGCCATCATGGCCAGCTGGGAAGAGTCTGCACTGTGCCATCGAGGGACCTTTAATGGGATTCAGGGAATAGCTGGTACAATCTGCACCTTATTATGTTATTGTTGCCACAATACTAAGTACTCAGCACTGCAAATGTAAAAAGATAAGGGCTGGTATCCTGGCGTACAGTAGTAGACATTGCCACTCACTAGGCCAATTTGGACATAGAGCTAAACAATAATATCGCATTCCAGGTACTACCTATGGAAATCATTGGGCTTGTGTACTCTTTCACATGCAAGAAGAGGAAATAAAAACCTCCTGCTTTTGACTTTGAATTAGCCATGCTTTATTGCCGTGCCCAAACTTTGATTAATTTGCTTAAACTCTGTAGACTTACCGTATTTTTTGCTCTATAAGACTCACTTTTTCCCTCCTAAAAAGTAAGGGAAAATATGTGTGCGTCTTATGGAGTGAATGCAGGCTGTGCAGCTATCCCAGAAGCCAGAACAGCAAGAGGGGGCGCTGCTTTCGCTGCGCAGTGATCCCTCTTGTTCTGGCTTCTGAGATTCAGGATAATTTTTTTCTTGTTTTCCTCCTCCAAAAACTACGCGCGTCTTATGGTCTGGTGCGTCTTATAGAGCGAAAAATACGGTAATTGAAACAAGCCCAGGGCCTTTTATGATCTAAAAAAAGAATGGGGAAACTTTTTCAGCCAAAGGGCCACATTTCCTTCTGGGCCACCTTCAGAGGGCCACATACCAGTGTTGAGTAGAGCCAGAGGCAGAAGTGAGTGGAGCAACAAATGTAATGGGGGGGCAGTAAGCTAGTTTCTACTCACACTTAAATACCCCCTCTATCCTCCATCCAGATAAATAAGAGCCATCAGAGTTCCAGGAGACATTCCAGCCAGGAATGCAAATACTCAGGATGCAAAGGGTGCAAAATACTCGGGGTGCAAAGGGTGTGGCCTGGGGAAGGTTCTGAAGGGCTGCATTTGGCCCCAAGGTCTGAGGTTCCCCACTCTTGATTTAGCTTTTAACATGGTATCTGAGCCAACTGGCTCCATACTGATGGTGTTGGTTTCCTGGCCCTTAAATGTGGTGTGGTTGTGCCATTTTCTCCTGCCTTATTTGTCACCCTTCAAACCAGAGTTACAGCATAATAACTCTATGCACACTAGTCCCACTGTGTCCAGTGAGACATGCCACCTAGTAAGCATGTTGAAGATGGAAGCCTGCTAATCTGCTACGTTTATTGTATGTCTTTAAAAAAGCTGTTTATATAGGAAATAATTCAGATTATTTATTACCCAGAATGAATGTCACATTGGCACATATGGGAATGGGTAATCATTTAACTAGTTCCTCCATTGAAAAACATTATTTCAAGAAATCTAAAGCAACATGTTTTTTCTTTTCTATTCTAGTTAAGGCTGATCCTTGTCACAATGAGACAGATACAACTTTATTGGGAAGGATTGGTATCGGTGCTATGTTTTCATATTACAAACTGCAGCAGTGGCCAAAGGTAATTTGCTTCTTACAAGGCATACCCATGTGTCTTATCACATATTACATGAGCATGCAAGTAACATGACAATGGGAGCATGGTTTTGGAGATACTTAATCTAGAAATTGAGGGTGTAGGTGGCACTTTGGTCTAAATCACTGAGCCTAGGACTTGCCAATCAGAAGGTCGCAATGGGGTGAGCTCCCGTTGCTTGGTCCCTGCTCCTGCCAACCTAGCAGTTAGAAAGCACATCAAAGTGCAAGTAGATAAATAGGTACCGCTCCGGCAGGAAGGTAAACAGCATTTCCGTGCACTGCTCTGATTCGCCAGAAGCGGCGTAGTCATGCTGGCCACATGACCCGGAAGCTGTACACCGGCTCCCTCGGCCAATAAAGCGAGATGAGCGGTGCAACCCCAGAGTCGTTCACAACTGGACCTAATGGTCAAAGGTCCCTTTACCTAATCTAGAAATTATTGCACACCTTGGCAGTGGGGGGGGGGTTACTGTTCCTTTACTCATATTAATTACTAACAATAACGATTCCCACATTCCTATGATTATTCTAATTTACTTCTGCCAACTTTGAATCTCTAAAATTCAATTAGATGGATGACCTTGGCAAACTTTTATAGGCAATTTAGAAGAAGACCAAAACAAGTTGTAATGCTTCAAACAATTATTGTGGTTATTGCATTGCTGTATTTAAATTTAAGTCGCACTCTTTTCAGTGGGAAAGTGCTTACTTCTCCTACTTAAGTCAGTGGGATTTTAAAAGTACTTAACTTTGCCTGATCATGCACAATATATACTGTATAAGCAAGATAGCATAAGAAGTACTTTGGCAGAAACAGTGCCTTTAAGTGTTTTCTGAATGGGGATGGATTTAATTATAAATTGATCAGCAGTTTCAAGCAGCATCTGTGAATGCTTGGGGGTTTTATATATACTGGTACTTCTAAGTTAGCTTGTTTTCAGAGGCATACACATTCTTGAGAACTGTAGTATGGGTTTAGGGGAGGCAGTGTTTCTTTCCTTACCTGTACATCATGGTTATTAAGGGTTATGTGGAGGACATGCCAAATTTAAAAATTGTTTCATTTGCTAAACTTGGTTAATTGGTTATATATGTGGCAAGGTTTTCCCGCTGTGACAAATGGACTTGGCGATTTGCCTTTAAAGAGTCTCATTTGCCTGATGCTTGCTCTCCTCTTGAGGCGTGTCGGGGGGGTGTGTGTGTAAAAAATCTTGGAAATTTCCAGCCAAATTATTCATGTAAAGGCTTAGGAGCCAGGGTAATGCTTGGCATACTACATACTCATTTTTATAAGTTTAAAGTGGTTTTGGCAATCATTGAACACATGCCAACAAAGCAATTTGCCTTTTTGGACCCCTAAGCTGAAATTGCAAACCATACAGGTATAAAAATATTGGTGCCTTTTAATCTTGAATTAAATTTTTAAGCAGAAGACAATTCCTTGCGTGAAGGGAGTGCAGCTCAAGATGCTTGTGTGTTGTGCTTTGGCTGAACCAATATTTTCCTGTGGTGGAGGATAACGTCCTTGTTCAGATTGCTCCTCCCACTAGACTAGGGCTAAACCAATTAGGCTTCAAGGCTTCCTTTTGGGAGGCAGCAGCCAACCTTCAGTCCTTTGTCCTGACTGGTCTGAAAAGAAACAAGTGGGAGGAGCAACCCAAATGAGGATGTCATCCTATCAAAGCAGAAAGGAGCTTATCACAGGTAAAAACTACTGCTCCTTTCCATGCTCATTTTTTTCATACTTATCAGTGTTGCTAGCTAAGAACAAACAACAACAAAAAAGCACCACTCCTTGTGCTTAGGAATATACAGTGTCGTGCATGAACAACTATTCTGAGACAAAAAAAGTGATACTGTGGTAATTCTCTACGCTGCTTTCCCCCTTTGTATCATAGGCCAAGAAGGTTCTGGATACGCTTCATGCCTTAAAGATACATTTCACATTTTTGAAAGGACTTCTTGGTCAGGAGAGGTTGGCATCACGGTGCCACATTGTTAACATTGCTGTGGAAATATTTCTCAAGTGCGGGAGCCTAAATGGAGCATTATGGGTATTGAGAGGTACACTTCTTTTTTAACAGAAATAAGCAAGGCTTAAAATGACACGTGTAGGTTCTGCCTTAACGTTACAGCGGAAATTGAGAGAGCCAAAATATGTGGTTGAAGTCTCAAGCTGACATTTACTCATATTTCTGAGAATTTGCTGACAGAGGCTTGGTGAATAATTAAAGTACGTTGACAATAGTGCAGAATAAAGGAAGCAAGGGGAACTGTCCGTCATCTAAAATTTGGTCTCCTTCATATTTCATGTCTTGCTAAATGCAGAAATGTCAAATCCTTACCTCCCTTGCATTTTTAAGGAGAGCAACTTTCTCTCATTAGTTATGTAACGTTTTGTGAGATGAATGGCCTGTTCCATAACAGTGCGGCACAGTGCTGTGCAGATGGTCCCTTGGTGCTCTTGACTGTGTTTAACCCCGGCTTCTGCTGCTCTGACCTGCTGCTGTGCTTCAAGTGACACTATTTTGGTAGCTGTTCTAAGCAGTAATCAACCAGGAAATGGACCCCATAGACCTGTGGCTTCTGGAAGGGGGATATATGATATATGACAGTATATCTTCCAATCACATGTTTTAAACTCCTCTCTCTCCCCCCCCCTTTCTTCCCCGCCCCCTATCCTGTGCAAATACCTTGGGGACACCTGGTTTCTGTCTCAGTCAGGAACTCAAGCTTGTCAACAAGGCTAGGCCAAATTGATAGTTTTCCACATAAGCTGCCAAGATAACACTCAAGACTTGGCAGCCTCCATACATTCTCCATACATTCACAATGGTCAGTACAGTAGTTCATAATTGGACATCAAAATTATTTTCCTCAGGCTCTGCATGGAGAGCAGTTCTTTGTTAAATAGCTGAAGGTGGGCAGTCATCTGGGATCTTTCACAAGGCCCTATATTATTTCATTTGTCAGCATTCATGGCCGCATTTTAATCGCTTTTAAAATACCAATATTTATCTCTCTAGAGTCGGAATGGATAATAAGTACTCTAACATGGCCTTGTGATCGAATGGATGTCCTCAAGCGACATAACCTACTATATATAATAGCATCTGAGTGCATTGCAAAGAGCCGTTATGGAGAAGCATTTGAAGTCTTGCAAAATCTACCAGGCTTCAGGAATTCTTGTAGTAAGTGTTTATAATTCCATTCTCAATGGCTAGTAAGCATCTATTGGCTTTTAATCGGATACTAAGATAAATTGGTATTTTATGCTGCAAGTTCTTGACAGAGATGGCTCATTTCATAAGAAAGGCTTTCCTTCCATTCTCTTCCTGAAAGGAGAGCAACTGTTCAGTTTAAAACAACCGCTTCTTTCTGTTTCTTATCCTGTCTCTTCTGTTTTGAGGTCTATAGAATTAAGAAACGCACAAGGTGTTTTTGTTTTGGTAAGACCTTTCAGGAATCTACAAAGCAGGATACACCTGTCAGTAGTATGTATCTAGCTAGATACCATGTTGCATCATCACTGCCATTCATATACAGTGGTACCTTTGGTTACGGACGGGATAGTTTCCGGAGGTGCAGCTGTATCCTGAAAGGTCTGTAACTGGAGGCGCTCTTCTGCACACGCGTACGGCACGATTGAGCGCGTCTGTGCATGCGGCAAAACCCAGAAGTATACACTTGCGGGTTTGCCGCGTTCGCAACCCGAAGTTTACATTTCCAGAGGAATACGTAAGCAGAGGTACAACTGTATATATTTTAATCTCAAGTATTTCTTCCCTGCCTTCTTAGAGTGCAGGCAGTCTGCATTGGGCTGGTTCTCCTTTGAAATCAGAAGGGGGAGAGGCTAAAGCTTATTGGTTAGCCTTCAAGAAGGCTCCTCCAGAAACAGGTCCTCCTACCTTAAGTCATGAAAGTAGTCTTTGCTGGGGATCTGACCTGCCTGTCCTTTACAATATATTCTTAATCTGCCAATAAAACTTTAAAGCTGCAATACCTTGATGCTTGCAGGGTAGAGGCAAAGGAAGTGTAAAGGGAGGCCTTGGGTGTCAGGAAATGAATAAGGTAAACACAATGGGCAGAGATGATCAGAGGAGCAACAAGCTGGAAATGTGTACTCCTGAAAATGATGCCAAGAGATGGTGGGGCAATTTTGGATGAGATTGGAATGAGAACAGATTTACTGAGCTGGATTATTTCTTGGCATATAGCAGTGTTGGAACCCTTTGTGGACTTGCAGTGTGGAAATTACAGTTAAAATTCATTGAATGTCAGTTGCTGGAAAACCACAGCAGAAGAAGGCAATTGCCCTCTTCTCCTTCCCATAACTATCTTGCCAATCACTGGGAAAGGGGACGCTGTACCACATAGACCTTAGGTCTGATCCAGGTCAGCCATGAAGCTTGCTGGATGGTCTCTGAACTATTTTTAAGTCTTCGCCTATACTTCTGGATTGTGAGGGGCAATAATGGGATAAATATTTGTATATTAACATTTATATACTGCCCATATATGGGTGGTTTCTACACCATTCAAATACAAAATATAAAATTTAAATTGTAAGCATGAAAACCAATTATAAGACAATCAAGGCAGTGGAAGCCAACCCAACACAGCAACTGAAAACAATTTAAAACAACATAATACCAGCCAGGGGGAGCAACTTGGTTCTGGGTTCTAAAAGTACTAAAATAATTGTATGATTAAGATTCAAAGACTTAGCAAAACCAAAAGGGATCATAGTGTGGGCACCAGTCAGTCTTCTCTAGGGAGGCCACTCCACCACAAATAAGACCCTTTCTCTAGTCATTAGTTGGCTTGCCTTGCTAAGCAGGAGAACCTGGACAAGGGTTTCTGATGAAAACGAATTCTTGGGCAGGTATAAATTAGAGCAGGTGGTCCTTCAGGGGGCCTGGCTAAAAGCAAATAAGGGCTTTAACAGTTAAAACTAGTGCTTTTAATTGGGCTCAAAAACAGACTGGGAGCCTATATAGATGTTCATTGTTTGCCCGCCCAAACTCTTTAGAGGGGTTAATAAAACAATCACCTATGTATCTCAGGATGCAGGATTTAGGTGTTAGTTTTGCAGATCACAATATATTTGTAACTTTTTTTGCTTCTCATCAAGATCTATTTCTGTGTAGCATTTATGATATGAAAATAATAATTATTGCTTAGTGTACACACTTCTGAAATATTTCGTTTAGCAGAAAACCATTCTGCAGTACAGTTATTCCAATACAAGAAGAAATGATGCCTCGGGTGGCCGGGGTGTGTGTGTGTGTGTGTGCGCGCGCGCATTCTAAGCAGAGTTGATTTGCTTATGAAAATGAGAGAAACTAGGATCTTCTTTTTGAAAAAAATCTTAAAACAGAGAGGGAAATCTTTGCTGTAGTTTTCCACTATTATATTGCTGAAACCAATGTTCTACTTAATAATTGAAGAAAATTAATCACTTGTAATGTTTTTCTTTTGCAGATAGTTTGGATGTATCCCAGTACAGGAGTTTATTTAATAAACTGCTAGGTGCTTCTTTGGAAAGCCAGAAGCTTCAAATATCATCTACTGTAGTAGATTTCATGCTTGCAAAGAACATTCCTGTTGAATTTGATTTACTTAGAGCATTAATCACAGCACTTGGAAGAGGCTGTTGGTGGCTTAAAGCCAGAGCACATTATAAACGTAAGCTCTCAATGTCTACTGCATTACTAGTTGAAGAACTTCAGTTATGCTGCAATCTTAAATGCACTTATCAAGGAATAAGCTACATTGAATTTAGTAGCACTCACTTCTGAATAGATATGATTCAGCTTGCATTGTTAGAAAAGTTCAGGCTGCAGTCTAACCCACAATTACACATTAACAACTAGATATTGAAGAATTCTGCCCAAAATTAAGAAGTACTCTGCTTTGTTTGACTTTTTATGACTTGCTTTAAGATATTGACCTGTGCTATAATTATTCAGAAGACCTGTCTGATATGTGTTGCCATTCCAAGCAAACCCAGCATTTTCTAGATTTCCTCGATTTGTGCTTTAGAATGAATCTGCAGCAAAAGGAACATTCAGTGACAACTTCTCTTTTTGAAGAAAAGTAGTAGGTTGCTAACCTTGTCTGGAAAAAGTGAGGTGGGAAAACAAAAGCTGGTCTGGTCCCAGATTGTAGCAAAATTCAATTGCAGAACTTTAAAACTGAAGTTTAGAGTTTTCTAGGTTTTAGGAATAAGAGCAGCTTTGGACTTTCTGAACAAGTAGTGGAGGTTTGCCACCTCTCCTCACCTTCAGTTTTTGAGACTGTCCGAAACAGCAATTGCAGTAGGATGGAAATTGGAAACAGTTAAAAGTAGTCCAGAAGCTCAAATAATCTTGGAAGAAACTGTTTCTCAATAAAGCAGTAGATGATCCAAGTACCCACACACAAACCTAGAGATGTGTGCTGTTTAGTACAACTTTGACACCTTCTTTTACATAATTTACTGTCATTTTTTAGATGCTTTAGCATTGGGTTGCTACCCACCACTGGAAGGAAATCTTCACCGTAAACTTCTTCTGATTCCCTCTTACATGACTGAGATTGAGATGCTGTTAGCAATTGAAATTTTCTTGGTTTCTAATGCTAGTAGTATTCAGAGTCCTGGTGCTTCCAATCAAATACTTCAGATAGTACTGAAAAGGTGAGTTCATTTGCTTTTCCAAGTGCATGATTCTGTATCCTCCCCTCAGCTTTCTTGCTTATGTCTTTGATTTGTGTCAAGGAAAAGAATCTTACGATAATCAGTTTAAATCAGTAACTTATAAAATACAATAAATACTAATTTCTTCAAAGTCCTTTTTGTAACATGTTGCCAGTAATAGAAACCTGGTTTTATTATTTTGTCTTTTTGAATTTTCTCCTACTTCTCCTCCCACTACTGTTGGTGTTGTCTTCTAATTTTGCACCATTTCCTCATTTTTTGTGATCAGTCACACATTAGTTAGGAAAAAAGCTTGTTGTGGAAAGGAGCTGGTTCTTCCACGTAATTGCTTCATTTCTGCTGACACATTACAGTAGTTATCGTTTGTTCCCAGTTGAAAGACACAGTTGAAGCACATTTGGGGAGGAAAGGCAGGATGGTAGTTCATATAACACTGCTAATCATCTTAGAATGACTGGTTGCTGGTTGTAACTTTTCTTGATTGTGAAAACTCTTTTTCAGATGTGAAGGCAAGGATGATAACTATCAATGTGCCGTGGAGAGGTTGATTCAAGCTACTAACATATCTACCCCAAAGCTTTTCATAAAGCATTTCACAGTAAATAGTGGCACGGAGCAAGTGTGTGGTTTGGAAAACATTTGTGCACTTGAGTGGTTGAAAGAGAATATGAAGTGGGCAGGAAAAGTCTGGCTTTTTTAGTCATTGATAAGACTTCAGTTATAGTAATCACTGTTCAAAATAACGAATCAATAAATGGTTTCTGTTGTGTTGAAACTTCCCATTGTTAATTTTATATAATTCTGTTTTCTAACTTTTTTTTATGTTTTAACTTCAGTAACCCAAATAACTGTTGCGTTTAACAGGCTCCTGACTTAGCAGATACTTGTTTTTTTTACTACAAATTCAAGATCTACCAACCAGTTGCTAAAGACATAGAATTAAACTGACCACATTTGGATTTTAGGAATTTGTAGCAGAACTGATCTGCTACAGTCCTTTTACACAAGTATTCTCTTGGTTAGCTTTCTTCATTTCAGCCATCTAATTTAGGTGGGAAAAGTTGTTTCTGTTTGTTTGCCAATTTGAAAATTACACAGAGATCTTCCAGAATAAACTAATCTACTTGCTGCAAGCCCTTGACAATAAGCTGTGGAATCCTGCAAAGTACTGGGTCTTTTTCCTAATACAAGAAGTGTGGTAACACCAGAGAGCAGACCATTTTCCTCCTACCCATTATGCATGAGGATGTCAAAGTTTTGAGACTATTTAAGCCTTATTCCTTTTATCACTTGAAAAAGGAAACTTGAGTGTGAGCTGGGAATTCCCCGATTCAAATCTGAACTCTAGTTGTGTATTACCTCAAGGTCCAGGGGGTGTGGGGAGGGGTTTAAGGAGCAGCCACAGCTGCCTCTTTCAAGGAATCTGGCATCATCCCCTTGTGATGCACTAGCTGCTTCCTAGGCTCACCCCACAGTCCACCTCTAGCTCAAGTCATGATGCGGCAAGAGTCAAGAGAGTATGTAGTGGGCCAAATCACTGAAAGTACCGTGTCCACATCCTCAGGCATCAATTGAACGTGATCCCACAACATCAATTAAGACTTGGCTCTGTTAAAGTAGTCTTCAACTTAGCATGATGTAGGTGAGCGATTTTATCCTCAAAGTGCCTGGCAAACGTACTAGCAGCAGGCAGGCCTGCACAAATCATTCTCAGTCCTTTTCCATCTGCAGCACACTGATAATGCAGCTAATTTACCTCACATGACAGTTGTAAGGATTACAGAGAATCTCCGTTGGAGGATTTTGAATATTTAATATTATATTGTATTGATGCACTTAATTTGAAAAACGCCAGTAACAGAACAAAGGATTTGCTGAGTTCTCTAGTGTTACAGTCTTCATCTCTTTGCCATCTTTAGGTAGACTTATTTGCAAACAAGTTAACTCCACAGTAGGCAGAAACAATATTCATACAACAAAAATATAGAACACTTAACTTGCCAGAGTATCAAATTTCCATCGAGATATGAATAAGCTCAAATGACGAAAGAGGAATTGTGTTAAAATAAGTTACTCTATTTGCTAGTCCTTGTTTATAGTTTGTGGAGTTCAGTGCTTTTTCTTTTTTACAACCCGAGGATCCATTCAACACTCTGGCTGGGTTTCATTTCCCATCAATCACATGCATGAGGCCAATAAATAGATTTACTAGTGAGAAAGTTAAGTACTTAGTTACACTTGGCAAAAGGACCCACACCTCAACAGTTTCACATCAATTGGATATGAGCAAAACGGTCACCGCTTGTAATATAGTTTAGAAGTTTAGTTGTAGGGAGTTCTCTAGTCGCATCTGGATTGCTGTATATTGAGCATACTCAGAACAACAGCTGCCTTGGAAATGAAAATAGGTTTGGGGGGTCTTGAAGGATTCTAACCAAGAGCAACATTTATCATTTCAGTACAGTAGTACCTTGGGTTACATGTGCTTCAGGTTAAGAACTTTGCTTCAGGATGAGAACAGAAATCGTGCTGCGGCAGCTGGAGGCCCCATTAGCTAAAGTGGTGCTTCAGGTTAAGAACAGTTTCGGGTTAAGAACGGATCTCCGGAACTAATTAAGTTCTTAACCCGAGGTACCACTATAGTAGAAACCGTGGAGACTTCTTACTGCAGGTGAAAGGGGCAGTGCCCTCTCACAGCAAAAGACTACCATCTTGTGCTACAAGACACACTTGCTTCACCCCAGAAGTCAGTTCTGGCTGCTGTGTGAGTGCATCTATCCTGACCTGTGCTATGGCTCACCTGCCCCCATGCACCTGCTCATCTTTTATCCAAGAAGGAAATATTTGTGCTCCCACCTCTACTCCCATTCCCTGATCCCAATCTTGTATTCCAGAGCCTTCAAGCAGCCAGTCCAATGCCACTGGCATGCCTCTAGAGTGCCATTTCATGCACCTAATGAAGTGGTCATAACCCATGGAAGTTCCTTGCTGCTTTTGTTCTAGTTTTCTTGCTTTGAAAAACTTCCTGCATCGCTTTGGGAGCTTTTGCAGTGTGCAGATTCTTAATCTGCACGCTTACGAGCTTCTCAAAAGGCCCCTTATATGGTGGATTAAATTCAGCTCCAATTTTATGAAATATCCTGGAGACTATTAAAGCACCTATAAAAATTTGGATGAATATAAAAAATAAGGATGACCCCTATCAGCATGAGAAATTAACAAATATGGGCCAACCCAAAATTAAAAATTGGAAATCAAGTAATAATTTGGCAAAATTGGATGAAAAAAGGTATTTTGACATTGAATCAATTAATTGATGAAAATTACAAATTTGTGGAATATAAGACTTTGCAAGTAAAGTATGGATTAACCAGTGAAACTCAATGGCAATACATCCAATTGAAACATGTTGGAAAGGCTGTTTGGCCCTCATGCTATAGCAGCATTGGAAACACCCGTGCTGCTACAAGATTTAATTTCTGCAACAAAAACAAAAAACTCTACACTTGCACTATATAAAACCCTACTCAACAGGAAGAAATATGATTTAGAATATGATAGACAAAAATGAAGAATTAGGGGTACAGATAACAAATGATATATGGGAGTCAAGTATAAAATCAACAGAAACAGCATCTATGGATCTAAGACTTATCCAACAGAAAATAATATTCAGAGTCCACTGGACTCCAGCAAAACTATACCAGAAGAAAATAACAAGTGCAGACAACCGCTGGAGATGTGGGAGTAAAAATATGAACTTAGTACATATGATGATTAACTGCTGGATGATAAGATCATTTTGGTGCGAGGCGAGGATATTTATAGCAAGAGTAATAAGAAATTATTTAGGGGAATTGAATTTAATTCTAAATTATATTCTGGAAACGTGGGAGATTACAAGGGGTCCAAAAAAATGGATGTACCGTGCCATATCAGAAGCAAAAAAAAGTTTTGATGAATTGGAAGAGCCGCAAAAAGAATCCATTGAGCACATGGATTGATAATATGGAGAGACTAGCTACATACGAACGAAATGCACATCCATGCAACTTAAGAATGGAAAAATATGAAGAAATCTGGAAGGAATATTTAAGCGATAAGGCGAACAGTGGTGGGGGAAGTAGGGGGAGGAGAGGTGGGAAAATGTTGTTAGAAAGGTGTAGCCATCGGTATAGCAGTATTCAAATCTGAATTGTAAAATTGTGTTATTAGTGTTATGGTTTTTGTTGTATGTGTCTTTTGCGGTGGTTGTTTGCATTGAAAAAAGGATTTTAAAAAAGGCCCCTTACATAAGAGCCTGGGCAGAGTTGAAGAACCGATTTGGAACAGGCTGGATGGCCCAGCACCCACTTTCCAAGGAGCTTGTGCTTGGTGGGGCATCACTGCTGAGCAGACGTGGAACAGGACCACACGGTGAGCTCAACCAGCTGCCACTGCAGTCCTTGCAGATCTACCAAGCCAGGTGGCATTCTCAAGGAGGGCGATGGGCACATTTCCAGCATCTAACCCGTGGCGCCACAAATGCAGCTGAAGGAGCCATGAAGTAAGCCAGCCATGGCTGGCCCACATAGGAGGCAAGGTGAGGCAACTGCGTTGGGCTGCAGAATCCACAGGAGCAGCCCATCCCAATGTAGATCTTGTTCCTGATGTATTGTTGTTTAGTCCGACTCTTCGTGACCCCCTGGACCAGAGCACGTCAGGCACTCCTTCCACTGCCTCCCGCAGTTTGATCAAACACATGCTGGTAGCTTCAAGAACACTGTCCAACCACCTCGTCCTCTGTCGTCCCCTTCTCCTTGTGCCCTCCATCTTTGCCAACATCTGGGTCTTTTTCAGGGAGTCTTTTCTTCTCATGAGGTGGCCAAAGTATTGGAGCCTCAGCTTCAGGATTTGTCCTTCCAGTGAGAATTCAGGGCTGATTTCCTTAAGAATGGAGAGGTTTGATCTTCTTGCAGTCCATGGGACTCTCAAGTCTCCTACAGCACCATAATTCAAAAGCATCAATTCTTCGGCAATCAGCCTTTATGGTCCAGCTCTCACTTCCATACATCACTACTGGGAAAACCATGGCTTTAGCTATAGGGACCTTTGTTGGCAAGGTGATGTCTCTGCTTTTTAAGATGCTGTCTAAGTTTGTCATTGCTTTCCTCCCAAGAAGCAGGTGTCTTTTAATTTTGTGGCTGCTGTCACCATCTGCAGTGATCATGGAGCCCAAGAAAGTAAAATCTCGCACTGCCTCCATTTCTTCCCCTTCTATTTGCCATGGGCCCAGTGGCCATGATCTTTGTTTTTTGATGTCCAGCTTCAGACCATATTTTGCGCTCTCCTCTTTCACCCTCATTAAAAGATTCTTTAATTCCTCCTCACTTTCTGCCATCAAGGTTGTGTCATTTGCATATCTGAGGTTGTTGATAATTCTTCCGGCAATCTTAATTCCGGCATGGGATTCATCCAGCCCAGCCTTTCGCATGATGAATTCTGCATATAAGTTAAATAAGCAGGGAGACAATATACAGCCTTGTCCTACTCCTTTCCCAATTTTGAACCAATCAGTTGTTCCATATCCAGTTCTAACTGTAGCTTCTTGTCCCACATAGAGACAAGATGTATACAGTATCTTTATTCCTTGTTCCTGCTATGGCACATCACTCCGCTTCTCCCCTGCCTGGGGGGGGAGGGAGAGGGGGCGCCATTTTGTGGTTCGCCTCAGGCGGCAAAATGTCCCGGGCCGCTAATATCCCACCGGCCTTTTTACTGCTTTCCGTCACAGCTCAAAGCAAAGGGCCAACGGCAGCCTCTGCTGCACATGCGCAGAAAGGCGGAGGAGAGGAGCGAGTGGCGACGCCTGCTTGACGCCGCCTGCCTTAAAGCGCCGCGCTTCGGAGGCGTGCGTCCTCCGGCCCGCCCTCCGCCTGTGGCTCCTGGCGTCAGCGTGACGGCGTCGGCCCCGCCCCCTCGCGGACCTCCCGGCGGTTCAGGTACCTCTCGCGCGCAGAGGCCCGCGAGGTCACCGGCCGACGCGACCGAGTCCCACAGGCAACCCGGTGCTTCGGCGAGCGCTCGCTTCGCCCCGCGTGAGGCAATGGGGGCCGCGTCTCTCCCAGCGGCAGCAGCGGGACAGCGAGGAGGAGTAAGGTGAGCTTGTCGGGTGAGATTTCGGAGGAGAGTGCTGGGGGCTTTGAGAGTGGGGAGGACTTTTCTGCTTCTCCGAACGTCTGAACGGCTCGACACGGGTCAAGTTCCGCCGAGCGCTCCAACGTAAGCTGGTGTGCAGTGATTTCCTCACAGTGTTTGGCTTGGGGGAAAGAAGAAGCGCTGGGGTTTTGTTTTGTTTTGTTTGGTGTCCCCCCCCTTCGTCGTCGCTGAGGTAAAGCAACGGGACCGGCGTTTCGCAGGAGGTTCGCGCAGTTTCGAAGTGATTTAGGCCTGCTTCACCTGGAGCGAGGCGCGCTGGCATGAAGGGGGGCTCGCGTCTGTGGCGTGTAGGGGTGACAAGTTGGAATAAAATATGGGGGGCAGGAGAGTCCCACCCCATATAATCGCATGACCGAATGGCAATGCCTATCGACTTTGGGAAGGCCACCCCCTTAAAATATTTTATTGGGGGGTGGGGTGGACAAAGGGACCTCAGTCCCTAGGAGTTGGCCCCTACAGTGGCGTGTTAATAAAGCCGGGCACTGCCCTGCTTTGGGAATAAGGTAATGGGGTCGTGAGCATCATATCTGGAGCCTTTTGCTATGGTAGCCCCGGCTGCAGGTGGTTCTTAAGTTCCCTTTCCATCTTAAGATTTGATATGCGCTCCTCAAAGTGCTTACTTGCAAACAAGCCTCATTGAACTTGAACCGGATTGCTCGGTTGGTTAGAGTGTGGCGTCAATAGCGCTGAGGTTGCGAGTTCGATCTCCGTACGGGACAGCTGCCTGTCCTTGCATTGCAAGGGGTTGGACTAGATAGTCCTCAGGGACCCCTTTCCAACTCTTACAATTCTATTATTCGGAATTGAACTGCTAACTGGATGGGTTGGCAACAAACGCAGCATAATGACAAATGAAGGTCGTAGGCTGCATTTCCCCCTGTATTTAGATCAATTTTATTAAAGGTTTTCGACAAAGAGGAAAAAAGAGACAAAAATGGTTAAGTATCTAAAAATACTGTATAAGGCTGCCGGCATAGTTTTGTATCTCCCAAAGTCAATATGTGATGGTCATTGGCATATAAAAGTTCTGAATCTCTAGGCACCTGTGTGATCCTTCACATGCTTACCTTATGCTGTACTTTTGTAAACATCAGCTGTACTGTTAAAATGTACCTTTTTGTTCAGCCAATCAGAGTGTGTTATGCCACTTTGCCAATTCATAGAGGTTACTCTCCTGTTTCCGCAAGAAACTTAAGTAGCTTTGTCCTGAGTCTGCAGTTTTTATGGTAACCTTTGTGTGTCATGCACTGTACAGCCTTTGAAAGGTGGCTAATCATTTGTCTATAGTTTGTTCTGCTGTATCTCAAATTTCCATTTGGCATGATCTTGATTCCTACCCCCCTCCTGCTCCTTTTCTGTATACAATAAGGTTTTAAAAGCTTGGGGAGATTGTGTGTGGCTT
This sequence comes from Podarcis liolepis, assembly GCF_965112155.1. NCBI lineage: Eukaryota > Metazoa > Chordata > Lepidosauria > Squamata > Lacertidae > Podarcis > Podarcis liolepis. The sequence goes on along the minus strand of NC_139563.1, from coordinate 44,961,142 downwards.
TCCAAGAAACGCTTTAAAACCATTCAGAGTTTCTAAGTATTGGCATTATGTAGTTCTGAAGAATAGGGATTCTGTGCATGTATCTAAGCAATCAGAACTATGTTGACTTTCTATGTGCATTTGAAGTAGCTTTATACCATAACTTAAGATATTTAGATTGTGTTCTTTGGAAACCTGGGAAACCTGCTAATATGTGTTTGTGCATGACACTAAACCATGGTTTAGCACTACCTGGACAATCTCTGGTGAGACTGAGAAAAGCACTGGGCTTGAGTGCTCCTCCATTTCTTTATACTCTGCTGCTGGGAAGAGGATTCCTGCTGAGTTTTATTTTGCTTTCAAATACAGTGGTACTTTGGGTTAAGAACTTAATTTGTTCTGGAGGTTCGTTCTTAACCTGAAACTGTTATTAACCTGAAGCACTACTTTAGCTAATTGGGCATCCCGCTGCCGCTGCGCTGCTGCTGCACGATTTCTGTTCTCATCCTGAAGCAAAGTTATTAACCCAAGGTACTATTTCTGGGTTAGCGGAGTCTGTAACCTGAAGCGTCTGTAACACGAGGTACCACTGTAATGTTGCCTTGTCACATTCTACAAACCAATAATCCTCACTTACAACAAAAACTGGTAAGGTTCAAAGCAAACCACCTTCAAATCATGGGTTATGAAGCTGGCTTAACTAAGCAGTTTGTTTTAAGCCATATTCCAGATTTGTACAAGTTGAAAAGTCAACGTTATCTGCACAGAAATCCTCTGAGCCACATAGGAGGGGAGAGGGATTTTTGCTTGGGCTCATAGCAGCTCATCCATGTAGCACTAAACCATTGTTTAGCGTTATATATCCCCAAACATAAGGGATAGGCTGGAGCAAATATTAACATGGTTAAAGCAGTCTTCACATAATAGAGCTTCCCTTGATCTGGACTCTGTACTTCTGTTGATGCTGCATAGAATAGCTTTAGCTATAAGTAATAGTACCACTCTGTTCTGCCTTTATCACACCACACCTGGAGTACTGTGTCTAGTTCTGGGTGCTACAGTTTAATAAGGATATTGACAAGCTGGGACATGTACAGAGGAGGGCAACCAATATGATCAAGGGTCTGGAAACCAAGCCATATGAGGAACAGTTGAGGGTGTTGTGTATGTTTACCCTGGAAAAGAAGAGACTGAGGGGATATATGATAGCCATCTTCAAATCTCTAAAGGGATGTCACATGGTAGATGGTGCAAGCTTGTTCTCTCCTGCTCTGGAGGGTAGGACCCGAATCAATGGCTTCAAGCTACAAGAAAGAAGATTTCGACTATAAATACCAGGAAGAACTTTCTGACAGTAAGAGCTGTTAAACAGTGGAATGGACTCCTTCAGAAAGTGGTGGACTCTCCTTCCTTGATAGGTTTTAAGCAGAGGTTGGATGGCCATCTGTCGTGGATGCTTTAGAGGGGATTCCTGCATTGCAGGGCATTAGACTATATGACCCTTGGGTCCCTTTCCATTTACAGTTATCTGATTCTATGCTCCAGTTGGTGGTATTGCCCTGAACTGATGTGTTCAGATTACACAAAAAAAGGTTATGACTGACCATCACAAATAGCTTCCTGATGGAACAAACTGTTTGACAGTGGTTGTCTTGTAAGGTTGTGGACTCTCCTTCGTTAAGGTTTTTTAGCAGTGGTTGGATAACCAGGGATGCTATAGTAATAGGTTTCTTAATAAAAAAATTCCTTCCAGTAGCACCTTAAAGACCAACTAAGTTAGTTCTTGGTATGAGCTTTCGTGTGCATGCACACTTCTTCAGATACCTTCAGGTACTTCTTCAGGTATCTGAAGAAGTGTGCATGCACACGAAAGCTCATACCAAGAACTAACTTAGTTGGTCTTTAAGGTGCTACTGGAAGGATTTTTTTTATTTTGACTATGGCAGACCAACACGGCTACCTATCTGTAATAGGTTTCTTGTATTAGCAAGGGGTTGGTGACGCTTGAGGTCCCTTGCAACTCCTTGATTACATTTAAAATCCAGATTACCACAGATTTTCATATATTTATAAACATTTTTTTCTTTTGTGTGCAAGTGTGTGTCTATAAAGACTGGTATTTGAAAAAACTGGAAGTGGTTATTATAAGTTGCTTTTGCCTGCAATATATAGTTAAACTTTTTTTCTGCTCTTCTGTGGTCTCCAGGCAACAGGTTCCTGTAGCATTTTTAATTGTATCCTGGAAAACGTGTAAATTACCACCCAGCAGCCAACCCAGCTAGTACTGGTGCAATACATGTTAGTTGTGACTGTTGCATGTGACTTTCAGATAGTACCCATGATGAGAAGCACTCTTCTTTTCCTCAGTTGATTTTATTTTATTTATAAGAAAGGATGTATGAGTGCCCACATATTTGCTTGTATCTCTCCCTGTCAGCAATGCCTTTACTATTCAAGAATATGTTTTATTTCCCTTAAAGTTTCCTTCAGGGTGGAATTAACTAGAACAGCATCTCCTTGTAATCTGATTTAGTCAGTGTGCTCTTACCATTGTACTGGGGCCGAGGAAAGGCCCTCTAATTAAAAATTAGTACTGTATAGAAATTATCAGGCTTTTGTGTTTACTTGCTTACACAAACTTTTAATTAGTTTCTCAATTTTTAATCGACTTGTGTCACAACAACTTTAAAGTGGTTGTTCCTGCTACTGTTTAGCATCACTGGTGAACATTTTTACGTAAAACCAGATTGTAATTTCACAGTCAAATTCTGTTGCTTAAAGTATAGGCAAAATGAAAGTAAACATATACAAAACTAAATGCATTAATTACATGTTTAATATGTTTTATTTGCTTAAAGAAATTTAGAGGCGATCTGGAATCAAGATTAAAAGAATTGAGATGTTTTGCCGTTGGGGGACTGTGAGGAGGTAAGGCGGCTCTATTCCTACACTTTTAATTGTAGCATATAAATTATTACATCTGCTTTTGGCTTGATTTCTGGGAGTTTTAAATTTTTAGTTTTAGGAATTGTAAATTAGAAGTAAGATTGTAAATTGGAAGATCTAGCGGTCAAAACTATAGAGGTAAATGTACTTTATCATCATCATCATTGAGTAGGCAATTCATACATAGGAAGAATGTGTACTTGTACATCTAAGACAGAATCAGATTCCAAGTAGCAGCCAGAAAATTATCTATGGTTTTGTGTTGCTTATTGCACTGATGTGATAGTTCTGAGTGCATGCTTATATAATTCTAAATTTATTAGTACTGTTACAAGTATTATCTGCATAGCCCAATCCTAATTTAAATAGTCCCAGAATTCTCCCATCTCTATAGCAATTTACCTTTAAGCATTTCGTGGTCTCTTAGGCTGCTTAACTTAGTCTTCATCTTTATTTCTTAGGTTATGTCTCAATAAATTACCATTGCAGCATGTTATCCAGGCAAGAGCTTTATCAGGGGCTGATGCTGTCAATGCTCTACGGCCATTCTATTTTGCAGTGCATCCAGATTTCTTTGGCCAGCATCCCAGAGAAAGGGTAAATACATTTTTCTCCAGTGGTTTAAGCTGCAATCCTAAACACCTATCATGACATCATCATTATTATTGTTTTTTTTAAAAAATGTATGCCACCTGTAATATGTATGAGTTACTCGTGCGTAAGCTGGTGCCTTTCTCAGTTAATTTGCCTTGTTAAACCTTTCTGACTGCACAGCTCCTTCTCATTGTGACTGTCTCAGTCACTGGCAGAATCCATCAGTGGGCGTTTATTGAACCTCTTCCAACATAAAAGTTGTTTGACACCCAGTCTCCTCCTCCTCTCACTGCGCGGGAGTCTTCTGCGCAGGGAAGGCGTGGGTAGCGGAGGACCTGGGCTCTCCTCACTGATGTCCAGTGAAGAGTCCTGGAGCCCTCTCTCCAATTCCCCCGTCTGCCCCCCTTCATCCCTGGTGTTGCGCTGAATGGCTTCCCCCTCTACTGAGCTGTTTCTCCCCCTGCTGCTGGGTCCTTCGCCAGCATCATCTGGGAGCCTCCCCTTCGCCTCTCCCTCCGATGTCAGTTCCCTGACACCACCCTTCATCTGAAGATTACAGGGCAGTTCACAACATAAAAATAGAAAATGAGAACAGTATGGAGATTGAGCTTCATTTAACTCGGTGGGACTTCTGAATTGATAGATACTGTTAGATATTTGTATTATAGACAAACTCTAATACAGTCATGCCTTGGATCCTGAATGCCTTGCGAACTGAACGTTTTGGCTCCCGAATGCCGCAGACCCAGGAGTGTTCCAATTTGCGAACATTCTTTGGAACCTGAACGTCGGCTGCAGCTCCCGATTGGCTGCAGGAGCTTCCGAATGCTTTGGAAGTCAAACGGACTTCCAGAACAGATTCCGTTCTACTTCCAAGGTACCATTGTATATCACTTAAAATATATTTTCATAATGTGTTCCAGAGAACCCTAGGGTCCCTTGGAAACACATGACAGTTATTATAAAATTATATTGTGAGATTAACAGTTACTAAAAGCTTGAGTAAATATGCAGATTTTACCCTGGCACCAGGTGGGCCTCAGAGGAAAGGCAGTGGACTCAAGATGGTGAACATGACTCTTTTTTCAGCTCTCTGTGTTGGTTAGGCTGAAAAGCTGCCTGGCACAACGTAACTCATGGCAGAATAGGGATTTTTTGAACCTGAGTTTCCTCAGTCTTAGTAAACTACACACATTTCCATATAAATATACTGTGAATCAAAAGTTGTTGTGAACAGACACTGTTAATTTATGTGTATTTGCTTTAACCTGGGCCATATTCAAAACTTGAGTAATTCTTTTTCTTGTAATTATTTTCAGGAGATCAATGAAAATTCTTTGAAGAGATTAAATGGTTATTTGGAGAATCTCCAAAAACCAGGTTTCAGGTCTTTAAAACCAACTCGGCTCACTTTTTACGTACGCGAGAAAGAACAAAATCCTTCCAATGTTCAAGAACCATTTGGCTCCTCAGGTATTTTAGACATTTTGGGTCCCACCCCCCCTTACAAAATAAAATGCTTTTGAGTACTTGAAATTTTCTTGTCATTAAAATTTCTAGCCGTTAAGCACTGGGTTGTTGTTTTTTCTAAGAAGCCTCTGAAACAGAGTTTAATTAGATTTAGCCACCAGATTTGTTTCTTTGTGTATCCCTATAAAATTATGGTTTCCCTCACTTAGCCAAAATATAGTGTATAAAACTGCTAAATGTAGACGGGAGGATTTTTTCTGAAAATTAAAGCTGCACTTTTGAAAATTCATGTAGACTCTAAATCAAAAAGATGTTGAGTTTTTGATTTGAAAATATTAACTATTTCTCACTTTACTATATCCTGTTCTAGAAGTTATTAGCACAATGAACTGAGAATTAATTATGAATAATCACTTTTAACAAGTTCTTTTATTTACCATCTAATACGTAGTAATCTTCAATTGTTGGAGCAGGGTGCTGTGATAATAGACAAATACACTGATGTTTCTGTGTCTTAGTATCATGCATACCTGCCCATAGCACTTCACAGCTATTGGCTTATATTTCAGTGTTGTTGTTTTTTATCAGAGTCCCGTAGTGCACTTCATCCAAAAATAGCATTAGGAAAAGCCTTCACAGTGGAGCCTGTTCATACCAATCTTGGAGCATGGGGACTTAATCTGCTGAGTCCAGGAGCACTGTCAGTTGAAATCAAATCAGTTAATAACAGTAGTACTACAGTTTAATGAAGTTGACTAGGAGATTAATCCATGCAAGCCATGGTTTGCATTATCTTTGGTAAGGCAAGCATAAGGAAATGCATTCTGTTAAATACTGCCTTGTTCTGGGTTTGCATTTTGTAGGATTTCGAGCAGTCAGTTTCACCTTGCGCACCAGGGACCTGCTAAGCACAGTACTGGACATCCTGAACTCCTGTAACTTATCTACGGAGCATGTCCAAATCTTGAATGGCAAAGTGGCAACTCCGTCTAACCAGTCAGCAGAAAGAATCTTCCACAGGCCTATCAAATGGGACAAGACTTACTACTCTTTTACTGGATTCAAGGATCCTGAGGAAGAACTTGAACAGGCTCAAAGGATGGAAACTACACTAAGGTACTGACCTTAGTGACATCACCTCCCTCAATTTCAGAGTCTTAAGAGGCCTTTTCAGGATTTTGAACCAATTGATTTTTCACCAGGAGATGTCACAGGTAGAAGTTGGCAACTTCTGCTTGCAAAGCATATGATTTATCCCAAACAGCTATTTTGTGTCTCGTATTTTAGACTTGAATGATTAATTTTTAAAACATTTGAGTAGGGAAGTGTTGAATTTGGAACTCCTACCAGGCATACAAGCATGCTATGTGAATGGACTTCAGCTTGCACAATGGAAGTTCAGTTTCCGCTGCTCCCCCACTGCAGCCCCCAGCTCCCCATGCACCCAAAATCTACCCCACAGATTCCCTAACTGGGAAATAGATGGATGTGGGAAAGTAGTATTTGTGAAATAGACTTTGACTTGACCATCACAATTTGAATTGGTTATCTACTGATAGCGACATGCTTTTTCCATCCCTGAGAGTACATACAGAAATTTGCATGCACAATTCTAGAATGACAGCCACACTCTTTAACTTTACAATGGTACCTTGGGTTAAGTACTTAATTCGTTCTGAAGGTCCGTTCTTAACCTGAAACTGTTCTTAACCTGAAGCACCACTTTAACTAATGGGGCCTCCTGCTCCCACCGCGCTGCCAGAGCCTGATTTATGTTCTTATCCTGAAGCAAAGTTCTTAACCTGAAGCACTATTTCTGGGTTAGTGGAGTGTGTAACCTGAAGCGTATGTAACCTGAAGCATATGTAACCCGAGGTACCACTGTATATAGTTGTCACTACGTTGCCATCAGTCCTTCTAACTGTTCACAGGCTGACAATACAGGTTTCCATGAAAATGTTCTTTCCTCCAAACTATTTACTTCCAGGAATGTTGGCAGTTTTGAAGAGCACCATAGGGAGGCTAGCCACAACTTTTAATCAACAAACCCATAGAAATTCTTCGTTCGGTATACAACTGCAAGTCATTCTCCAAGTGTGGATCTTTATGTAGCCAAAAAGGCAGCATTCACACTCGAGATGGACAAATCAGCAGGATTAGGGGAACCTGCAGGGGTTTGCAGAAATATAACAGATAATTCACAGGGAGGGAAACAAAACAACCCAGTGAAGACTAAGCATGCTAAATTGGTACTGAATGCCCAGATACCTTGAGAGAGAGAAAACAGGGAGGTGGAATGGTACATCCTGGAAGAGGGTGTGGCTGGCTGTGTGCTAGATAAATATTAATTGAAAGTTCAGTCAGTAGAACATGAGAGACTTAATCTCAGGGTCATGGGTTTGAACCCCACATTGAGCCAGATATTCCTGCATTGCAGGGGGTTGGAATAGATGACCCACGTGGTCCCTTCCAATTCTACAATTAGTTCTATGATTCCATAATTTTAAGAAGGTTCCTGATGTGCTCTCACACTTTTTCTGATACATAAGCACTTTAGATTTCTGCTTAAAGTTTAGCGTTAATCCTCTTGCCCAATTACTGTGTTTTTAAATCTCTTTGTGATTTCTAGTTCTTGGTTAGATAGTAATGAACAAAGTGCAGAAAAGAAGCTGAAGAATAGCTTACCACTCAGGAAAGAGCTAGACCGTTTGAAAGGTGAACTTTCTCATCAGCTACAGCTCTCTGATATCAGGTAACAAATTAACTTAAACTGTGTGAAAAAGCAATGGTTTTTATTTTTTTTAAGATTAAGGGTGGAACAGAGCAACACTGCTGGTATGTGATAGACTCCAGCAAATGTATTTTAAAGGTACCAGAAATGTGTGCTTACAATGCTAGTCCAAGTGTTATAATGGTCAATGCAATTTTATTCTTAGTTTAGTTGCATTTTTAAGCAGCTGTGTTCAGTGCATCAATGTTTTAATACCCTCCCACACAATTGTTTCAACAGCAAAAAATAGTTAAGAACACAAAAAAGCAAATATATTTAGAACAAAACTAGATAAGAGCTATATAGACACCCGTGGCAGTCACCCATTCATCCAAATGGTCAAAGTTTCTATTTGAGTTATAGATCAAGTTCTTATTGCTCAAAGCTGCTTGTCTGCTAATGACAAATAATAATGCATTTCATTGACTATCTCTGTCACTCTTTTGTTACCTAAGTTGCTGTGCAATTTAAAAGGAGTGAAACATGCTGGTGTTGGTTTGGTTTTTTTAGATGGCAGAGGAGCTGGGGTATCGCCCATCGGTGCAGCCAGCTACACAGTCTAAGTCGGTTAGCTCAACAAAGCCCAGAAGCGCTAAGGAATGCTAAAGGTACATTCTTTTGCTACAGTTTTTTTTTCCTTTCACTTGTCAATGATATTATGCTGCTCTTTAAAGAAAATTCTGAATCTTTTAAGCTGGTGCAAGTTGGTTTCCTGCTTTCCTTCTCAGCAGAATGTGGGGTGCTGTGTTTGAACTTTAAAGCCCTAAATGATTCAGATCCTACATGTCTCCAAGGTTGCATTGACTGAGGCTAAAGCTATTAGTGGCTACTAAGCACAATTGCTATATGTTACTTCGTCTGTCAGAGGTAGTTTATTCTGGACACAAGCTGCAGGGGGATTGCAGGTGGGGAGAACGCCATTTCACTCAGGCCCCACTTGCAAGCTTTCCTGTTGGAGAGCACCATTGCCTTTGGAATTACCCAGCAGAGCTCTTTGTATGTTCCTATCCTACCGACCCTGATCTCTGTGATGACTCAAAGCACCCATATGAGATTATGTTGGTGTTAACGCATAGGGTTTACTTATGTATGTGGGTGCCAGGAGTTCAGGCGGGCCTAGAGAGAGATGCCTAGTGGAGGACAGCCTAAAAGAGACCTTAGATCTGTAGCAGGGGATTCACAGGGAACCTTTTGGAATCCCAAGACAAATTCCCTTTGTTGTCAGTCAACCCCACTCCAAAAAAGCTCAGCTGTGAATAGTGACCCCCCCAAAATGCCTCCTCTTTTCAATAGGTCGCACAGTGATATTTACAGACCGTTCAGGCATGAGTGCAACAGGCCATGTTATGCTAGGAACTATGGATGTTCACCACCACTGGACCAAAGTAAGAACTGGTAACTAAATTATATATATATATTTTTAAAAGTTGCCGTTTCCAGCCTGTTTTAATATGTATGTGGAGTGCAAAAAATTATGTGGGCAACCTCCCTGTTTCTGGTTGACACAACCTGTCACTGATTTCTTAAGGAGAGTTTGTGGTGTCTTGCTGCTGGAAAGTGGAGTTACAGCATTGTATGTGCGTACAGTAATTGACTCTTTCTCTAGTGCCTTAATGTCTAAAACAACTAACTCACAACTCTAAAAGATAACTTATAAAGCTATATTTTGGTTCTAGTTAAGGATTACATGAATGCATTTTTTTTAAAGCCTTCCTGCAGTTCTGATATCTCTGTAATATATTGAGCTAGTGCAGGGCAGGCCTAACTCATGAGCTCCCTCCTCCCTCCCTCCCACCCCTCCCTGCCTTAAGGGATATGTTGGTACCGTCTTGTATTTAAAGCACTAGTCTGGTAGCCATTTGGCAAGGAATTACGTGTAGGCGAGTGAGGGGGCTTCCGAAGAAAGCTAAGCATCCCACTCTGCTAGCCCCTAAGGAGCTAGTGAAATGTTATGCAGGCTAGTAGTCTATGTGAGCTTATTTATGAGGTTGTGTCAGAGCCACTTTGACTATAGCTGATACTAACCAGAGTTCCTATTTACAATTTAATGCTTTTGTTTAAAAAATAGCCGTGCACTTAAACCTTTTCTGGGGTTAAAATCTGAAGTGAATAAATGGTGTCCCTGGGTTATCAGCTGTATTTTATTTACCGTAGATTATTGTGATTTTACTGTTTTATCAAATGAAAATTTGTAAAAACTGAAACGGCATTAACAGGTGAGAACAAACCGAAATACATCAAAATGGAAATACAGGATGAGTCACCTGACAAGGTTGTAAAAACGTTAAATCATTTTCATAAGATTTGCTGAAATTACAAAATCCTTAAATTGGTGCCTAAAACCCCTCACAGATATTTCCAACTTGATTTCATTAGGTAGAAAGTTCAAGTCTCAAGCCCGGGAGCTTATCATTTTCCATTAACAGTAACTCTCTGCTGATAAAGAGTTTCTAAAACGTACATTTGGACAGTTGGGTGGGAGTTGGTTGTGTTTGATCATGTCACCCACTTAAATAAACCTTTTAATTTGTGCAGATTTTTGAGAGATTGCCAAGCTACTCTGCACTTCAGAAAAAAGTGCTGCTTTTGGAGGACCGCATAAGCCATATTTTGGGAGGCATACAAGTAGGATACATTGAAGAGCTTCAACCGATGCTGATGCTTGAAGAGTATTACTCTGTCCTGGACAGCTTTTACAATCGAGTGCGTAACAGCAGGCTCCCATTTCACCCTCACAGCCTGCGTGGGTTGCAAATGATTCTAGAAAGGTGTGCATTTGCGAAGATGGACGGTGATGATGATATATATTAACCTGCTGCTTGTTGTACCAAAGTGTCTCAAAGGGACTTGCGTAATAAAAATAGAAATTGGCAAAATGTTAAAACCAAATAGTAAAACAAGACCTAATGTGCTCATCCACGTAGGTATGATTTTATTATACAGGAAACAAATCCTACCCACCCCACTTAAAAGGATGAGCGCAACAAAGAGGCCACAGATATAGCTAGTTACCCTCTCAACTAAGGGCAAAAGGCTTGGGTAAATAAAAATCTCGTTGCCTGGTGCCTAAAACAGATGGTGATGGTGCCAGGCATGCATCCCTGGGGAGAGAACTCCACAAGTGGGGAGCCATCAATAAAAGGTCCATTCTTGTGTTACTACCTTCCACACACTTCTCAGAGGGCAGCCTGAGAAGGGTCTCAGGTGACAAATGCTGGGTTGGGTTAGTTCATGTGCAGAGAGGCGGTCCTTGAGTTAATTGGATACCTGAGCCACACAAGACTCTATAGGTTAAAACCAGGACTTTGAACAGACCCTAGAAACTAACTGGCAGCTAGTGCAGTTGTGCCAGAGTTGTTACATGTTAAACCATTTTCCCCTGGCAGGCAATCTGGCCACTGACTTTTGCACTAGCTGCAATTTCTGAACTGTCTGCAAAGCATTGTGCATTACAGTAATGAGGGCTGGCCCACTCATGTGGCAATGTGAGGCAACTGCCTTGGGCAGAAGGATCCACAAGGGCAGCAGATCTGGCCTCTAAGGCAGAGGTTTTCAACCTTTTTGAGTCCATGGCTCCCTTAAACCACATTCCATTTGTGGCACCCCATGGGGCTCAGGAGCCCAGTTATGTCACCCCTTCCCTGCCAAGCTGGCAGCCTCTCACCCTTTTGTGAACACCCTTGTGGAGTGTTCCCTCAGCCTCCTCTCCCCTTTCCTTGGGAGTCCTCCAGGCAGCTGCTGCTGCCATCCCTGAGGTGCCCTCCTGCCCCAAGGAGAGGTGCCTCCCAGAGGACCACCTGCGGAGCTTGTATCCAGGGCTGCTGCAATAAAGAGCTGTGCAAGCCTTTGGGAGGCAGAGACAGGAGAGGGCATCAGAGGAGAGAGGGAAGGAAAGAGGGACACAGGCCAGTGTTGCCCAGGGCACCCCTAACCATCATTCAAGGCACCCCAGGGTGCCACGGCACCCTGGTTGAAAGCCACTGCTTGAAGGAATATTGTCTGCTGCAGCAGCAGTGGCAGCAACAGCTACAGAGCATTCTTTGGAGGCAGGAACTTCCTCCTTGACAGCTCCATTTTTTTTAAGAGTTCCAGCAAATTACAGACCAGTTAGATTTAATATATGTTCCAGGGACACTGATGAAAAGTACCATTAAATAGAGAATTACGAAGCATCTCAAAGAAGCAGAATCAGCATGGCTTCTGCAATGGTAACTCTAGTCTGTCTAATGTTTTAGCATTATTTAAGAGTACCAATAAGCATGTGCATATGGGTGATTCAATAAATAAGGACTTATCTTCTTGGGTTAAGTTTCTATATTGTGAATATTACTTTAAGCAAAAACTTTCCATACAAAACGGACCACCAGCTTTTTTGCACTATCCTTAATGTACTGTCCCTGTTTTATTGCAGTGACAGGTATGCACCATATCTGCATGAACTAGGGCACTTCATCATCCCAACAACCTGTGATCCAGCAGCACTCCAGTGGTTTATGATCACTAAAGCACAGCAAGCACGAGAGAAACTGAAAAGAAAGGAAGAGTAAGTGCTTCTTAAAGCTCAGTGCTACTGCTCCGTTCTGTGCTTGACATCTTGGGAGGTTTCCAAGGAGATTGATGGGGAGGAACCAACACTTAAATGTGTGTAAAAAGTGTAGTTCAACTTAAAAACTACCAGCACCCTCCACTGATTATAAGAGTGTGCTGCTTCAGGAAGTTGTGAAAAACCTCTTGCCTAGTTTGCCCTGCTATTAAATGCTGTGCTCTAGGTTCTCATCTGGATGTGTTAGCGCAAATATACATACAACCACACACCATGGTGAGCGGGGAGCATGAGAGAGGGTTGAGGACCTAGTTTTCACCTGGCCTTAGTGCCAGCCAGTCGCTAACTAGTTCAGTTGCCTCCCTTTCCTGGCCCAACTAGGAATTTGGAAAAGGGTATGATAACTAAGACAAAACCCTGGAATACAGTGGTAGTGCAACTGACAACCTAGCAGCCCAAGACAGAGGATGGGATGTGCATATCCAGGGCCGGATTTAGGTTTGATGAGGCCCTAAGTTACTGAAGGTAATAGGGCCCGTTATATGTCCAGGTGTCCTTTGTCAACAACAAATTGTCACTGTTTTTTGTGTTGAATATATGCTATATGGTCATTTATGGACCTACAGTGGTACCTCGGGTTAAGTACTTAATTCGTTCCGGAGGTCCGTGCTTAACCTGAAACTGTTCTTAACCTGAAGCACCACTTTAGCTAATGGGGCCTCCTGCTGCTGCCATGCCGCCAGTGCACGATTTCTGTTCTCATTCTGAAGCAAAGTTCTTAACCCGAGGTACTATTTCTGGGTTAGCAGAGACTGTAACCTGTAACCTGAAGCGTATGTAACCTGAAGCGTATGTAACCCGAGGTACCACTGTATTCCTTTATTCTGATCTCCCCCACAGCTGGGTACAAGATTAGCCATCCATTAAACTGATTATTTGCAGTTTGGGAAACACTGGGGGGGGGGGGAGAATATGGGTCTCTTGTAGCGGAATGGATATTTCCAAAAGCTGAAACACAAGAACCAATTCTGTATTTTCTCCCCTTCACATTTATAACTTTGGAATGGGGGTTTAGTTTATGTTTATTATTTCAGGTCAATGGTGTTAGAGAAGAAACTGATCAAGGCTTCAGCTGAGAAATTTCGTCTCCAAAGGCTGTACAAAGAACCCAGCGTTTCCTGCGTACAGATGATCCATTCTTGCAATAGACTGCTGGAGGAGGAGTTGCTTCCCAACTTGCAAGGCATGCATCTCTGCATTTCTCATTTCTATTCTGTGATGCAGGATGGAGACCTCTGTATTCCTTGGAACTGGAAACACTGAAGGCACCAACTGAGTAAACTTGACCAGTCCAATATTTTCCTAGGAAGCAAATGAACAGTCGGAACTACTTAGACTAAATTATTGAGATGCTCGTTTTTTATGCCAGTATTCTACAAGTAATCCAAGACGCTTCCTTGGTTTTCAGCTGCTGCTAAAGCAACAAACTACTAAGTCAGTTTGTTTATGCAGCCTCACAAAAGGCTGAGTGGTTCCTATGTGAAGTCCGGGATATGCCTGCTTCAGGGTGATCACTGAAAGGATCTGTTGGGGGACAAGATGTGCAAAACGTGGATGAAATCTAAAGAAGACAAAGGCATGTGGGTTTTTTATATATTCAAAATCTGTCAGTACATCCTCCAATATAAATGAACAGTATGGATTTTAATATATAAGAAATTGTACTTAGAGAATTGAAGTTGGCCTTGAAGCTTATCTCTAGCACAGATTCCCCCCCCCCCCCACTGTTGGGACTATAAAAACTGAAGAATGGATATTTTTCAGACGCTGCCAATATTCTAGTTGAGCATTTGTACATAAAGCATACAGCAGAGTATTTATTTTGCAGAAGTACAGTACAGCTTGTTTTGACAAAGTTTTATAAATGTCTATGGAAAACCTTTACCCATTAGCATTGCACTTTCAAATTTTTTTTAAGATGAAATTTACAAAATAACTTACTGTGTTGCACATTGATTTGTAAACTGTACTCTTTTCAGCCATGAGACTGGTGTGTGATTCTCTCCAGGTGCACTTACAGCTTATTCTAGCCAAAGCATAGTACATGTCCACACAGAAACAGCCTGTTCACATTACTAGGTACTGTGGGGAATCTACCCATAAGACACAGGGCCCTCTAAGCTCCACCGGATACCCCTGTGTCAAAAGAAGGAAGTTTATTTATGCAGAGTGGGGAAACCTACTCTGCATGAAATCCCTAATGTTTGAAAAGTCAGATCCCTGAAATAAGCACCTTAAAAGACGTGTCTTGCCGTCTTCAGACGCAAAAGACGCATGCAAACTGTACCAAATGAGAGTATTAGTGTGAGGAAGAGTATTGAGGAAACCAGTTTGCCATGAGATTGTCTACCAAGTACTTGGTTTCATCTCATTGGGGTAAAATGCAGCACTGTTGTTGTTTTTCCTCTTTAAATTTTTTAAAAAAATACCTTTCGTTTTTACGTGTTTATAATGTATGACTAACTCAATGAAATCTCTCAACAGGGAAAGGAAGAGGTGTTAACACTTTTGTTAGTGCAAGTAGTGGAACACCTTTGGTTTCCGTGGAAGCTGATGGCATTCATATTCTCAAATAATGATCCCTAAGCTTCTGGGTACATATTTGAGTGCTGCTGGATGTCATTAGTCTGAAAGTTCCGTTGTCCTGTGTCAGTATTTTTAAATTACTCCTGATGAGATGTCAGTGTTGTTCTTCAGAAATAAAACAGTCTTAAACTTGCATGACTAATGTTTTTACGGTTTAATTGTTTGGATGAAAGGGGTTGATAAAAGGCCTGTTCAGTGTTACCCACTTAGTCCAATGAGCCTTATCAACATTTCTCTCCTCCTAGGCCTTTGACTGATTAATCAGTCTGTGGCTTTTTGAATGTGTTTGGAAGAACGGGATCATTGAGGGTTTTTTGTTTGTTACACATTTTGTGTTTTCATTTTGTATTTGTGACCTTTTGCCCTGTGACCTTCAGATGAAGGGCAATGTACAAATTAAATAAATAAATAGCCATAGATGGCACCCTGTCAGCAGCTCAGTACATACCCTATGTTTGCTTCATGGCTGGAACTGGAAAAATAAAAGGGGTGTGAGTGTCAAGCTCTTAGCAAGACTGCAATATAAAGCCATTGATCTACATTATATTTGATAGGTCACAATATGCCCTGCCTTACATGTTCATATATAACTGAGCCTTCCTGTTGTTGTCCATATGGAATATCAAAACATGTAGCTATCCTATTCCTAATATAAGAAGAGAATAGTGTGAACATTGTATTTGCAAACTAGTTCCAAGCCTTGCCAGTAGGGGGCAGACTTTCCAAAAGAATCCTGAAAATCAGAGTTAGGAGCAAAAGCATGGAGCCCAGCTAAAAACAAAAGTTTCTCCACTGTTACCTATATTCTGTTCTATGCTCTCAACCCCAAGGTAAGAAGGTCAAAGTTCTTTACTGTTTCACCATGGAATATTGAAGAACAATCAAGTACAGTGGTACCTCGGGTTAAGTACTTAATTCGTTCCAGAGGTCTGTTCTTAACCTGAAGCACCACTTTAGCTAATGGGGCCTCCTGCTGCCGCCATGCTGCCGGAGCATGATTTCTGTTCTCATCCTGAAGCAAAGTTCTTTACCCAAGGTACTATTTCCGGGTGAGCAGAGTCTGTAACCTGAAGCGTATGTAACCTGAAGTGTATGTAACCCGAGGTACCAATGTATTGGGGTTTAGCGTCCTTAGGAAATAGCTCAGCTACCAGTGCTGTCGTCTGGAACAATCTTTCTATACTGAAAAGTGCTCTCAAAAAGAAGATAATTACAATTGGGATTGTTATGGCATTTGTACTGTCTCGTGTCAGAGGAGGTATATGCTGGCCAGTCTTTGATATAAATACAGTGGTACTTTGTGTTAAGTACTTAATTCGTTCCGGAGGTCCGTTCTTAACCTGAAACTGTTCTTAACCTGCAGCACCACTTTAGCTAATGGGGCCTCCCGCTGCCGCTGCGCCGCCGGAGCCCAATTTCTGTTCTTATCCTGAAGCAAAGTTCTTTACCCGAGGTACTATTTCTGGGTTAGCGGAGTCTCTAACCTGAAGCGTATGTAACCTGAAGCGTATGTAACCCGAGGTACCACTGTATTGTAGCCAAAAGCTCTTGGTTGTTATGCTACTTAGGGTTAAAAGGCTTAAAATACAGGAAGATACCTTCTAGCAAGCCAGACCACTGGTTCATCTAAGCTCAACATTGTCTATGTGGACCAGCTGTGACACTCCAAGTTTTGACAGAGGACATCTACCTGGAGATGCTGGGGATAAAATCATACAATTGTAGAGTTGGAAAGGGACCACAAGTATCCTCTAGACCAACCCTCTGCAATGCAGGAACCTTTTGCCCAACATGGGGCTCAAACTCATAACCTTGAGATTAAGATTCTCATGCTCTACTGACAGAGCTATCCCAGCAGCTAGAACCTACCATCTCTCTGCAAAGCAGATACTCTACATTTGAGCTATAGTCCTTCCTCCTAAGTATTAGGAGTATCGCAGGTTCGATAATGACCCATTCTACAAGTTAGTCAAGGGGAGAATGACTGGTACAGGCCCTAAAGAGTGCAGGTTGCTCATACATACATTCCAGTTCTCAAATGGCACTTTTAGTGTATTTTTTAAAATAAAAAAATAACACCCTTAGAGCTACACTATGAGATTAATTACGTGATTAATAATGCTTGCAGACACCCTGCTGGCTAGGCAATTCTCAGCGAGCTGAATGCAAAATGTTCCATGGCATTATTTCCCGATGTGCTGGATGCATAGCTATGCAGCATTTATTATAGAGCTGAGTAGGGGAGACACCCTCAAGGGAAAACAAAAACTAGATCTGTCTCAGGTTATTATAAACTGAGAATTGATGGGCATTCCCAGTAGCTTGTTGCTAAGCAGCCAGTAGATACAGTTGCCCATAACTCTAGTTTTCTTTAAATAAAGTGTGTTCATCTGCAAGCATAACTATGCTCTTGTCACACTCCTGTCTTCCACTGCAGATGGGGCGGGGAGTCTTTATACTATTTTGGGGTCTTCGGGCCAATTTTTAATGCGTGATACAGGTACAGTCTTTCTTGGGTCACCTGCGGTATAAGGGGAATGTGTGCATCAAAACACCCCAAAATTAAGCTTGTATATGTTCTAAACACTGAAGCATTCGTGCTATATCATTGTAAATTTTGTGCTCTTGGACTGTTAAAGACCAGAGGAGATGAGCTGTTCCTCATGGACTTTCATGGCTGCAGAAGAGTCTTACAAGTTGGGGAAATACATTCTTCCCATGAGTTATTAGCCATAGGTGGTTAATACCTAATACCCAGGTAGAAAACGTTTGGAAATCTTAACAGCCTTTACCAGTAGCAGAAATATTTTTACAGCAGCCACATAGTGGAAGTTCTTCATTTGCACTCTAGCTCTGTGATTATGTGGATATGTCTAGTCTCGCAAAGAACCATAGAATCACAAAGTTGGAAAAGACCCCCGAGGGTCATCTAGTCCAACCCCCTGCAGTGCAGGAATCTTTTGCCCAATGTGGGACTCGAACCCACAACCCTGAGGTTAAGGGTCTTCTGCTCTACCGACTGAGCACACTCATGGCACCCAATGGTGCCTGTGGCCAGTTGCATTCCACATAGTGATGGTAATAATCAGGAAAGCAAATAGAGGGTGGGAGAAAGAGAGAAGAAGAATCACATTTGCACAGCAACAACTCAAAGGAATATTTTTACCTTATGGGCATGGGCATTTCTGCTTGGTGCTCTTCATGTATTGTTGGACTCCAACACCTCTATCAACCCCAGCCACTGTGGCCAATGTTCAGCAATGATGGGAGGAGTCAAGCAATATCTGAATACTCACGCACTGGCTACCTATGGTCTGAACAGAGTTGTGATCCATGTGACGGTCACCTCCAGGCTTGACTACTGTAATTTGCTCTACGCGGGGCTACGCAGAAACTCCTGTGGGTGCAGAATGCTGCAGCGAGGCTCCTCACGGGGTCTCTGCCCTGGGAGCATATTCACCCTGTGCTTTTCCAGCTGCACTGGCTGCCGGTGGAGTACAGGGTCAGATTTAAGGTGTTGGTTTTGACCTTTAAAGCCCTTCACGGCCTAGGACCCTCGTACCTACACCACCTCTCCCGGTATGCCCCACGGAGAGCCTCAAGGTCCATAAATAGCAACACCCTAGTGATCCCGGGCCCTAAGGAAGTTAGATTAGCTTCAACCAGAGCCAGGGCCTTTTCAACACTGGCTCCAGCCTGGTGGAACGCTCTGTCTCATGAGACCAGGGCCCTGCAGGATCTGATTTCTTTCCGCAGGGCCTGTAAGACAGAGTTGTTCCGCCTGGCCTTTGGCTTGGAGCCAATTTGATTCCCTCCCCCTCTTTCTTTCTTTCTTTCTTTCTTTTTTCTTTCTCCTCCTGTGATGAGGCTGCATTTTAATATTTTAATGTTGTATTTTAATCTTGTTTTTAAGTTGTATTCATTCAACTTGTTTTTATTATTGCTTGTTAGCCGCCCTGAGCCCGGCCTTGGCTGGGGAGGGCGGGGTATAAATAAAAATTACTATTATTATTATCATCATTATTACGAAGATGGCCCTGTAAATCTGCCTGGATGGAAGATTATCTGAGAGCCACGGTTGCTCTGCATTCTTATATGCAATAACCAAATGCAAGCACTATTTAGAAGACATCTAGAGGACACCCCTGCACCTTTCTTGCACAAACCAGTCAAAATCAAGGCCAATAAGTATTATAATCTCAATATGCCCTTGCTGTGTCTTTAATTTCTCATGTGTAAATCAGTAGTGGTAGTGGCCTAAAAGGGATGTGAGGTCAGGCAGGCTGAAGCACACCCTGAAACTGCTATATAAATATTGGGTGCAGCTATTCATGGGACATGGTGATTCTATCTCTACACGCCCCCTTCCCTCTTATTTAAATAAATTGAGAGATTATGGGAAGGATAAAGAGAGACTCCCAAGGAGCTAACCTGTGCCTCTGAATCAAGTCTACCGTTTCTGATGCAGCTGGAGCTTGTTTCAAGGAGCGCTGCTTGCAGTACCTCATTAACAATGGGGTTACAGTGGGCTAGAAAATTTGAGAGAGCCTAGCGTGCCAGGGTCAGCTGCCCTTGCTTCCTCGCTCCTCCTCCACCCATGTGCCTAAAAATAGAGATAATCAGGTTTCAAAGAGGAAAAGGAATGGAAAGGTCAAGTGTCATGACCCCAGCTGTATTCTAACACTGCTTTTCTCTCCAACTCTGTTTTCCTTAGCTGGGCCTCCCCATCCTCCAGCAAGCAGCAACAGCAACAGCAGCCCCTTTTAAGAGGAGCGAAACCATCTCTACAGCGTGATCTTGGTGCTATTCATGATCATCAATTGCCTTTGACTGTTTTACAACCCCCATCCCTTCACCATCTTCCTGCCTGCTACTCTTGGACTACTTATCCTTCACACACACACACACACACACACACACACACACACACACACAAAATCCCTAATTATAAAGTGTAATTTATTAGGCCAATTACGGAGTCAACAAAGCCATAATTGCTGCAGCTCAAGTGCCTTGGAGCCAGATGTGAAACGCAGTTTTTTGGGGGGACAACAGGCCCAGCATTGTAAGTCTGAAGTGGCACTTCTGCTTTTAACTCCTCGAGTATTGCATTTTCCGCACACAAACCTTTAGCAGGGTAGGGAAGGGGTTTTATTCCACCCCCGTCTTGAGCCATCTGCAGAATGCATTTTTAACCTTTGTAAACCGCTTAACCAGATGAAACATCTAAGCGGTGCACATTAAAACTGTACATAAAAGTCAGAAGTTAAAAACATGTTGACCTAAAAGAAAAAAAAGGTCAAAAACCCAGTAGTTAAAATAGACATAATTTGTTTAAAAAAACAAAACCACCCATTAAATTGTATGTCGACCCTCCCTATCTGCATAGGCTTGCATAAGCAAAAATGTTTCAGGCAGACACCTAGAACAGCAGAGCAAAGATGCCTACTTCAATATCAATAGGCTGTTATTTTCTTCATTTTCTTTTACATTAAATTCAAGGTGGTGATTTAAAGGCCACTGAAGAACATAAACACCAAGTCCCTTAAGGACCATCTTCCCCACAGGAGCACCCTTGGGTGCACTCTGCAGCACCCTGCCAGCCGATGTTTGGTGGGTGACTACTAGAAGTGGGCCTCTCACACCTGTGATGGCACCAACTTCATGAAATGGCCTCCTCAGGGAAGTCCTTCAGGTTTCAGCATTAAGGCCAAGTTCAGTCCTGGTCCTCCAGGAAGGCTTTTGGGCCTACACACAAGACCTTTAATAAAGCACATTTGAAACACATCCTTTCCCTTCAGAGAATTCTGGGCACTGTAGTTTGTTAGGGTTGCTGGGAATTATAAGTCTGCAAGAGGTAAACTACAATGCCCAGAATTCTTTGAGGGAATTTGAATGTGCTTTAACAGTATAGCGTATACCACATTTGAAGCTTTTGCTTGCTTCGTTTGCTTCTGCTTCTCCTCTTTTGCGTTATGCACTCCCTCTGAATTTATAATTTAAATTGTGCTTTGTTTTCCATAGTACTCTGCCTATTTTTGTCGTGGTTCCGTTTTTTTACCTCAGTGCTACACTGTTTTGTTTTCCCCCCCTGAGATTAAGTCACTTTGGTTTAAACCAGGGATGGGGAACCTGCGTCCCTCCAGATGTTTCTGGACTTCAGCTCCCATCAACCTCAGCCAGCTCACACTGGCCCTTTCCATTGAGCCTGCAGTTGTGCCGTAAAGAGGGGTGAGGGAATAAAAGCAGGGAAATCAGTCATGGATGCCATCCTGGCTCTTCTCACTGGAGTCTAGTTGATCGGCAACGGTTATATATGTCACCTGAGGCGAACCACAAAATGGTGCCTTCCTCTGCACCAGGGGAGAAGGCAGGGAGTGAAAAACCACATCGGGAACAAGGAGGAAATAAAGATTTACATCAGGATCCGCTGCCCCTATGGATTCTGCCGCCTGAGGCGGTTGACTTGCCTTGCCTCACGGGTAGGCCGGCCCTGAGTGGTATGGCAGGTTTCATGCGATCCATTTGCACATTGTTTCCAAGACATTTATGGATTCCAAGTCAAAATGATGACAGCGAGTCTGGGCTTGCCCACATCCCCAGAAAAATGCAATTTGGCTGCTGAATTTGATGGTGGGAGTGAACACACACACACACATACCCTCTATTGGAAAAGATCCTGTTATATTATTAGTCTTGTGGTGGCTGGAGAAAAGCCCCTCACCTGTGTTATTTAAAACACACGGTGGAACGACAATACTAAGATTAGAATACGCGTTTTATGTGTTTGTGTGGTGCCCCTTAGGGACACCATCCCGGAAGGAAGATGCTGCCAATATCCTCTCAACTTGACTCGGAGTAAACCTTGCCTTTTTTCGACAGTTGCTAGGCAACCTCCGGCGAAATGCCTGCGCCACTTCACCGGCTCCCTGAGCAACACTCCTTTGTCACCCTTGAATGTTGCAGGGTTACAGGGTGACATTCCTTCCTCGGCAACAAAGAGGCATCCGATATTGCAGAGGTCAAAGGTAGCGCCCTTCCTGCAAGGCCCGTCTCCCGACTGTAATATAGTTTATCTGTAGATTTGTATTCTCCCCCCCCCCCTTTCAACCTTGTACGAGCAAACAAAACAAAAGAGAGGACAAACGATAGCGGGGAGCGAGGATGAGGAAGCAAAGTGATATGCGTTTCCCAGATAATGCAACTCTGAGCTCTGTCCAAGGGTTCCCAGAGGGCAGGGCGCGCCGGGCGCACCGAACAATAACTCCCACAGGGCCTCAAGGCAAGAAAACCTGGATAATTTCCTTCATTTGAAGAGGCAACCTACAGTGGCGGTCGGACAGGGACCCTTCCACGTTATTTGAAGCAGATATTCCCTGGGCTGAAGCAGAGAGGCCTTGTCAAAATGTTGAGATGCTCAACCATCGTCCACACGGCTATTTGGGATGCGACGCCTGACCCGCCACAAACGTATGCATGTGTGCAACCATACGCGTCTGCCGTGCAAAATAAAGCCAACAGGTATTTAAAAAACACAGCCTCTACATTTTATAATAATAATTTTTATTCATTTTCAATTACCATCCAATAATAGCTTTATTATAACAACACCAAATTATAGTACAATTCCTAATGCCAATAATTCAATTAGCGATAATGATTAGGGCCACCTAAATTATTTAATTCAGCCTCTACATTTTAAAGCACTAGGATAGGTTTTTTTTTAACTGTCTTGACGCCCCTCAAAGGATTCTGGGAGCTGTAGTTTGTTGAGTGTGCTCCTCACCTTGCTCACAGTTTCCTCAGATGGTCCTTCATGGGGAATTCTGGGGATTTTTATTATTTCTGTTATTCAGGTTCTTATATAACACATTTATTTTGAAGTTACAATACAGCTTTGTCCACCGCCATAATATCACCGAGTGATCACTCCAACCCTGAATTCCTCATCACTTTCATGTTGTCTCACCAAAAACCCTCAGTAGGAACCAATTTGATTTACTAGGCATTTTCAATTAATATGTCCCCTCCACAAATACCCCTGCGATGAAGAATAACAAATATTGTTATTAGAGAGAGAGAGAGAAAGAGAGAGAGAGAGAGAGAGTGTTTTAAGAAAAAGATGTAGAAATGCTTTTGAATAAATAATATTGGGGAAAACACACATCACGAATAAGAATAAAATGGCAGCAAAAAAACTCCAATAATGCCCAGGAGCATAAAACTAAGAGTGCCAGCAGTTACCAGTATAAAAACTGAGGAACATGCATTAAAAGCGAACTGGATTTTTTCTTAAAAGTATTTTGTATGCATATCAAGATGAGCAAAAAAGGGTTCTCACTGGATCTCACCCAGGAGGGAATTCCACAATCTTTGTGCATGGTGTTTTACACAGCACTGTAATCAAACATGACAGATCTCTGCCCCAAGCAGATGACAGTGGAGGAAATAAAATAGTAGAGGAAGGGGAAGAGAGACCAGATATATTGAGGAATTAATGTAAGCCTACATGATTAAATTAAAATTCCATGTTATGGGCTGAAGCCCATTA
Source organism: Podarcis liolepis (assembly GCF_965112155.1). Classification (NCBI taxonomy): domain Eukaryota; kingdom Metazoa; phylum Chordata; class Lepidosauria; order Squamata; family Lacertidae; genus Podarcis; species Podarcis liolepis. The sequence continues at coordinate 44,937,643 of NC_139563.1, read as the reverse complement.
AGTGATACATGTAGGGTATCACTAGATCATAATAAACAAAATAATAAAACATCTAAACAGAAGTCCGTTTTTTAAAAAAAGTTAATTTACATGGTACTGGGGTTCACATATGAATGGCTATGTAAAATTCAGTTATCCTCATTCTACCCTGCAGGTAGATTCTCCTTTGGGCTTTAAAAAATGCATAAGTTCGGAATACTTTTGTTGTCTTTTCTCTCTCTCCAGCGTAGAGTGATTGCCAGTAGACTATTTCCTGGACATTATTAGGCATTCCTAACAATGTTCTGCACTAACCTAAATCCTTTGGCTCTTTCCAGCAAGGCTTTAATGAAAGATCCTAGTGGATTTTAATTTTAATCAGCTTCCGAATGTACACTGAAGTCATTGCCAGAATTTCAGGTTTTACTCCAATTATTTCTCTGTCCGTTTTTCATGAGTTTCACTGCATGGAAAGCTTAAAAGGAGGAAAAAGTGAGAAAGAAATAAGTATGGATTTACAAATGGAGTTATGAGATATGGGATGCAGATGTTGCTATGGCAACTAGACTTTAAGGCGATCTTCCATTGTCAACCCTACATGTCAGGTTTTTAGCATCTTGCAGGTTAAAATGTGGAATAGAAGGTAAAATTCCTAAGGCAGCCACTTTTATTGTATCCCTATGTGCCTGTGCCAATAACAGCTATTTGCCATGAGTGAATGACTCATGGGCATAGCCAGGGGGTGCGCCCCCCAAAATCAAGTAAATAAATAAAAATACTTAACTAACTGACCAATTGCATCACAGATAACAATAACAACAACATTTTATTTATACCCCACCCTCCCTGGCCAAGACCAGGCTCAGGGCAGCTAACACCGAATATAAATACAGCAAAAACATTTTTTAAAAACCAAAGAGTTGATTAAAATATAAGTTAGAGTACAGTTTAAAATGCATCTTAAAATGCAGCCTCGTTTTAGTGGTAGCCTATAGATCAAAGTCATAAGGGGAGAAAACATCAAATATTCACTGGCACCAGCTATCCATGCTGGTCCTACAGGGGCCAGCAAAAAGAGCTGAGGAAAAATTTATATACAAAATCCCATATAAGGGGTTCTATAAAAATAAATAAATTAGTGGGGGTTAGACTGTGTCCTGCCCAAAGGCCAGGCGGAACAGCTCCGTCTTGCAGGCCCTGCAGAAAGATGTCAAATCCCGCAGGGACCTAGTCTCTTGTGACAGAGCGTTCCACCAAGCCGGGGCCAGAGCTGAAAAGGCCCTGGCCCTGGTTGATGACTTGGGTCTGCCCTCCCAACATAAAGCCTGCCCCCTCCCCTAAAATAAACCCTGGCTATGCCCATGGGATGACCCCACAAACCCATTACCTCTTTCCAATGTAGCATCACATCTACACCATACATTTAAAGCACATTTAATGCACATTTAAAGTACAGTCGTACCTTGGTTCGCGAACGCCTTGCGACTTGAACGTTTTGGGTCCCGAACGCCGCAAACCCGGAAGTGAGTGTTCCGGTTTGTGAACGTTCTTTGGAACCCGAACATCTGGCGCGGGTTACACAGCTTCCGATTGGCTGCAAGAGCTTCCTGCAACCAATCAAAAGCTGCACCTTGGTTTCCAAATGTTTTGGAAGTAGAATGGACTTCCGGAACAGATTCCGTTCAACTGCCAAGGTACCACTGTACTTGCTTCCACCCCAAAGCATCCTGGGAACTGTAGTTTGTTAAGGGTACTGGGAATTGTAGCTCTGTGAAGGATAAATTACAGTTTTCAGGATTCTTTGGTGACCGGGGGGGGGGGGGAAGCATGTGTTTTAAATGTGCATTTAATGTACTGGGTGGATGTGACACCCGCTGCTGCTCCTCTGTATAAGCTGTCCAGTCTACCTGAGATCACCTGCAAAGACTCTTTTAAGAACATGCACCTGAACAGCATTTGGAATGAGATGCCATCAGTATAATGACGATACACTGTTTGTTCTTGTTCTTCTGAATCAAGTGGAATTCCATAAGTTCTGAACCGGGTCAGGAGTCAGTATGAGCTTTTCTTGGCACCTCCTTGGCAGAGAAATTTTGCTCAATACATGTCCCTGGTTGTTTTTCTCTGGGTTGGTGGTGTGAAAAAAAGAGGGAAGGGGGGGAGAGAGAGCTAACTAATCCTTAATGTCCTAATTCAAGAGGATGACTGCCAAACCATTCTCTCCTTCCTGAGGATACCTGATAACTCTTGAGTGGGTGGGTGGAGATGGCGAAATTCTCAGTTGGTTTGAACAGCTGCATACTTTAATGTCCAATTTCCTATATTTGTCTCTGCCGGGATGCAGTTGCTGCTTCTTAAGAGAGGGAAGAATGCCGGTTTAGCTTTATTATACAGACAATTCCTAAGAAGAGCTAAAAGGGCTGATACGAAAATTGGGGATTTTAAATAATATTTTTTCTCCTTTAGCTGAAAGCACTAAAAAGTTGTAATCATATGGGATGCTTGTATTGTATGACTAGGTATTTGTACACATACTGTAGGTAGGATTGCTTGTTGTTGTTGTTTAGTCGTTTAGTCGTGTCCGACTCTTTGTGACCCCATGGACCAGAGCACGCCAGGCACTCCTGTCTTCCACTGCCTCCCGCAGTTTGGTCAAACTCATGCTGGTAGCTTCGAGAACACTGTCCAACCATCTCGTCCTCTGTCGTCCCCTTCTCCTTGTGCCCTCCATCTTTCCCAACATCAGGGTCTTTTCCAGGGAGTCTTCTCTTCTCATGAGGTGGCCAAAGTCTTGGAGCCTCAGCTCCTTCCAGTGAGGACTCAGGGCTGATTTCCTTCAGAATGGAGAGGTTTGATCTTCTTGCAGTCCATGGGACTCTCAAGAGTCTCCTCCAGCACCATAATTCAAAAGCATAGGTAGGATTGCTAAATGACCCCTAAAACATGGCCCTGGCCTGCTCCTATGGATTTAACAGCAGCTTACTGTAAAGAAATTGGCAGATCCAGCTTCTCATAGCATCACACATACCCTCCAAATGTAGTACCTATTTTCCAGGGACAGTCCCAGATTTACAAAAGCCATCCCAGTTTTTTATTTGATGCTGGAATGTCCTGCTTTTCCTTAGGATGTTCCTATTTTTATTGGCGAAAGGCTGGATGGGATAGAATGTCCCTATTCTCCCGATGATCTGCAATTTATATTGCAGGCATCTGTGCTGTACTGGTTTTGATGCTTTTATTTAGTCACATATATCCAGACATGTAATTTTATTATGTACATTTTAAAAAGAAACTGTTGATATATGTTTTGATAATTCAATTGGTTTTTTTTAAAGTCAGTTTTTACTTCTTTCTCAACTGATATCTTCTACTATTTTATTTTAACCGCATATAACTCCCCCCCCCCAATAAGCAGTATATAAATCTTGCTAAAAACAAATAGATGTAAATTCAGTGTCAGAAAGAAAAACAGGCAGATTCAGCCAATAATTTAGGTATGTTAAGCTAGTGCTAATGAGCTTTTCCTATGTGCCAAGCCAGAGAGTAGTTAGTTTAAAGATGAAGGAAGTTTATTGAGATAGCAGGAGTCAAGCCAAGGCTGGAGATATGAATGCCTTTATTCTCTTCTTTAAAGAAATCAAAATCAAAATGGTGTTGGGGGAAGCATTCTTCCCCTCCTGCCGACAGCAGCTTTGATTTAAAATGTCAGCAAAGAGATCACATCACTGGCAGCCAATATTACTTCCTTGCTCACTGCAAGGGTGTTGACAGAAGGCAGTAAAGTCTCTTCAGGCATGACATCAAGTCCGATAGTGTGCTTCCCAAGGCAGGTCTCATGTCACATCAATATTCTAGCATCTAATTCACAGGTTATAAATTTAGAACCAGTTTTCTGGCTATGTTCTCTCAACTGCGGCTAGGGGATAGTAGCCACAAACTTTCTTTAAAAATAAATAAATCATAGACAAGGTTTTACAGGACTAGAATAAATGTCGGACACCTAGTAACATTTGTCAATTGCAAGGGTGATTCCAAAACTGCATTTTATTTTATTTTCCCCTAAAATGACTCTGAGACCATACCACCCCCATAGGCCTTTTTTTTTACACAATCCCATATGAACATATAATATGGTGTGTGTGTGTGTGTGTGTGTGTGTGTGTGTGTGCCTGACTTACTAGTAGTACATGTTAAAAGGATCTAGGAGTCTTGCTGGGCTACAAGCTTAACATGAGTCAACAGCGTGATGCAGCAGCAATAAATGCTAATGCTATTCTAGGCTGCATCAAGAGAAGTATCATGTCCAGATCAAATAATAGTACCACTCTATTCTGCCTTGGTCAGACCACACCTGGGATACTGTGTCCAGGCAGCAGTAAAAACTATTCAGGCAAATACTTATATTTACATTATAACCAGCTTAAGACATGTGCCGAAAGCTGGAGCAAGCAGAAGGATGTCTGCATCCAACAAAGGTCAAAGGAAGAGAGAGCGGAACAGGAAGTACTATATGTTCCTCTCTGGAGAAGAGGGGAAATGACATCACACAGAACCCTCTCTACCAGTTGTATTTCTGTGGTCTGAGTATCTGCCTATCAGCAATAAAGCTTTGTGGCATTAGCCACTTTTCAATGCTAGCGAGAATATGCATTTGTTAGGTCTGGCTGCTATTCTCCCACAGTTCAGAAAGGAGGTGCCATGTGGGTCAGTCAGAAAAATGTGACTGGTGACTGAAGGAAACACATCTTTCATCCTCCCCATCCTCCTTTTGTACCAGCCCATGAGTTGAGCCATTCAAAGCCAACTGTACGAGTTCAGCTCAGTTTGGCAATTTATGATGCAAGATCCTAAGTGTCTTCCACATCGGTAAATGTCATGGACTGGTTGGACACAGAGGAATGGTGGGAGGAACAAGCTGGGAAACCCTCAATGAAAGATGGCTCAGAGACCGGGGAATGGTGGTGGGACAAAGAGGAGTGGGCAGAAGAAGATTAGGAGGAGGAGGTGTCAGAAGCTGGAGAGATAACAGGACTTGCTGATCTGGGTGTCATGGTCTGGTTCATGGGTGATCAAAGTCCCAGCAGGGGACGTCAGGACCGGGGGCAAGATGGTGGGGTGGGGGCAGGAACGGGGGTCCAGAAGCCAGGATTTAGGAAGCCAAGGGTCCGAGGGTCAGGAAGCAAGGAGTCATAAAGTCAGGGGTCCAAGGATCAAGAAGCAGGGAGTCAAGAAACCAAGGTTCAAAGATCAGGAAGCAAGAAGCCAAATGCAGCAAGGCAGGAAGCATGTTGCTGTGGCAAAGAGCTGAAGGGAAATGCTGACCTTATAACCCTTCCCAGCTCTTGCCTCCAGGTGCTGTGAGTTACCAATCAGCCTCACCTGTGAGGCTGCGCCTTGCCTCTTCAGAACAAACTTAGGAAGACCCCAGTCCTGCAAAGTCCTATTGGTCACAGGGCCTGGCTCCTGCATGCACTCCTGACACTGGGAGAGTCTGTGGGCGGAGAGAAGTCCAGAAGCAGAAGCCAAAGCAGGCGAGTGGGAGCAGGGAGGCTGGTGAAGAGTCACGGGTGTTTCCTCCTGCTGCTGCTCAAGCTCCCCGCTGTCTCCCAGAACCATAAAAGGGCTGAAACAGGCTTGGGAAAAACCATGGAGAGCAAAAGACTTAGACAGTTGTGGGAAGACGGGTACTTTCATTTTCAGCAACTAATTCATAAGACCTAATGGGAATGAGTTGCTGTGCGCATTAGGCCTGACACTCAGCCAAGTCTGTGAAGATTGTGTTTTTGCTAATAAATAGTTAACTCCAACTTTGAACAGTGTAATTTAGGGCCAGCTCACTCTTTGACAATAAGTGGGATGCTTTGGACCAGACACAGACAAACTCCGGCCCTCCAGATGTTTGGGACTACAATTCCCACCATCCCTACCTAACAGGACCAGTGGTCAGGGATGATGGGAATTGTAGTCCCAAACATCTGGAGGGCCGGAGTTTGCCTATGCCTGCTTTGGACCTTACATGCCTGAGCCTTGGGCTGACCTGCCGCCACCTTCTGCCACAGCCAGTAGCCCAGTTTAAACAGAACAGGCTTGGGTGAGCCTTGGACCAGCAGGCTCTCCCCTCCCCTCCTCTCTTCCTGCCCCCACCCCCGCCATGAGGCAGGTCTTTCATCCTGAGTACACTGAACATCTAAAAGAGAGGTCTGCGTCCTGTGTGT